>NC_057800.1:251171245-251533206 GCF_018294505.1 Triticum aestivum
GGTACGGGCGGCGGGCGGCGCGCGGGCCCTGGCGGCGGCGGGGACTAGGCCTGGAGGGCCGGATCTGGGCACGGCGGCCCGTGCGGTGGAGAGAGGCGGTGGTGACAGGTGTCGGCATCCGATTGGACGAGAGAGGCGGCGGACGCGTCCGGTCCGGGATGGACATGTCCGGCGGCGCGAGGAGGGAGAGAATTAGGGTTTCGTCCACGAATTTTTCGGGGGAGCTAGGAGTGTCCAAATGAGGTGTGGTTTTCGGCCATGCGATCGTGATTGAACGACCGAGATGATGGAGTAGGTTTAGGTGGGTTTTGGGCCATTTTGGAGGAGTGTTGGGCTGCAACACACAAGACCTTTTCGGTCCCTCGGTTAACCGTTGGAGTATCAAACGAAGTCCAAATGGTACGGAACTTGACAGGCGGTCTACCGGTAGTAAACCAAGGCCGCATGACAAGTCTCGGTCCAATCCGAAAACGTTTAACACCCGCATACAAAAAAGAGCTAGAAAGGGTCACCGGATGACATAGGAGCGCCGGATTGCAGAACCGACAACGAGGAAAATGCTCAGATGCAAGAGACGAACATGTATGCAAATGAAATGCACATGATGACACGATATGCAATGCATGACACGCAAGCAATGACAAGGCAACAACAGCGAATAAGTGGAAGACACCTGGCACATCGGTCTCGGGGCATTACATAGCCATCCCTCTACTCACCCACACCTGCTGTAATTCTCCAGCGATGCCAGATGAACAAGTAAACCCTCGTACAGTCGTACTCCCCTCCCCGTGGGAAACAACTATCGAGTCTTCCCTGGCTCCATGTCATTCCCTTCCTAGGCCTCGCCGTCGTCCACTACCCTGGTGCTATCGGCTCGGCTTGGTCAACGTGGTCAACGATCGACATGCATATGAAGTGGACTGTACGTGGAGAGGCTGACAGCTGGGTCCAAGGCCGCACGCAAGGAAATGCCTCCTTATTATGCACAAAATAATGATTCCTCCACCTGACATCTGGGTCCCACCGAAAGGGCCTCTATATGCACGATTCTAGCTCCAGTGACCGTACGATGTCCATCCAATGACCGTAGTGCTTCTTCAACCTTTGGTCTTCTTGCTCCAGCCGCCCAAACCAGCACCGGTCGTGCATCGTGCTCCTGCCTCCCGCGGCCGGCTGCAATGCGGCGGAGGCCTCACAGCCCCCTACTACCCCCACCACTGGCCAGGCCATCCCTCAACTCACCCACACCCCCTGCTATTTTGCGGTGATGGTAGCCTCACACCGCAGCAAACTAGTGAACCCTCATACTCCTCTATGTGTGGGCATCCACTGCCGCGTCTTCCCCGGCTCCGCGTCGTCCCCTTCTTAGGCCTCGCCATCGTCCACCGCCCTAGTGCTCTCGGCGCGGTGTGGTCAACATGGTCAAGGAATGGCTTCTATTGGACGTGGATTATACGTGGAGAGGCTGACAGCTGGGTCCACGGTCGCAGCAAGGAAGTGCCTCCTTATTTCGCGCAAAATAATTATTCCTCCACCTGACAGCGGGGACCCACAGGACGGGCCACCGTATTTCGCGAAAAAAACGTTTCCCCCTGACTGCTGGGACCCACCAGCTACATCTTCGCATGCAAGGAAGTGCGCCCGGGCAAAAAAACATGATTCGCCCCCATGACTGCTGGGACCCACCAGCTACATCTTTGCACACAAAGAAGTGCCTGACAGTCGGGACCCACCTGGTCGAAGCGTATGTAGCATTGTCATTCTGGTCGCGAACGTGTACGTACATAGTAGTCGATGTATTGGCGCACACGTGTCGTAGTAGAGGCGCGCACGTAGCATGTACATGTACGTACATCGGCCAGGGTGCAAGAAAGTAAATACGGCCATGTACGTACATACGGGCGGGGTCTCGAACGCCTACTCGCGTGTACGTACGACCAGGGCTTGTGTATGGCTAGGTCGGAACGGAGAAACAGCGTCGTCTTCGTGTTCATGGGGAGCCAACCGGCTGGGTCGGAATGGAATGCGTCGTCGTGTTCATCGGGAGGGCTTGGACGGAACAGCCGACGGAAACGAGGCCTGGCGTACTGCAGAACGGAGGAAATGGCCTTGTGTTCGACCGGACACAGCCGAAACAGGATCCTGTTCATCGGGAGGGGTCCGGCGTACCGCAAAACAGAGGAAACGGACCTCCTACGGTCGAAACGGGGGTCCTGTTCATCGGGGGGGTGTGGCGTCTTGCAAAACAGAGGAAACAAACTTGTGTTGGAGCGTTACGGTCGAAACGGGGGTCCTGTTCATCGGTAGGGGTGTGGCGTACCGCAAAACAGGACTCCACGGGATACTGTTCATCTCAACCGTCGACCCCCTCGAGCCTCTACGAGCTACAGTTCATCCACCATCGACCTCCTCCAGCCTCCACCTGCGACTGTTCATCCACGGGCTCCTGTCCATCCAGCCTCCATTGCGCGCTACTCCACCGGCTACTGTTCAACCAGCCCTCTCTACGGGCTCCTGTTCAACCACCCCTCCACGGGCTACTGTTCATTCATCCCTCTACCGTCTACTGTTCATCCAGCACTGCATGGGGTGGTCCTGTTCATCCAGTCCCAACCGGCTCGATCGATCGGGGTCCTGTTCATCCAGAGGCAACACCATGGGATCCTGTTCATCCACCCCCACCGGTAACTATTCATCCAAACCCCCCAACGCTCACTGTTCATCCAGAGGCAGCATCGATCGGCTTCAGTTAGTAGCAGTAGCGAAGGAATCACTCGGGTTCAGTAACGTAGCTAGTGCGATCGCTCGGGTTCAGTTAGAGCCCAACGCCTCGCTCGGGTTTAGTTAGAGCCCAAATGCCTCGCACACGCGCGTGTACGTGTATGAGAGAAACGCGCATCGGTCGACCCCCGACCACCCACCGTAACCGGGAACTCCCCGAAATTTTCCTCGCCCTCGCTTCTACCACAATTTTTTCTGTCATGGACGGCACAAAGAATGTCATGCAGCTGCGTCTCCAGCCCGCCCAGGACAAAAAGCCCATTTTCTGTCATGATTTTTTGTCATGGAAGTAGGACCCACCACATCTATGATGATACTGGGTTTTGTCACAATTATCGTCATAGAAGTGTCATAAGTATGACATAATTTTTTTCGTTCGACCCAAAATGTCACGGATGTGTCTTTTTTTGTAGTGTCAGTTGTGTCACTTGCACTGGTATCATTGGCACCTACAACTGTTTGGAAGTATCCGTGAGTCACGAGGACTCAGCAATCTCACACCCACGAGATCAAGACTATTTAATATTATGGGTAGGATGTGGTAATGAGGTGGAGCTGAAGCAAGCGCTAAGCAAATATGGTGGCTAACATACGCAAATAAGAGTAAGATGAGAAGCTACGCAACGGTCGTGAAGCTACAAGTGATCAAGAAGTGATCCTGAAACTACATACGTTCAAGCATAACACAAGACCGTGTTCAATTCTTGGACACCGCCGAAAAGAGACCATCATGGCTACACACGCGGTTGATTCATTTTAATTAAGTTAAGTGTCAGTTCTCTACAACCGGATATTAACAAATTCCCATCTGCCACATAACAGCTGGCACGGCTCTCCAAAGTTTATACCCTGCAGGTGTGTCCCAACTTAGCCCATCACAAGCTCACACGATCAACGAAGGATATTCCTTCTCCTGGAACAACCCAATCAGACTCAGAATCCCGGTTACAAGACATTTCGACAATGGTAAAATAAGACCAGCAAGACCGCCCGAATGTGCCAACAAATCCTGATAGGAGATGCACATATCTTGTTCTCAGGGCACACCGGATGGGCAAGACGTCGGGTTGGCATAGACCCTGGTTGCCCAAGGGGCGCCGGACATCGCCCAGTTCGGACCAACACTTAAAGAAGCACTGGCTCGGGGGGATTAAAATAAAGATGACCCTTGGGTGCGTGACTCCCAAGGGAAAAGTATAGGTGGTGGTGAGGCAAATGGTAAAACCAAGGTTGGGCCTTGCTGGAGGAGTTTTATTCAGAGTGAACTATCAAGGGGGCCCCATAACCCCAACCGCATTAGGAACGCAAAATCAAGGAACATAACACCAGTATGATAGAAACTAGGGCGACAAGAGTGGAACAAAACACCGGGCATAAGGCCGAGCCTTCCATGTTTTACCAAGTATATAGATGCATTAGTTAGATAAGAGATAATATGATATCCCAAAATATCCATGTTCCAACATGGAACAACCCACAAGGCACCTGCAACTAGCAACGCTATAAGAGGGGTTGAGCAAGAGCGGTAACATAGCCAAACAACGGTTGCTAGGAATGTGGGTTAGAGGCTTGACACGACAATATGGGAGGCATGATATAACAAGTGGTAGGTAGCGTGACATAGCGATAGACCGAACAACTAGCAAGCAAAGATAGAAGCGATATCGAGGGTATGGTCATCTTGCCTGAAATCCCGCAAGGAAGGAGAACGAGTCCATGACGAAGACAAACAGACGTAGTCAAACTAATCCTCACAAATGTGACATTACCGGAACTAACAAGAAGAAGCAACACCGGAAAGGAGCAAACAACATGGTAAACCAACAAGCATAAACATGGCATGATGCACAATCAAGTATGATGCATGTCCAGTTTAAATATGCATGTCATGGCAAAGTGCACAAACAATACTACAAGTTAGGGGGAGCTCAATATGCAACGAGTTGCATATTGGCGAAACACCACATACATTTATTTAGTTCTCTCCCGTTATGTACCCAACAATATTAAATTCTGTTAAACATGGCAAGAGGTGATGCATAAGTAAACTAACTATTTAGGCAAGTTTAAATGTGGCCGTAAACAACAGACAACAATTCCGGAAAATCCCCATATGCATATTATGAATTTGGTACTGTTCTGCCCTAAACCATATTTTAGACTTATTAAACATGCAAAGTAATGCCACCATGTTAAATTATGCATTTTTCTACCCCATTTACATATAAATTTTATTAAATTTGGAGCTATGGTTATTAAGTTATGAAATAAAACATTTTAGCATGGCATTTATCAAAATATATGCAAACATCATTTTAAACATTTTAAACATGGATGAAAGTTGCATATTAAGGAACTAGACAAAATTCTAAGCATTTTCATATATGAAATATTTTAATACTATGCGCTGGAAGGCTCGACCTTATGCTTGGTGTTTTGTTCCACTCTTTCCGCACTAGTTTCCGTCATACTGGTGTTATGTTCCTTGATTTTGCATTCCTTACGTGGTTGGGTGTTATGGGAACCCCTTGACAGTTCGCTTTGAATAAAAGTCCTCCAGCAAGGCCTAACCTTGGTTTTACATTTGCCTCACCACCACCTACTTTTCCCTTGGGAGTCGCGCTCCTGAGGGTCATCTTCATTTTTAAACCCCCCGGGCCAGTGCTTCTCTAAGTGTTGGTACAAACTGGGCGATGTACGGCGCCCCCTGGGCAACCAGGGTCTATGCCAACCCGATGTCTTGCCCATCTGGTGTGTCCTGAGAACGAGATATGTGTAGCTCCTATCGGGATTTGTCGGCACATTCGGGCGGCTTTGCTGGTCTTGTTTTACCATTGTCAAAATGTCTTGTAACCAGGATTTTGAGACTGGTCGGGTCTTCCCGAGAGAAGGAATATCCTTTATTGACCATGAGAGCTTGTGATGGGCTAAGTTGGGACACCCCTGCAGGGTATAAACTTTCGACAGTCATGCCCGCGGTTATGTGGCAGATGGGAATTTTTTATATCCGGTTCTAGAGAACTTGACGCTACACTTAATGAAAATGAATCAACCACATGTGTAGCCGTGATGGTCTCCTCTCGGCGAAGTCCGGGAAGTGAACACTGTTCTTGTGTTATGCTTGAACGTAAGTAGTTTCAGGATCACTTCTAGTTCACGGCCGTTGCATTGCTTCTCTTCTCGCTCTCATTTGTGTAAGTTAGTCACCATATATGCTTAGTGCTTGCTACAACTCCACCTCACTACCCTTTCCTACCCATAAGCTTAAATAGTCTTGATCTTGCGGGTGTGAGATTGCTGAGTCCTCGTGACTCACAAATTCTTCCAAACAGTTGCAGGTGCCGATGATACCAGTGCAGGTGACGCAACCCAGCTCAAGCGGGAGCTCGAGGAAGATCTTGATTGTTGTTTTGTGTCTTTTCCGGTTGATCAGTAGTGGAGCCCAATTGGGACGATCGGGGATCTAGCATTTGGGGTTGTCTTCCTTTATTTTGGCTCCATAGTCGGACCTTTGTTTGTACCTTGGATGATGTATGAATTACTTATGTAATGTGTGAAGTGGCGATTGTAAGCCAACTCTTTATCCCTTTCTTATTCAGTATATGGGATGCGTGAAGATTACCCCTCTTGCGACAAGCCTACCATGCGGCTATGCCTCTAAGTTGTCCCCTGACACATGGGAGATATAGCTGCATTGTGGGTGTTACAAGTTAGTATCAGAGCCATCCCCGACTTAGGAGCCCCCTGCTTGATCGAATCAGTGACACTGTTGAGTCTAGAACAAAATGTTTTGAGTCTTAGGATTATATATATTAGAGAGTAGGATTCTTTTTACTCCTCGGTCCCTTTGTCGCTCTGGTGAGGCCTCTTGACGTAGAAGTTTTGACTCTTCTGTCCTCCAATTTCACTAAAAAATTTAGGATCACGCGGGTATCTTGGAATCGTTCCGATGGTTTTGTCACGAGAACATTGTTCTTGGTGCCTCCTGAGATTTAGGGGTTGTGGCAGTGTCCCAGGGAGTTGAGCTCTGAGGTGTTGCCGTCACAATTTTATCGTTGCAGTTCTGGAATACCTGAGTTTCACCGACATCGAAAATCTCTTTTATGCAGTTGTTGGCGAGATAACCTCGACGCCACCCAGTACTGGGGCGGGAGTTTGGGAGTATTCCCATAACTCGTATAATGGATGCTTTTTGAAGGTTGAGGTACACGATTTCCGAAGGTTTCTTGGTTATGTGTTGACGATGGATACAGCTGGATGTAGAGATTGTTAGTTTGGGTGACATATTATGCTTCCCCTGTACCCCCAACACCTGATTGCATAACCAGAAAGTTTCGGGAGTTTATAGGTGGGAATTCAAGTATCACGTAGGAATTCTTTCCAACAGACACATGATACGATATGGGGTCTATCATATGTTTGTTTCCAGCTTATTCTGCAAGCCAATCCTTTGTTTTGTTTTGGTTTGTGGTACTCGTGTTGCTTCAATGTCAAGTGTTGAATCCATACCTTTTCCTAAATGGCATTCTCATATTTCTATGGGAATATTAATCCTTCTTGGTCATCGAGTTTGTCATCTGAATTTCTTCTCAACCGGTGTGCTCCTCTTCAAGTGGATCTGATCATTTTCAACATCCGCAAGATCAACTCAAAGTCTGCTCAACATTGTTTGTTTCATCCGTCCCAAGTTGCCTTTGTTTTCCCGCCCTCCCACCCTTTTTCTACAAGGACTCAGATTTCTTAATCAAGTATCCATTTTATTGGTGGAAAGCCTCTCCATTCTTTTCCGTCAATGTTCTTATCCGGTGATTCTCAGGAAGATACTAACGGAGCCTCAAGTTCATCATTATTCGTTCTCTTTCTTCTCCGATGGAGTGCTGAAGATATCTCAGAAGATTGACGTTTCCATTCTCGATCCATTCAAGTTATTTTGAGATTTCTATCTCATTCAAGCCATTTAATTCAACTGACACTTTCTCTCTTTTAAATCGTTCAATGATGTTTATCTTGAGTAGGCCCTAACCCACAGGTCTTTTCCTAGGATCTTACCCGACTCTTATATTTTCTCGGGGTTACTATCAAATTCTTTTCCAAGTTTGACGTAAGAATGAATTATCAACATTCATATGTCTTTCTCCAAGATCTTTCAAATTCTTTTCATAGTTGGATCAACCTCTTTTTTTTGACAGAAAGACTGTAAGGGAACCCCTACTGTATAATTGGTGCAACAAACCCAAATTGCAAGTACCATGCCTTGAACCTGGTGGGTGGGAAGGCATCAGCCCCTTCCTACCACTAGGCCATGCCTTAGTCTGCTGGATCAACCTCTTTGTTTTGATCCTCCTGAGTGTCTAAACAATTTGTGGTGGTGTTTCTCATCGTCATTCTCTGCTTTTGAAGACTGAAGATGTGTTTCCTCTAAATCTTGGTCCGTTCTCTCGAAGATTCATGGTTCTAGTGTTATGCCATCCTCTCATAATTGTTTTCGAGTGTGAGAATTATTTTCACCCATCCGGAGCAATTCAAGAGTCTTTTCAGTTTGATTCGCCGAAGCCCATCATCTCAGAAGTATTCATTCTCAGCTTTCAGCTTTCATTCTCCAAATCTGACCGGTGCATCGTTCAAATATCATATAATCAGTTCATGATCTCTTCGTTTTCATGTATCTAAACCCCAGCAAGTATATTCATTCGTTTTCCAATTCTTCCCGGTGAATTGTGCCTTTGCTACTTCCATTTTCAATTTTTACAGTGGTTCAATCAAGATTCCTCTTCCTATGTTCTCATATCAATTCATTCGTTGTTTCCAAATCCTACTGGTGGTTCATTGAGTTTACACTATATCTCTCTTAATCCTCTCTACGAGAATAAATAGTGTGCCAAATCCGTTGCTTGTCATCAATTTAAATGGTGAACGATACGCATAACATAATTCTTATTCTTGCTTCATCCAAGTGAGGGATTCATTCTTCCGGAGTTTGTTCACGATGATTAAACTCTCGGTTCAAGTGCTTCATACTTTCCCGGAGTTCCAAGACCTCTCAATTATATCATCGCGAAGCTTCATCTAATCTTTGCTTCAATATTGTTTTGCTTCAAACCTCCAATTCTTTAATGTTATAATTTCCTATCCAGAGTTCTTCATGGAGGCTATACATGGTGGTTCATCAAGGATTCCTTTCATTCTTCAATTGTTCTTCAAGATTTCTCTCGGACCGAAGATTCCGCCTAGCTATACTCTAAAATAACATGGTGCTCAACACATGTTTTGTTTTGACGAGGTCAAGCATTCTTCATCTTGCATTCCGAAGTGCAATTCTTTCTACCTTATCTTTTGAGGTGGTGTTATGTCATTCTTGACAATTTCTTTCGTGTTTAATGATTCGCAAGTTGTCAAGAATGAGATAGTTAAACCCATCAATTTCTTCGAGCATGAGCTCTTCTCAATCCATCGATCTCTTCATTAGAGTATCTTGGTTCAGATTTCACCGAAAGCCTTCCATTGGGAATGTTGCTATTTTGATGCTTATCAATGATCCAATCTTTTCTTCCTATCCCAGTGAAATAAGTTTCTCGTCTCCTTGTTGATATCAATCCAATCTATTGTTTGCGTTAGTGGCAGAATTTCATGTCATAATTTTGAGAAGTTTTCCATAAGCCCACAACAACCTTATTCTTTTGTTGTTTAATTTTTCAACAACTCCATTCAATCCTTCGTACTAAGGATGCCTTCAAACTCATTGGTGGTAGAAGTTATCATTTTCTTCTACTTTCTTTCTTCCAAACAATCTAGCTTCTATTCTTTTGTTCCGGAGGCATTGTGATGTTGCACTCTTCAACCCATCATCCCATTTTTTGCAAAGATCATGTTCTTTCCTTTGATTATCCATTCAACCGGAGTGTCATGCCCTCTTTTCAAGTTCTTCCCATTCTGTCAAGTTTTGCCTCACTTCTCAACTGGAGTGCTGTCTGAAACCTTTCTTACCGCTTGAGCCATTCTTTCAATAGTTTCGGAGGTAGTGTGTTGTTGATTTCATGACGAATCATCCAATCTTCCCAAGTTCATGTTCAATTCCTTCCATTTATAGTCGAAGTGCAGTCCAAATTATACCATTCTTATTCCTTCTCTATCTTGTTTTAACCGGAGTGGCTTCAAAATCTATCTTGTCCCCTAAGCTCTTGGTTCTCATCATGTTCTTTGTTCTTCTTTGCTAACGGAGTGTTTGCAATGTTGTTCACCCCCATTGTATTCTTTCTTTCGATTTTTTACACCTCTCAAGGTTTGTGGGTTTCACTCGTTTGTCAAAGAAGCAACTTAGTTTTACCTCTTCGCCTTCCTCTTCCGCTTCCCTCTAGTGCGATCCTAAATCTCGGGACGAGATCCTCTTGTAGTGGTGGAGTGTTGTAATGCCCCGAGACCGATGCGCCAGGTGTCTTCCAGTTATTCGCCGATGTTGCCATGTCATTTGGTTGTGTGTTGCATTTTATCATGTCATCATGTGCATTGCATCATCATGTTTTCAAAACTTGCATTCGTCTGGGTTCCCCTAGTTCCGTCCGTTGTCTGTTCTGAGCCTAGACACACTTGCATGCGCCCGTGGCACGTCCAAAATTTTATTTTATAAGTGGCCGGGAGATGTTCTTGGAATGGGATGACAGTTAGCGTGCGGTGTTGTTTTGTTGTTAGTAGGTCGCCTGCCAAGTTTCATTGCATTCGGAGTCCGTTTGACGCCCCAATGGTTAACTATAGCGACATTATAGCCGGTCTAACGTCAGACGTTTTCAGTCTCCGAAAACTGTTGCCGGGCTTTCCATCTCTTTCCTCCCCAGACCGTCTACACAATCCACTACTTACTACCAAGCCCAATCTAACCTCTCTCGTTAGACCGCGGCCCTCCTCGCGCGCGCGTCCGAAAGCTGTCCTGGACCCGACCCGGGCAGTCGTCACCGATGGGTCCAGATCATCCCCAAACATCTATAAAACATCTTCATTTTCTTAATTGGACTTTCTAACCTATAGATTCTCGGCCATCCGATTCTAATCGGATGATCCAAATACCCCCTTCCTTTCCCTATATAAAACCCCTAGTCCTAATCTAGTCTAACCTAAAACCTAGGGGACCTGTCCCATCCATTCCGTGTCCGCCGCCGCCACCAAATCACCATCTACCTCGGGATCCCTCCCGATCCCGAATCCACCAATCAACAGCCACTCCATCCACCAGTGCCTCCTCTGTTCGATCGCGAGGGGATCCCGAGCAGCTCGCCACCGGCTGCAAGCAGCAGCACCACCAGGACCCCGTCGCCCCTCCCCCTCTTCTTCTCCTCCATACCTCCTCCCCGTGTTTTCTCCCTCGTCTCTCATGCCTCTCCCTATCTGTACCAGGAACGTCCATGGGTGGCTGCAGCTCCCTCGCCGCCGTTTGCACCAGGACCAGCCGGAAGACGGACAGATCCGTCCTCCCGTGTCCACCCCCGCGTCCCATTCGTCTCGGAGCTGTCCTGCTTTGCCAAGTCCAATGCCGTGAGTGCCTCCTCTTCCCGACCCCGCGTCTGTGTCGATTTCTCCATGGACGTCCGTCCATGGAGATGAGCCGCGCCGCCCTGTTCACCTGCTACCTCGGGTCATCTCTTCGTCATCCTCACCACCCGCTGGTGAGCTCCTTGCGCCGCCTCTAGCCCCTTTCTGTTCCTTGCATCGCGCCGCTGCTGTCTTCTCCGCCTCACCGTCGTTTTGCTGCAGGTGTCGAGGCCGTCGCCTCCTCAATTCGTCGCGCCGCCTCCAGTCCTGTGTAGATCCGCTGCCTGCAGGTCCTTCCTAGCCGGATCCCACCGCCGCGCTACTCTTCCGCGCCCACAGCTCTTCCTAGTTGCCGTCGTCCTGTTTCTTCCTAGCGATCACCTCGCCTCTGCTTCGAGGACGAGCTAGGCGCGCCCCGCGTTGACCCTCTGAATCTACCGCGCCAGGCACGCAGCGAGATTCGGCGCAAGCCGCTTCCCTGCTGCCACATCTCCACTAGACGGGCCTTGGTTCATGTGAGCAGCGCCCAACCCCTCTCATGTGCTTGTTGGGCTTTGAAGTTTCAGCTCGTGGACCTGTTTTTTTCCCGCGCGAATTTACTAATTTTCCTTCACATGCATAATTACAGAATATGCCATCATTTTAAAATGCTCACACCTAAATAACCATGCATCGGAATTAATTAAACTTTATATGAAAAATTCTTAGAATTTTGTCTGGTTTAATAATATCCAACTTTCGTGCATATTTATAATGTTTAAAATGATGTTTGTTTAATTTTGCTTAATTGCCATGTTAAAATAATTTATTTCATAACTAAATAACCGTAGCTCGGTTTTAAATAAACTTTATATGTAAATGGGGTAGAAAAATGCCTAGTTTAAAATGGTGCACTCATCTTGCATGTTTAACAACTCTAAAATTATGTATAGGGCAAAACAGTACAAACCGTAAAATATGCATACGAGGAATTTTCGGAATTGTTGTTTGTTATTTCCGGCCTCATTTAAACTTGCCTAGATAGGTAGTTTTATTGTGCTTCACTTCTTGCCATGTTTAATAACATTTAACATTGTTGGGTACATAAACGAGAGAAAACTAAATAATTGACGTGGTGTTTCGTCAATATGCAAAGGAGTTGCATATTGAGCTCCACTTAATTTGTAGGATTGTTTGTGCATTTTTCCATGCCATGCCTCATTAAAACGGACATGCATCATACTTGGTTGTGCATCATGCCATGCTTATGTGATGGTTGTTTACTATGTTGTTTCCTTCTTTCCGGGTTGCTTCTCTCGTTAGCTTCGGTTTCGTTCCGGATTTGTGAGGATCCGTTTGACTACGTCCGTTTGTCTTCTTCGTGGACTCGTTCTTCTTCCTTGCGGGATCTTAGGCAAAATGACCATACCCTCAAACCACTTCTATCTTTGCTTGCTAGTTGCTCACTCTATCGCTATGTTGCACTACCTACTAATTGTTATATCATGCCTCCCATATTGCCATGTCAAGCCTCTAACCCACCTTTCCTAGCAAACTGTTGTTTGGCTAAGTTACCGCTTTTGCTCAGCCCCTCTTATAGCGTTGCTAATTGCTAGTGAAGATGAATTTTGTTCCATGTTGGAACATGGATATGTTGGGATATCACAATATCTCTTATTTAATTAATGCATCTATATAATTGGTAAAGGGTGGAAGTCTCGGCTTTATGCCTGGTGATTTGTTCCACTCTTGCCGCCCTAGTTTCCGTCATACCGGTGTTATGTTCCTATATTTTGCGTTTCTTACGCGGTTGGGTGTTATGGGAACCCCTTGACAGGTCGCTTTGAATAAAACTCCTCCAGCAAGGCCCCATGTTGGTTTTACATTTGCCTCACCACCTCCTACTTATCCCTTGGGAGTTGAGCTCCCGAGGGTCATCTTTATTTTTAACCCCCCTGGGCTAGTGCTTCTCTAAGTGTTGGTCCGAACTGGGCGATGTCCGGCGCCCCCAGGGCAACCAGGGTCTATGCCAACCCGACATCTTGCCCATCTGGTGTGCCTTGAGAACGAGATATGTGCAGCTCCTATCGGGATTTGTCGGCACATTCGGGCGGCTTTGCTGGTCTTTTTTTACCATTGTCGAAATGTCTTGTAACCGGGATCCTTAGACTGATCGGGTGTTCCCGGGAGAAAAATATCCTTCGTTGACCGTGAGAGCTTGTGATGGGCTAAGTTGGGACACCCCTGCAGGGTATAAACTTTGGAGAGCCGTGCCCGCGGTTATGTGGCAGATGGGAATTTTTTAATATCGAGTTGTAGAGAACTTGAAACTATACTTAAATAAAATGAATCAACCGCGTGTGTAGCCATGATGGTCTCTTCTCGGCGAAGTCCGCGAAGTGAACACGGTTCTTGTGTTATGCTTGAACGTAAGTAGTTTCAGGATCACTTCTTGATCACTTCTAGTTCACAACCATTGCATTGGTTCTCTTCTCGCTATTATTTGCGTAAGTTAGCCACCATATATGCTTAGTGCTTGCTGCAGATCCACCTCACTACCCTTTCCTACCCATAAGCTTAAATAGTCTTGATCTCGCAGGTGTGAGATTGTTGGGTCCTCGTGACTCACAGATTCTTACAAACAGTTGCAGGTGCCGATGATACCAGTGCAGGTGACACAACCCAGCTCAAGTGGGAGGTCGAGGAAGATCTTGATCATTGTTTTGTGTGTTTTCTGGTTGATCAGTAGTGGAGCCCAGTTGGGACGATCGGGGATCTAGCATTTGGGGTTGTCTTCCTTCATTTTGGGTCTGTAGTTGGACCTTTGTTTGTACCTTGGATGATGTATGAATTATTTATGTATTGTGTGAAGTGGCGATTTTAAGCCAACTCTTTATCCCTTTCTTATTCAGTACATGGGATGTGTGAAGATTACCCCTCTTGCGACAAGCCTACCATGCGGCTATGCCTCTAAGTCATGCCCCGACACGTGGGAGATATAGCCGCATTGTGGGTGTTACAGAACTGGTATCATTGGCACCTGCAACTGTTTGGAAGTATCCGTGAGTCACGAGGACTCGGCAATCTCACACCGCGAGATCAAGACTATTTCAGCTTATGGGTAGGATGTGGTAACGAGGTGGAGCTGCAGCAAGCTATAAGCAAATATGGTGGCTAAAACATACGCAAATAAGAGTAAGATGAGAAGCTACGCAACGGTCATGAAGCTACAAGTGATCAAGAAGTGATCCTGAAACTACTTACATTCAAGCATAACACAAGACCGTGTTAACTTCCCGGACTCCGCCGAAAAGAGACCATCATGGCTACACACCGGTTGAGTTAAGTGTCAAGTTCTCTACAATCGGATATTAACAAATTCCCATCTGCCACATAACCGCGGTCATGACTCCTGAAAGTTTATACCCTGCAGGGGTGTCCCAACTTAGCCCATCACAAGCTCTCACGATCAACGAAGGACATTGCTTCACCCGGAACAACCCGATCAGAATCGGAATCCTGGTTACAAGACATTTCGACAATGGTAAAACAAGACCGCCCGAATGTGCCGACAAATCCCGATAGGAGCTGCACATATCTCATTCTCAGGGCACACCGGATGGGCAAGACGTTGGGATGGCATAGACCCTGGTTGCCCAGGGGGCATCAGACATCGCCCAGTTCGGACCAACACTTAGAGAAGCATGACTCCCAAGAGAAAAGTATAGGTGGTGGTGAGGCAAATGGTAAAACCAAGGTTGGGCCTTGCTGGAGGAGTTTTATTCAAAGAGAACTATCAAGGGGGACCCATAACCCCAACCGCGTTAGGAACGCAAAATCAAGGAACATAACACCGGTATGACGGAAACTAGGGTGGCAAGAGTGGAACAAAACACTAAGCATAAGGACGAGCCTTCCACCCTTTACCAAGTATATAGATGCATTAATTAGATAAGAGATAATATGATATCCCAACATATCCATGTTCCAACATTTAACAATCTACAAGGCACCTGCAACTAGCAACGCTATAAGAGGGGCTGAGCAAAAGCGGCAACTTAGCCAAACAACGGTTTGCCAAGAATGTGGGGTAGAGGCTTGACATGGCAATAAGGGAGGCATGATATAACAAGTGGTAGGTAGCGTGACATAGCGATAGAACGAACAACTAGCAAGAAAAGATAGAAGTGATATCGATGGTATGGTCATCTTGCCTGAAATCCCGCAAGGAAGGAGAACGGGTCCATGATGAAGACAAACGGACGTAGTCGAATGGATCCTCACAAAAGCGACGTTATCGGAACTAACAAGAAGAAGCAACCCCGGAAAGGAGCAAACAAAATGGTAAACCAACAAGCATAAACATGGCATGATGCACAATCAAGTATGATGCATGTCTGGTTTAAATATGCATGGCATGGCAAAGTGCACAAACAATACTACAAGTTAAGCGGAGCTCAATATGCAACGAGTTGCATATTGACGAAACACCACATACATTTATTTAGTTCTCTCCCATTATGTACCCAACAATATTAAATGTTCTTAAACATGGCAAGAGGTGAAGCATAAGTAAACTAACTATTTAGGCAGGTTTAAATGAGCCCGGAAACAACATACAACAATTCCGGAAAATCCCCATATGCATATTATGAATTTGGTACTGTTCTGCCCTAAACCATATTTTAGAGTTATTAAACATGCAAAGTAATGCCACCATGGTAAACTATGCATTTTTCTACCGAATTTACATATAAAGTTTATTAAATTTGGAGGTACGGTTATTAAGTTATGAAATAAACCATTTTAGCATGGCATTTAGCAAAATATATGCAAACATCATTTTAAACATTTTAAACATGGATGAAAGTTGCATATTAAGAAACTAGACAAAATTCTAAGCGTTTTTCATGTATGAAACATTTTAATACGATGCGTGGTTGGCGAGTTATTAAATGCATGATGTTTGAGGGTTTTCTACAATTCTGCCAATTCCGTGGAAATTAGGAAATTCACAGAACAGGGAAAAACATAGTAGGCTAAAACTACTAGGAGCTGGGGCGCTCACCATGGGCTTGGCCCATCTGCAGTGGAGGGTGTTGGGCCTTATGGACGGAGGGAAGCATCTGGGCCGAAACAGAGGAGTCCTAGGCGTGGCCCACGCGCGGCGCTCATCCTCCTCTGCTTAAAGCAGAGGCACGAGCATGGCACGGCGGTTGCCGGCGATGGGGACAGTGGCGCGACGTGTAGGGGACTGGTGAACGACGGGGATGGATGGATCCGAGGGCGGGGGTTCCAGATTTGGTGACAGCGCGCCAGAAACGAGGCCGACGCCGAGCTAAACAGGCGGAGCGGCGGCTGCAGGGCGGAGCACCTACGGGAGAGAGAGAGGGAATGTGAGAGGGGAACCAGAGGGAGGAGGAGAGGAACAGAGTGGCGGGGTCCGGCCTGGGTTGTCTCCGGTGGTGGCTCCGGCAAGGCCGCCGGTGAGGACGGGGTCGGGCGGCGCTAGGAGCTCGATCGAGAGCTCCTCTCCTCGATCCTGCTCGGGCAAGAGGACGACGAATGGTGGCGGCGCGGCGCGGGCACCTCAGGCCCAGATCAGCCTGAGGCGCACCATAGATGGGCTTTGGCGGGCCCGAGTGGCAGGGTGAAGGCCGGGCCGACGTGGAGGCGTTTAAGTGGCTGCGGGAGGCTGGGTTGGCGATGTGGAGCAAGGGGATTGCCTCGGGGCCGACGGCGGGATGGCTTGGCACTGAAAACGAGGGAGGCGGGGTTGGCTGTGGCTAGAGGTAGGTGGAGACTAGGGAATGCCAAATTTGGAAGCAGGGTGTCCATTTATAGCAAAAATTGCTAGGGTTTGGTTCTAGGGGTTGTCTCTGGACCCTCCGATGTCGATCACACGGTTCCAGTCAGAGGGGGGGGGGTTGGTGGCGCTGGTTTAGAGTGGGAGTGGGCTGTGAAGAGGGGCCTTGGGCTGAGAAGAGAGAGTTGGAAAGCGACCTGACGGCTCTTTTCGGAGACCGAAAACGTGCGACGTATGACTGGCTATAATGTCGCTATATGGTTAACGGTTGGGCTATCAAACGAGCTCTGAATGCGACGAAACTTGTCAGGCAGCCTACTAACAACATAACAACACCGCATGCCAACTTTCAACCCATTCCGAGAACACTTTCGGACCACTTATAAAATAATATTTCGGAGGTGCCGCGGGTGCGTGCAAGTATGTGTGGGCTCAGAACGGTCAACGGAGAGAACTGGGGGAAATGGGCGGATGCAAGTTTTGAAAACATGATGATGAAATGCACATGATGACATGGCAAAGATGCAACACGCAAGCAAAAGACATGGCAATGACAGCAAATAACTTAAAGACACCTGGCACATCTGATTTGGGGCATCAGAAACATCTTCAGGCTTCTCCTCAACAGGCTTGGTGGGACTTAGCGGTTTAGCATTGGTCGGGTTAACGTCCATGGAATCCATTATAACATTGTGTTCTTCTAGTGGCGGATCATCAGTAGCTACTTCAGAGGTTTGATGCAAAGATTCAGACATTGTCTGGTTCTCCGGGCCAGCAGCCTTGGGATCTTCCGCCGGTTTATTCACCTTTAGCTTCTTGTTGGGCTTAGCAATACCACTGGAAATAAGACACATGGAGGAGTTAGTGTATCAAAAGTGTAAGTATTGAAGCAAAAGAAGTTTCATCTTCTCACCCAGGAGCGATTTTGAAAAGAGGAATCTACGTTCCAGTTGAGTCTCCGGAAGAAGAGTGAGAAGTTCCCCGATAGTTTGAATTAGAAGGGTTAAGGGGTTGTCGAATATGGCTCGCCTTTGGAAAAGCTAAGTCGGAAATCTGTGAAACCTCTTCTCGGTGCTTGCGAGGAGCCGGCGTGTTGGGTAAACCGGAGGAGAGAATCCCACCACCACTGTTTCGGGTTGTGCGGCGAACTTCATGCTGCAATTTCTTCAAAATAAAGTTGGGATCCAAGTAAGCTGAAGGGTGAGAAAACCTTACTTTCTCGCTCGCTTGTCAAACTTTCTGTCTTGGCAGAGGTTCTGAGTCAGAGGAAAGGATAGTTACCTCTTCACCATCCACATGGCTGGCCTCCGCGTCATCCTGAAAGTAATAAATGTCAATAAGATGAACAAAGAAAGAGCCAAGGGAGTCAAGTTCTACCTCTGACACATCATCCAGAGTGAACAGATCAGTCGCATCTGCCTTCTTTTTAGCAGGCTTCTTGGAAACTTTGGTTTTATTTCTGACCTTCTTGGCCAGCTTATCTTGGAGTTTCTTGTTCCAAAAAGGGGAATCAGCCTGCAGAAAATCAAGTAATGATAAGAAGACAGAGTGATAGATAATGAGTTAGTAAACATTGCTCGATAATACTTACAGCTGGCGGCTTGTTGAGGGTGCAGAAGGGGTTCAGCCCAACTTTGCTGCAAGTCTATAAACTCTCGTTGAGTAGAGCCTTAGTCATATCATTAATCTGTTTATCTTCCAAACGGACTGGAGAAGAATGCAGCGGATCTTTGATATCACCGGTATACTCACACATTAAGCTAAACCGGCGGCTTAAGGGCAAGATTCTCCATGCGACACAGCAACGAACCAGATTGACTCTAGTCAAACCATTGGCCATCAACGCTCTGATCTTCAAAAAAATGGGCATGTATTTGGTTTTCACGATAACCCGGTAGTGGATTTTCACCCTTTGGATATGTGTCGTTGCAATAAAACCAAGTCTGGTTCCAGTCCTTAGGATGACTGGTAGGTGCGATGGCAGGGAAAGAGGCTTCATTCCAACTCTGAATTGAAATGCCACCCAGTTCTAGGCTGGGCCCGTCTGTGAACTCAGTCTGGTGGTTCAAGTAGTAGAATTCCCTGAACAGTTCTACAATGGGCTCTTGTTGAAGGTACACTTCCCAGAAAACTTGGAAGTTGCAGATGTTCAAAACCGAGTTGGGCCCAATATCTTGCGGATGGAGTTGGAAGAAATGCATCACATCATGAAAGAATTTTGAGCCGGGTGGAGTGAACCTCAGGAGCATGTGATCAGGAAAAACTATAACTTCGCCTTCTTTTGGGTCAGGTGTGGTCTGGGTTCCTGGGACTCTCCAGTGGATAATGTTCTTTGTGGCTAAGATGCCCACTTGAACATGTTCATGCAGTGTTTTCTCTGTGACCCGGGAGGCGACCCAGTTGCATGAAGTGACGTTTTTGGTTATTTTGTTGATGAAAGCCTAGAATGGAAAATATTGCTGGATTAAGGTTATGTTGTTAAGCCGTCTAGTGATAAAAAAGTAAGTGCATTATGCAAGGCCGATTCGTATGTAGAGAATACATGCTATAAACGTTGGCATGATTAAACCGAAAGACGATGCCAAGTTATACAGATTCTGAACATATACTAACGGCTTAAAGAGGGGATAATGGTGTCTGGCGGGTTACGGACTATCTTATAAGCCACCCGCACGGCTGCAGTTCACAATTATCTGTAGACCTATGAGTGCAATTTTGCCAAGTACTAAACAAACAAGTTTCATATATCAGTTCTATTATTTTGGATCTACAGCAGTTGAGAAAATAAAATAAATCCTAAACCTAAGGTGGTGGCCATAGAAGAACTCATGTGCTCAGATGGGATCTTGTATAGAAAAGGTGCTTTCTGCAATTGGAAAGGGATGCTAAACTACTACCGCACAACTTCAATGACGTGTTCAGATCAAACTATGCGTTCTAAATAGCGGAGGTGCACCGCAATTTTCTGGTCTGATCAGGTTGATGCAGCGGCCGGAGTTGCTGCGGTTGATGGAGGACGATGGCGGCAGAGCTCGGTTGCAGGGGAGTCATGAGGAGGGAGAAGAAGACGTGAGGACAAGGGTAAAAAGTGAAAGGAAGGGCCCCTATCCCTATTTATAAGGAGGTGACTTGACAGCAGGCGTGGAAATCAAGGAGGCCGAAAATGATTATGTGGCTATATGGACGCCTCGATTTTTGGAGGTCTATTAAGATAAGGATCTGGTGAGATATCCTAGGCTTGTGCGAAGTTAATGCACATGATGTCATGGCGGCTTACCACGGTTCCATGATAGGACGTCATGGCGGGTTATAGTGAATTGATAAGGAATTGATAATGCAAGATTCTGCTAAGTCAAAAAGTGAAGATTGATGTGAACAAGTTCAAATCAACCTAGGGCCTAATGTTGGGCATATAACTACTAGGTATGACCCGTCCAGGAGGGGCCGAGTCATGCCATTTGCGACTTAACGACGAAGAGGCCCGATAAGGTCCAAGAAGACATGAAGATGGCAGTTCATGGAGCGAGCCTATTGAAGGCCCAAGACCCAGAGGCGACTTGAGGCCCAAAGGGGTGATCTGCCATGTATTAACTTGTTTTGTAAGGTGAGCTTAGTTAGAAACCGAGCCGATCATGTTTGTGTGAGTCAGCCGGGACTCTGTAAGCCGTCGGGCAGCAACCTGTATACAAAGGGTTGACCTGGCAGCGGGTTAACTCAAGGAACAATCCATCGAGAACTAGGTCAAGCGTATTCGCTCCCTGGTGATCGAAACCCAAGAAATACAATGTAAAGCAGGAGTAGGCTTTTACCTCATTGAGAGGGGCCAAACCTGGGTAAAATCTTTGTGTTCTTTGTCCCGTTCAACCCCTTCAAGCTAACCTAGTTGCGGCGGCTCCACACCTAAGTCCTTCAGCTAGGACATCTGCCTTTTTAAGTCCCCAATAGTACCTGTGTCTATTATGTGGTTCACCTAGGGTATGTCTATGTTGTTCATCTTGGGTGGGAAATAAATAGTAAAGTAATCATCATTTGTCTTTTCTATTAAATTAAAGCTTTCATCAGCCTGCTATCATTATTTTTTTGATCTATCCACTGCTTGTTACCATCACTCTAGATTTTTGCATGCTCTCCTTACATAATCTCAATATTTTTTTATATGCATGTCAGATATTGTACACAGTCAAGATGAACATGTAGAGAAAAAGAGAAGAGTTTTGCGTGGCAATACAATGTCATGCAAACATTGCTCCATGGTGGGCACAATGGGAAACCCTCCCCCTCCTCTAGATTGTAATCCATAGGAAGATATCTATTCAGAGGCAGGATTCAGACGGAGCTGGCGATTCCTATTTACCCCCTGAGGTGTTTTCTCTAATTTGGCATGATGATGTTGGTCATATCATGCATATGTTTCCTTGTAGTGATTAGTTTTGACATCATATATGTCATTTGCTTAGTTTAGACATGTTTTGTAATGCCACCTATTTAGTTTCTATATCATATATGTGAATTATGCAGTCTCATCTTTTTTAGCTATCCATAATATATGTGAGATATGCAATGCCATCATGTTTAGCCAGGCATCATATATTTGAACTATATCTTACCCTTCCTTTTTGTAATTACATTTCCATTTGTTTACAATGTTTGTACATTAAAGTACTCTTCCTGTGAATCATCCATTTGAGTGGGTGATGGAAAAATCTGGAGTGAAAACATGGTCTTCAGAGCACACAATGCTACTTGTTGAAGCAGATCTCTTGCTGGGTCCAGATAGCTCCTCAGAGATGGATTCAGAGACAGATGACCAGTCATATTCCCCCACCGAGGTGTATGCTCTAACTTGGCATGGTTATACTGCTCATATCATGCATATGGTGTCTTGCATTGCATAGTTTAGACATCATATACACAATATTCAACACCATGTTCTTAGTTCAAACATCATATATGCGAATGCCATCTCCTTAGTATATAAATCACATATGTGAATTTTATCATGCGATCCTGATTACTTAGATAACATGTATGTGAATTATGTCATGCGAACCTATTCACTAAAGACATCATATAATTATTTCATGCCATCATGTTTAGTTAGTCATCATATCTTTGAATTATGTCATGCTATGCTACCCAGTTTAGATACATATATGTGAGATTATGTCATGCTATCCTTTTTAGTTAAAATACATATGTGAATTATTTCATGCCCTCTTTTTTCCACACTATATATTGCATTTGTCTCTCATACAAGGTATGCACATTCAACTACTTTTCTTGTTTATCAGCCATTTGAATTGGACAGGATGATGGAAGTATCTAACAAAGTAAAAACACAGTCTTCAAATAAAATAGTGCTACCTCTTGGTGGAGATAGCACCCTAGTTGTACATGCACAAGAACCATCCCTACTAGACATAACCGAAATCCTCGCAGATTTTACCCCTATTTTGATGGATAGAGAACCAGCTTCACCCAATTCAACCCCAACCCCAGCAGATAGTCACCCAGTTCTAGTTGGCACAACACCATCTCCACCATAGAGCTCCCAAACATGAGCAGTTAGTAAGGCAGTTGCACTGCCCAAAGCACCAGGACTACCATGACGAACCCCAACTCCACCAGTTAGTACACCTATTCCTATGGACGAAGCACAACCATCCATTCGTACTTTAGCATCTATCGCATTTGATGTTGTTAAATCCTATGTACGTATCTTTCCATCATGGAAGTATTATACTGAAGATGAAGGAAAAGCCAGTTGCAGGTGTTCGACCTAGAGTTATGTGTAACTAATGTTATTCATGGCAATTACTTTGCTTTGTCCCATACTATCTACCTCCAAGCTGGTTAATACAAAAAATGTTCCTGTTTTTCTCTATATAGCAGGACCGATATGGAAACTCATGACGAGGTAACCTGTGCTAATACCTCAGCTATCTTTAGGAATACTTTGTGGCAGTATTGGAATTACCTGAAGAAAACATACTTCACTGGCAAGGAAATTCATCAAATTCCCTTACTTTCTCCTAAGACATATTTATGGGACGATGACCGGGAAAATCTTGTTCTGTACTGGTCCAGAACTAAGAATGTGGTAAGGTCTATGAGATCATTTTTTATTCTGAAGTAATATATGCCTGCGTCTTATTGTACTCTTTTCATGTAGAACAAGTGCTTGAACCTGAAAAAAATTGTTCTCATTTGAGATTCCGTTGCTATGGTGCATACTGATATGCTCTTGTGTCACTGTATTTACTCATACAAACATATTTTAAAATTGAAGGATCCAATCGAAACTCCAATGGTGCAACATGTATGTTTAAACATGTTTCTTTAACTGGGTTGCTCTTCTAAATTGCTCTGTTGAATTCAATTTCAATTGTGTATACAATTTTCTTCTCATATCATGCACATTACTATCATAAAACAGAGCCAATAGTGTTGTTGTACATGTATACCCGTGGTACCCATCTGAAATCTTGTTGTGCCATGTAGTTTCCCATACTTGTATTCTTTCAATGTTGCTTTGTCTTGAACTGATATGATTTGAAGCGTGTCTCTATTTTGATTTGGCAAGACAATGTAGTGACCATAGCACATAGATATATGTTTGTTCGATACTTTTATTATGTACTAATTCACAATAGAAGACTTGGTAGTTTAATCCTGTCCACCTTACAACTGAACTGGTTCAGCAAAATGAGTTTCATATACTACATGTTAAACATGTTATGTGTCTGCTTGTTTCTTCTTTTAGAATGCCGACAGAATTTTGGGGAAGCACTACTGCAAGATGCTGCTAACGCCATACTACAATCAGAGACCCTTCGACGAAACTGTGTGTGATGCATTAATCGCAAACAGTGATGTAAAAAAACCATCAAAAAAGATGCAAAACGCTTGCGATGGCGGATACATCAAACACGGTTCTGATTTTAGTTGCGTGTGTGATGCGAGGCATACGATTCAGTTCAATGAGCTGTTTGCAATGTGGAAGAACAACAGAAACGGGCAGCCAAATGAAGGAGTGTGCGATATACGTCATGCAGTCCAGTCGGATTAACTGTTTGTGATGAGGCGGAACAATAGAAACGGGCATCCAGATGATTGCATGTGTGATTGAGGGCATACACTTCAGACAGATGAACTATTTGCGATTAGGCAACACAATAGAAATGGTCAGCCAGATCACGTGTCTGCGATTGACGACATACACTTCACACGGTTGAACTGTTTTCGATTAGCAACAACAAACAGAAACAGTTAGACAGATCAACATGTGTGTGCTATACGGGCACACATTCTATTCAAAATAAGCATGCATGATGGTAATAACAAGCACGCGTGGTTGTTGGGACAAGTCGTGTGTTAACATGGCCTATTGCAGTGCACCCTATGGTGCAAATGCCACGTACGCGGCCGAGAAAGCATGCCCATGTTACGCCGTCCGGGGATAGTGCCACACTTAGAAATTATAGAACCGTCAATAAATTTTGGGCCTGCGTCCCATCACATTCCAAATTTCTACCACGCTATATTTTATTGCAAACCTATTCACACCGATCAAAACCTAAACGGTTTCCCACTTAGGATCATATTAGTACTTGGTTATAAATACTACTACTCCAAGATGACTGCTCATTCCTCCTCAACTCCTCATCCACAAAAACAAACAAGTCAATCATTGTCGTTCGCTTTCGTCTGCCATGGCTAGTGCGAGTTCTGGGTTGAGAGATTACTACCAGGAAGAGGCGAGCATGGAAGAGGAAGCACAAGAGATGTCCCGCCTCATCGTGAAACCAGCTGACATGTCCCGTCGCGCTATCGTAGCAGCACAAAGGTCCCGCTGCACCGCTGAAGCAGCACAGAGGTCCTGCCACGCTGTTGATGCAGCAGACTTGTCCGGCCGTGCCGCAGAAGCAGCAGAGATGACCCGCCGCGTAGTGAATGTAGCGTAGATGTCCTCCCACGCCACGATGGCCCGGGAAAATGTCTTGCGGGCAGGCGAGGACTCTCACAGGCGTATGCGCACTATGCTCGATGACCTGATGGGTCGGATCTGCGACTGGGAGAAGCAGAAGGACGAGATGCATGCCTCATTTGAAAATGCTACTGTCGGTGTACAAAAGTAGGGGCTCTCCTTTTGACCCCTTTACTTGTGCACAGGCAGTCAGAGCCACGCGCCGCGGCCACACTTAGCAGGGCAGAGGAAGGAAGCCTGAGAGAAGCTGAAGCACAATACAACCAAGGCGGCGCCAAGACCAGAAGCACAGGAGGGCAAGAGGGCGAGGTGGACTCCCTCGGCAAGATCCTTGCCAAGGCGGCACCCCCCCCCCCCCCCCGCAGCCCCGGCAAGAGCCTTGCTGGGGCAACTTGCCCAACACTAGCAGAGCGAGCCACCCTTGAGCCCACAGGCTCGGACCCAATCAACTGCGTTGGAACCAAGGCTCGGAGGTGCCTTTGTGGTGGCATGCAAATCTTCGTCAAGACCATTAACACATGAGATCAGATGAGGACCAGAAAACGACGACCCTAGGCAGGATCCTAGCCGAGGAAATTCACAAGACCCTCGGCAAGACTCTTGCCGGGGATGACAGCAACGCCACGGCAAGACCCTTACCGAGGGCATCAGCAGGGCCACTGCCAGGCCCGCTCCAGCCAAGACTCCACCGCCGTTCGCCTGCAGCTGCCAGCCCAACCAGCTGGGCAGGCACCTGCGTGGCAACATGCAGCTTCCAGGCCAAATCAGCAAGCACCTGCGTGGCGGCATGCAAATCTTCATGAAGGTCCTACCACCGCGCCACCTCAGCTGCCTGCCTGCCTACATGGCGCTGCATGCATCGCTAGCCCGGGCGCGTGTCGTAGCGAGGCGGAGCGGCGACGGATGGGACGGGCCTCATTCCCGTCCCCGATAAAGCTAATGGACACCTACGTAGCGCATTTAATGTGCTTTGTCCCGAAATGCAGTGCGATAAGCTCGCGCACTGTAGGCCTTTCCACCTCCTGTGTGCCACTGTGGCAACCCCTTTTTCCTATAAAAGGAGGCCCGAGGCGAGTAGGATAGGGATTCGGGTTTTTGGAAAGGCAGAGCCACCGTAGATAGTTCAGAAAGCTCAAGAACACTCAATACCCCCACCAAAGCAGAACTAGGTTTTTACGCATCCTCGCGGCCAGAACCTGGGTAAACAATCCGTGTGCTTGCTCCTAAACCTGGTCTTCTCATGACTCTGCGCCCACCGACCGTAGAAGGGATCCCAGTGACCCCATAGGTGTCGTTCCCACCGACATCTTTGGCGCGCCAGGTAGGGGGCGCACTTGTGAGAATCTGGTCTAGCAGTTCGCCTAGCAGTTCTTCGTCGCCATGGCTCTCAAGAAGAAGGCGGCCACGGCGGTTGGTTCATCGGGAGCTGGACGGCCCGTACCAGTGCGGGCGAGTAGCGGGCCAGTCGCGGACAGAACCCGAGGCGCGACCCGCGAGCACCAACATCGCTCTGGCAGTCAGAGCCTGGCGAGCCGCGTCGTTCATGCGCAAGGCGACAAGCCAGACGCCTCGAAATCCAGAGATGGAGCTGGGCCCCCCACAGATGGCGGAGGGCCCTCCAGGGGCGTCGCCGTACCACCCGCGGGCAGCGCGGTGACCTCCAAGAAGCCCACTCCAGCGCCCACAGTGCGCTCTTCCTAGGCTGTGCGTGACGAGCAGCGTCACCACACCGGTGACCCTGGACGCCGCCGTGGGAAGAGTCCTGTGCGTCATCCGCGGGATGAAGGAAGCCAGCATGCCCGCCGAAGTGCTGGTGTACATGGCGCACAACCGCTGGGCCGTGACAGAGCTCCTTCTAACGTGGTTAGAAGTCAAAGCACGCCACGGTCCGCGCAGCTTTCGCCGCCACCCACGCCAGCATAAGCCTTGGCGCGCGCGCAGCTGCTCCTTGACTTCCCTCCCGCTGCGGAGAAGCTCGACAAGTGGAGAGACACCATCCGGAGCCTCGTCGGCGTCGCCAACAAAGACGAGCCACGGCCTGCAGGGCCCTCAGGCCGGTGCTCCATCGAGCCACTGCATGCCGGCGGTGGAAGGGCCGGAGCTGCCGCAGCCACGGTGCACTCTCCTGCACTCCAGCCACCGCGGATGTCGGTCCGTCGTGATGACGCTTGTGATGACATTTCCATAGCGTCGTCCGACCCATGGACCCACCGCGATCAACACCAAGTTCTTCGGGAGCGAGCCCATGTAGACGCTCGAACCACTATCGAGCGCCAACGTGATACACGCCACAAGTCGGATAAGCGGGCGAGACCCTCTATGGACCACCCAGCACCGGGAGCTCCGGCGGCCTACCTTACGAGGTGGGTTGCCCAGCCTTTACCCGTGGGCTGCGGCAGTTCCAGTGGCCGTCCCACCGCATGTTCAAGCCTGACATCGGCGAGAAGTACAACGGCAAGACCCACCCGTCAGAGTTCCTCTGCATCTACACCATCGCGATGCAAGCCTCTGGAGCTCGTGACAACAAGGTGCTTGCCAATTACTTCCCGTTGGCCCTGAAACCCAATGTCATGTCTTGGTTGATGCACTTGCTGGCGAATTCCAATTCTTCTTAGTCAGATCTGTGCCACGAGTTCGTTGGTGCCTTCAATGGAGGCCACCAAGCGCATGGATAGGCGAGTGATTTGCATATCATTCCCCAAAAGGAAGGTGAAAACCTGCGCAAGTACATACAGAGGTTCAGCCGAGGGCAATACAACATCCCAGATGTTCATCCTGCCACCGTGATCAGCGCATTCCATCAGAATGTGCGTAACCGCATGATGCGTGAAGAGCTGGCAATGAACAAGGTCAAGGACATGGCCGAACTTTACGTTCTGGCCGATAGATGCGCCCGGGCTAAAGAGGGAAGGAAGTACCCCGGCAAAGACGCCAGTGCGGAAACTGACTCTATCGACGAAGACACCACCGCCCTGACGAAGAAGGGTCAGCGTCGCAATAGGAAACATAGGGACAAGACCTTGCTTGCCGTCGAGGGATTAGGCGACACCAGCGCCGCCAAGAAGGCCAAGGTAGACAACCCCGGCAAGGAGATTGCCTGGTGCGCCGCCTGCCGGGCCTTGGCGGCCGCCGACAAGCCAGGAGGCTCTGACAAGCAATATTGCAAGATCCACCAGACCAAGGGCCACAACCTCCACAACTGCCGATAGGTCAAGCTGCTTGCCGAAAAGCAAAAGGCCGAGTATGAGAGGCGGAACAAGGAGAAGGGTCAGGATGGTGCCGAAGGATCCGGCAAGAAGCGTGGCCGGCAAGAAGGCCGCCGCGGCAAGGATAACCAGCGAGAGAGGCCCGCTCGGGGCCGCGACAAGAAGCTGGAAGACGATGATCATGACGAGGACGACGAGTCCGGTGAGCAAGAGTTTCAGAAGGCTACGGAGGCCATGTCCGTCGCTGGTGGCGCCTCGCTGCACACTTCTCACCGCCAGCTCAAGCAGTGGGCGCGTGAGATTACAGCAGCAGAGCCATCGTTTGACGCTTAGAAGCCACTGAAGTGGTCAGCGCGCCCCTCATCTTTGACGCCGAGGACCACCCTGACCGCACAACTGCGATCGGGTGTTTGCCGTTGTTGGTCTCGCGAATGATACACAACCTCAAGGTGAACAAGATGCTGGTTGACGGCAGGGCCGGCTTGAACTTGATCTCGCCCGTCGTGATCAGAAGGCAGCAAATTCCTAATGGAGACCTCAAGGAAACGGGTACATTTCAAGGGGTTAGTCCGGGAAGTAGCCAGCAGAAGGGGAAGGTCACATTGCCCATGATGTTTGGAGGCGAGTTGAACTACATTGCGGAGAGGATCGTCTTCGCTGTGGCCGAGATCCCCTTGCCCTACAACAGGATCCTCGGCCACCCGACACTAGCCAAGTTTATGGCGGCGTCACACTACGCCTACAGCATGCTGAAGATGCCTGGGCCGATGACCATCATCACCGTCCCCTTCGACAAGAAGGATGCGCTGATCTGCGCTGACCAACTCTATCGGGAAGCAGTTGCAGCAGCTGCCGCCAAGGCACTTGCTCCTGCCGTTGAAGCCCCGAGAGGGAAGAAGAAGACCGGCAAGACCTCTCGCACCCACTTCGGCAAGCGCACCTCTTCGGAGTGCTGTTCTACCATCGAGGACGTGCCTGAGAGCTCTACCGGCAAGATCAAGAAATCCAAACCTACACCTCCAGAGACCAAGAGGGTGTCCGTCAAGGAGGATGGCACGGGAGGGGCTTTCACCATAAGCTCAACCCTTGACAGCAAATAGGAAAGCACGCTCGTCACTTTCCTGTGGGCGAATATCGAAGTGTTTGCAAGGCAAGCATGCGACATCCCCGGCGTTTCCAGGGAAGTGATTGAGCACCACCTTGCTATCTGTCCCCATGCGTGACTCGTCAAGCAGAAGGTCAGGAAGCAAGCTTTGGAACGACAAGCGTTCATAACAGAGGAGATCAGGAAATTGGAAGCGGCAGGTTTGGTGAGAGGAGTGCTCCATCCGACGTGGTTGGCCAATCCGGTGGTGGTGCGCAAGGCAAAGGGGAAGTGGAGGCTGTATATTGACTACACACATGTCAATAAGGCCGGGTGTGATCTGTTGTCATTCATCGACGCCTACTCGGGATACCACCAGATCTTCATGACAAGAGAAGATAAGAGAAGACAACATTTATCACCCCATGTGGTACTATTGCTTTTTACGGATGCCTTCCGGGTTAAAGAGTGCTAGCTCGACATTCGCAAGGGTGGTCCAGATTGGTTTTGAGGCCCAACTGCATTGAATCATGGAAGCTTATATGGATGACATAGTGGTCAAAACCAAGGACAAGGTGACCCTTGTACAAGACCTAGAAGAGACGTTTGCCAACCTACGCAAGATCAACCTCAAGCTGAACCCTGAGAAGTGTGTCTTTGGCGTTCCATCAGGAAAACTTCTCGGGTTCTTTGTGTCACAGCGTGGGATCGAGGCAAACCCAGACAATATCAAGGCTATTAAGCAGACTGAGGCACCCAAGCGGATTAAGGATGTGCGCCGGCTCACTGACTGCGTTGCCGCCATGAGCAGATTCATCTCCAAGTCCGCTGAGCGTGCCCTTCCCTTTTTCAAAATCATGAAGAAGGCAGGCCTAGTGGAGTGGACTCCAAAGGCCGAGGCAGTGTTGCAGGATCTAAAGAAATACCTTTCCACTACACCAATACAGAGGGAGGTCGACGAAGAGGCAGGGGCAACGGCCGGACCGACGGATGGCAAGTTGGAGATTCCCCTGGTAGGGCCTCGTGCCAGCAAGGCAAGGCCCCCGGCAGAGTCTGACGCCATTGGGGCAGGGCCCGCGCAACCAAACGAAGTGGTGCAGAAGAACAAATGATGCAGCACCCTGTTTACTTTGTCTGCTCCCTCTTCCAGGGGGCAGGTCAAGGTACTCCAGCGTGTAGAAATTGCTCTTCGGCCTCCTTATGGCCTCGAGGAAGCTGTGTCATTACTTCCAAGCACACGAGGTCACTGTCGTCACCCGCGTCCCATTGCAACAGATACTACACAACCCAGATGCAACCGGAAGGAGTGTGGAGTGGGCCTTGGAGTTGTCAAGCTTTGGGTTGAAGTTTGAAACTACTTCGACAATACGGAGCAAAGCCTTGGTGGAGTTCATTGCAGAATGGACCTCAACGCCCGACGAAGAAATTCAGGAGACCACTCTCCCTGGCAAGGAAGCCAGTCGCGACTGGATCATGTACTTTTATGGGGCTTTCTCGCTGCAAGGCGCCGGTGCCGGTGTGCTGCTTGTCGCACCCACCGGCGACCACCTCAAGTATGTGATCTAGATGCACTTTCCCAGGGAGATGTCCACAAACAAGACTCCTGAGTACGAGGGGCTGCTTGCCAGTCTCAGGATCGCGGCAGACCTCGGGGTGAAGAAGCTCATCGTCAGGGCTGATTCGCAGCTTGTCGTCAGACAAGTCAACAAAGATTATCAGAGTCCATTGATGGAGGCCTACGTAGATGAGGTGAGGAAGCTGGAGGAGCGCTTCGACGGTATACAATCAAAGCACGTTCCTCAAGCGGGGAATGACATCGCTGACTACCTGTCAAAGCACACTGCATTCAAGCTACCTGCGGAACCAGGTACCTTTTTGCTCCGGTTAACTCAACCATCCGTCAAACCATCAACGGAGCAGAACAAGCAGAGGAAATCGGGCCCTGACAAGTACTTTCCCGCCTATCCCCCAGGTGCTGCTGGCAAGGGTGTTTCAGCGGATTCCGGCCTGCCAAGGGACAGCCGACTCTGGCAGGGCACTGAGCCCTGGCCGTAGAGATGGCTGCCCCCATGGCGGAAGAGATGCCTTTGGTCCTTGCCGTTGAGCACCACGCTCCGGCATGGGCACAACATACCATCCGTTTCCTCCAAACAGGGGAACTTCCTAAGGAGCAGGAAGAAGCGGAAAAAGTAGCCCGTCGGTCTGCCTTGTACCAGTTCGTCGATGACGTCCTGTACAGAAAAAGACCAAATGGTGTGAAATTGAAGTGCATCCCCCGGGAGGAAGGATTGGAGCTGTTGGCAGAGATACATGGAGGCATATGTGGCTCCCACATAGGGTAGAGCCCTTGCCGTCAAGGAATTCCGGCAAGGCTTCTTCTGGCTCACCGCCCTCCAGGATGCGACGGCACTAGTAACCAGGTGTGAAGCGTGCTAGTTCCATTCAAAGAAGCTTCATCAACCAGCTCAAGCCCTTCAAACAATCCTTCTCTCCTGGCCGTTTTCGGTTTGGGGGCTCGACATACTGGGCCCTTTCCCTAGCGCTATCGGGGGCTTTGAGTACTTCTATGTTGCAATCGACAAGTTCACAAAGTGGCTGGAGGTGGAGGCAATGAGGAAGATGACAACACAGTCAGCTATCAAGTTCTTCAAGGGACTAGTCGGCCGTTTTGGTGTGCCAAACAGAGTCATCACCGACAACGACACATAGTTCACAAGCCACACCTTCATGCAGTACACCCAAGACCTCGGTAGCAAGGTCTGTTTCGCTTCCGTGGCACACCCATGGAGCAACGGCCAGGCGGAGAGGGCAAATGTTGAAGTACTGTGAGGCCTGAAAACAAGGACTTTTGACAAGCTGCACAAAAGCGGAAGGCGCTGGATTGGTGAGTTGCCGGCGATTCTTTGGTCGATCAGAACAACGCCAAATCGAGCCATCGGCCAGACACCATTTGCCCTGATATACGGGGCAAAAGCAGTTCTCCCCATGGAACTCATATATGGGTCACCTCGAGTGCTCGCTTATGACGAGCTTGAGCAAGAGAGATTGCGGCGAGATGACGCAACGCTCCTTGAGGAAGATCGTCTTCGGGCGGCTGTGAGAGCAGCACGCTACCAGCAATCCTTGCGCTGCTACCATAGCCGCAAGGTTCATGTCCAAAGCTTTGAGGAAGGTGACCTTGTTCTTCGGCGCGTTCATTCGTCCAAGAATTCCAACAAGTTGATGCCGAAGTGGGAAGGCCCTTATCGGGTAACACGAGTCACCAGGCATGGCGCAGTACGCTTGGAGACCGAAGATGCTGTCCCAGTGAGCAATTCCTGGAAGATCGAACATATCCGCAAGTTTTACCCATAAGTTTTGGTTGACGGGCCTCCCGACAAACCACCTTTTGTACAAGCCTTGCCGTCAAGGCATGTAACCCTTTGTACAAAGCCAGGCGCAGACCCTGAGCATAAATAAACGAAGCAATGGCGCCCTAAGTTATAGCATGCATTCTAGGTTAAGTCTCTCCCTCGGTTAGGGTTGATAGTGCTTAGGGGCGACTAAACCCTAGCCTACAGGTCGAGTGTGCGTCTTTCTGTTCTCTTTGGTTCGCAGGTCACGCAGACACTTCTGCCGAGCCGCTTGGGAAAAAGAGGACGAACCGGCGCTCCGGCCCCGGCAGGCCAAGACTGCCGGGGGCTGAAGATACAAGGATCCAACCACGGCAAGCCAAGGTTGCCGGGGGCTGCGGATTCAGATAAGTCCTTCATCCCCCTGTTATGCGTTTCCGTATAGAACTCGGACATGTGAAACCTCGTTTATGTTCTTAAAACCACCGTGCTCCCCCTTTCCTTTATGCAAGAGCTACCTCCTGGGCCGGAATTTGGTAGTAGTCGCGGTGGTGGGGAGATGAACGAGGGGCCTAACTCTACTTCACCTTGCCTCTGCCAAGAGCGCAAGAATAGTCGACCGAAGTGGAGAGACGGCAAGGCCTGTTGCCGGGCGACAATGTTTATCTTAAAAATAACAAGGATTCATCCTTGGCATGGGCCTCGCTCATGCACAAAGAACCTGGCAAGCACCCCTTTTCTTTAAAAACATCCCATACAGGTACAGTTCATACGAAATTAAAAACATGAGAAAGGGGATTACAAGTCTTAGAATTAACAAGTGCCTGCAAGCTTAGAAACTAAAAACAGATAAGGTACCCGTAATCCCTTTCTTGTCCCTCTCCATAGAAGGTGGAACAAGGCAGCGGGAGGGAGAAAAGAGCGCCTAGGCAAGGTACGAGGAGCAGAAGGCACCAAGAGAACTTCTTGGTGCCAGGAAAGGAGCTGGAAGACGAGGCAGCGGTCCGTCAATACCTGACAAAGACGTCGGTGCCCGCGTACTCCGATTTGACGGCCGCCACCCGCCTTCTTCGCCTTTTCCGACCCTCCTACGACAGCCGCCCAAGGAGACGACGGGGAGCACCCCGATGGAGGGCTTGGCGAGGATGGCCCTCGGCAAGGCGCATGGCCGAGGGAGGGGCGGCGCGGTCAGTCGGAGTCGGCATCCTGCCGCTCGACTCCGTCGTCATCGTTGTTGCTGTCCTCCTCGTCACTCCCGCTTGAGGAGGAATCTTCATCGTCGGAGGGGCTCTCCACGCAACACTTCAAGCAAGTTCCGAGATCTCCAAAGACCTTGACGAAAAGCAGGCTGCCCTCCGTTAACTTGAAGTAGAAGACAAGCCCCACCATCAAGCTGTGGTTGCGTGTGAATGTCTTCCATCCACAGCGGAGGTACATTACGTGAGGAGCGGGGAAGTCGATGTCGAACCGCGTGCCTCCATTCTCGCAGCCCTTCATGTGCAACCAGAGGGTCTGTGGTGGATCGAGCTCCACCTCCCGAGCAAATGCAGTAGGGAGACGGAGGCGGCGACGCGGTGGCCGGCGCAGCCTGATGAAGAACTCGCGGGGCTAGTCCCCAACGTGGCGCTCCATCGGGGGAGGCATCGCTGGCAGAGGCGAGGCCGATGGGCTGCCTCGTTCTCCTCTCCCCTGAGCACCATGACAACCTCGGCCTCACCCCCTCCCCCTTCCTCTCGTGGACGGTTCTGCCACTACGAGCTCTTGGGGAGGTGGAACGCGCTGACGAGCAGCAACCCTCGCCGCCATCGTCGAAGGGCTAGCGTTTGCTCTCGCCATGGCAGATGGAAGGAAGAAGCGGAGGTGGAAGGAGACGGATGATGGAAGAGTGTGGAATCTTATAAAGGGGCCGAGTCGGGGCTCGGCTGCCCCACTCGACAAATCCGGTCATCGGGGGAGCATGGATTCAGGACCGGCCCGCTGCCCCAAACAGCGACGGCACGGTTTCCCGCCTCCACCTCCTGTCACCTCCATGGGGGACACGTGGCGAGCCATGCCTCTACGCCTCCCTCCTTTTGTAGGGAAGGCGCGAGCCGCCTCTTTACCATGATGTGACGCATGTGTGAGGGAACCGCCCCACGCATGACCCCCACGTCACGTATGACCTTCCACGTCACGTGTTCAACGCGAGTCGTGGGGAAGCGCAGCAGACGAGAAGCTGCTATGGTAAAATTGTGCCCCAACTGCCCGCGCACTGTTTTGGGCTGGCCTAACAATGCGGCGCGCTTATGTGTGGCCCAGGCTCGGGGGCTCCTGTCGGTGTACAAAAGTAGGGGCTCTCCTTTTGACCCCTTTACTTGTGCACATGCAGTCAGAGCCATGCGCCGCGGCCACACGTAGCAGGGCAGAGGGCGGAAGCCGGGGAGAAGCCGAAGCACAAGACAACCAAGGCGATGGTAAGACCAGAAGCTCAGGATAGCAAGAGGGTGACGTGGACTCCCTCGGAAAGATCCTTGCCAAGGTCCCCCCCACAGCCCCGGCAAGAGCCTTGCCGGGGCAACTTGCCCAACACCAGCAGAGCGAGCCACCCTTGATCCCACAGGCTCTGACACAATCAACTGCGTTGGAACCAAGGATCGGGAGGCGCCTCTGTGGTGGCCTGCAAATCTTCGTCAAGACCATTAATATATGAGATCAGATGAGGACCAGAAAACAGTGACCCTCGGCAGGATCCTAGCCGAGGAAATCTACAAGATCCCTGGCAAGACTCTTGCCGGGGATGACTACAACGCCACGGCAAGACCCTTGCCGGGCCCCTGGCAAGACCCTTGCCGAGGGCATCAGCAGGGCCACTGCCAGGCCCGCTCCAGCCAAGACTCTGCTGCCATTCGCATGCAGCTGCCAGCCCATCCAGCTGGGCAGGCATCTGTGTGGCAACATGTAGCTTCCAGGCCAAATCAGCAAGCACCTGCGTGGCGGCATGCAGATCTTCATGAAGGTCCTACCACCACTCTACCTCAGCTGCCTGCCTGCCTACATGGAGATGCATGTATCGCTCGCCTGGGCGCGTGTCGAAGCGAGGCGGAGCGGTGACGGACGAGACATGCCTCGTTCCCATCCCCGATAAAGCTAACGGACACCTACGTAGCGCATTTAGTGCGTTTTGTCTCGTAATGCCGTGCGATAAGCTCGCGCACTGTAGGCCTTTCCACCTCCTGTGTGCCACTGTGGCAACCCCTTTTTCCTATAAAAGAGGCCCGAGGCAGCCAGGAGAGGGATTCGGCTTTTGGGAACGGCACAGCCACCGTAGATAGTTCACAAAGCTCAAGAACACTCAATACACCCACCAAAGCAGGACTAGGGTTTTATGCATCCTCTTGGACCGAACCTGGGTAGACGATCCGTGTGCTTGCTCCTAAACCTGCTCTTCTTATGACCTCGCGCCCGCCGACCGTAGAAGGGATCCCAGTGACCCCATAGGTGTCGTTCCCACCGACAGCTACCTGCGTCATCCGGGGACTAGTGGAGGACAAGGCGAAGCTTCGCACCAAGCATGACCTGCTGAGGGCGAAGATCGCTGGAACGATGAAGTAGCACGAGAAGACGAATGCCTTGTTGCTGAGGACAGGCGTCATCGTCAAGAAACTTATGGACGAGAATGCCATGCTCCGCATGGAGCGCCAAAGGCTGGTGGAGAAATCCTTGGATGCTCTCAAGCAGCGTCTTAAGGACACGAAAGAGCTCATCACTGCTCGCAGCAAGAACTAGTCTCCATAACCTGCAGCAACGCATCAAGAAAGTAGAGATCAGCGAGCCAGATCATTGTCTTCCTTCTTCTTTTGCCCTTGTGTATTTCGGGCATTGCCGCATGTGGCTTTTTAATTATCTTCTTAAATATGTAAGACAATTATTATCCACTGTCATCGTCCTTATATTCATCAGTCTTGCTATAAGTCGCAGTCGATGCTATATAGGTCTGTCAGATCTTACATCAATATCCGTGCAAAACTTTCTTTTCGTATTTCCTTTTTTCTCTCTTAAATATCAGTCGAGTGAGACATAGCCACGCCATGAAACAGGGGCTCGGGCGCCATTAATGGAGACGTTGGGAGGTGGGTGACGGATAGAGGTCAAAGGGCTCTCCTTCCGATGAGCACGCGCAGGGGTCCGATCGTACACCTCCCGTACTTAAATAGCTACCATGCATGACACCTCCTAGCCAATAAAAAAAGGGGACGCGTGGTGACACGTAAATGGTAAGTAGAACGCCCACAGTTCCAATAATACTTGTGTTTCCAATTGGTAACGTGATAGCACTTGTTCCAAAATGACTTTGTGGATTGTTAATGTGTGCGCCTTCGCAAATCAGACAATTTTTTTTACCACAACATGTTGGTTCCATGTCATGACACCATGCCAAGTTTCATGATTTTCAGGTGAGTTTTCGATTTATGGTAATTTTAAAACCAAGTTTTTCGATGTTTCCGGCCAAGCCAAGACTCCCAGATGTTTGAATTCCATTCCCACTTCTTGCATGGGACCAAGAAATTCGCCCATGTACACATAAATGATTTTTCAACTAACTTTGGCGCACTGGAGCATGCGCTTGTAGTCTAAATTTGAATTATGTGCATTAACTGGAAATACAATTATTGTATAAAAAAGGCCAAACGACCCAGAATAATTCCAACATTTAGCACCATACTCCTATTCGGTCTAAGCTACCTGTGTAAAAAATTCAAGCTGGGAGAAGGCAGTGTATGTCGTTTCGTACACTGAGGTGACACGTTCCCTCTCAGAACCACGAGCCTTCTTGAGAGAATCTCCTGTTTGCAAGAAGTTTATACCAAAAGCTTTTCCCAATTCGGCCAAAAAAATTACCACGACATGTTGCTGCCATGCCATGACACCATGCCAAGTTTCATGATTTTCATGTGTGTTTTTGGATTTACATGAATTAAAAAAACCAAGTTTCTCTATATTTCCGGCCGAGCCACGACGCCCAGATGTTTGAATTTCATTCCCATCTCTTGCATGGGACCTAGAAATTCACCCAAGGACACACATGTGATTTGTCAACCAACTTTAGTACACTGGAGCATGTTATTATAGTTCAAATTTGAATTATGCACATTAAATGCCCGAAAACTCAATTAATGTACAAAAAAGGACAAACGAACCCGGAATAATTCCAAATTTTAACACAGCACTCATATGGTTATATGTTGCCTCTTCAAAAATCAAGGGGGGGAGCAGCGTATATCATTTCGCACACAAAGGTGATACGATCTCCCTCGGGAACCACGAATCTTCTTGAAAGAAGCTCCGGTTTGCAAGAAGCTTATACCCAAACTTCTCCAAATTCGGCCAATTTTTTTACCACAACAGGTTTGTGCCATGAAATTACACCATGGCAAGTTTCATGATTTTCAGGCGAGTTTTGAATTTGCAGGAACCAAGTTTCTCAATGTTATCGGTCGAGCCACGACGCCTAGATATTTGAATTTCATTCCCATTTCTTGCTTGGGACCTAGAAATTCACCCAAGGGCACACATGTGATTTTTCAACCAACTTTGGTGTACCGGAGCATGTGCTTGTAGTTCAAATTTGAATTATTCACATTAAATGCCCAAAAACTAAATTAATGCATAAAAGGCCCAAACGAACCTAGAATAATTCCAAATTTAAACATGACACCCATATAGTTCTATGTTTGCTTTGTAAAAAATCAAGAGGGGGAGGGTAGCGTATGTCGTTTCGCACACAAAGGTGACACGTTCCCTCTCGAAACCACACGCCTTCTTTAGACAAGCTACAAATTGCAAGAAGATTATGCCAAAATTTGTCCCAATTCGGCCATTTTTTACCATAGCATGCTGGTGCCATGAATTGACATCATGCCAAGTTTCAAGATATTCAAGCGAGTTTGGGATTTACAGGAATTTAAAAACCAAGTTTCTCAATGTTTTCGGCTGAGCCGCAATGCCCAGATGTTTGAATTTCATTCCCATTCTTGCATGGCACCTATAAATTCACCCAAAGACAAACATGTGATTTTTCAACAAAGTTTGGTGCACTGGAGCATGTGCTTGTAGTTCAAATTTGAATTATGCACATTAAATGCCTACAAACAAATTAATGCATAAAAATGCCAAACGAACCCAGAATAATTCCAAATTTTAACACGACACTCATGTAGTTGCATGTTCACTGTAGATAAATGTTCTAGCAATTCAAACACCATCCTGTCCCTCCGTAACACCATTTTGTCTTTCAAAACATAATGAAAAAATCAGGTATACCACAAACAGTTTACTAGCAAGAATCGTGTGGGATGCGATATAAAATATCTTGATGCACTGTCTTGTCTGGCTTATGCAGGAAGCTTCGTCGTCTACAGTCACCGCCCGCACTTGAACCATACACGTGCGCCAGTTTCTCGCGACATCGAGCGAAATTTTTCTGCCACTTCAGAAATATCTATCTCCCCTCCCCTCCCTCCCACCAAAAGCCACATTTCCACTTTTCCTCCTTTCTTTCCAAGTTTAAACCTTCATTGCTGCTTGCTGGCAGCTCAGCCTCCTCACCGACGACCTTTCTTCTTGTAGTGCCACCTCCTCGCCGACGACCCTTCTTCTTGCAGTGCCGACTTGATGAACCACAAGTATATGGGATCAATTTTAGCCTTTTATATAAGTAAGAGTGTCGAACCCAACAAGGAGCAGAAGGAAATGACAAGTGGTTTCCAGCAAGTTAATGTCTGCAAGTGCTAAAATTTTAAGTAATAGAGTAGTTTGATAGCAAGACAATTTGTAAAGAGAAAGTAATGATAATAGTAGCAAAAAGTGCAGCAAGGTAGCCCAATCCTTTTGAGTCAAAGGACAGGCCAAAATGGTCTCTTATAATAAGCAAAGCGTTCTTGAGGGTACACGGGAATTTCATCTAGTCACTTTCACCATGTTGGTTTGATTTGTGTTCACTACTTTGATTATTTGATATGTGGGTGGACCGGTGCTTAGATGCTGTTCTTACTTGAACAAACCTCCTACTATTATTGACCCCCTCTTAAGCATCTACAACTACGAGAAAAGTATTAAGAATAAATTCTAACCATAGCATTAAACTTTGGGATACAATCGGTCCCTTACGGAATATCGCATAAACTAGGGTTTAAGCTTCTGTCACTCTCGCAACCCATCATCTAATTACTACTCCACAATGCATTCCCTTAGGCCCAAATATGGTGATGTGTCATGTAGTCGACGTTCACATGACACCACTAAGGGAATCACAACATACATGCTATCAAAATATCAAACACATATCAAGTTCACATGATTACTTGCAACAAGATTTCTCCCGTGACCTCAAGAACAAAAGTAACTACTCACAAATGATAATCATGCTCAAGATCAGAGGGGTATTAAATACTCCCTCCATCCTATAATAAGTGTCTCAACTTTGTACTAGATCTAGTACAGATTTGTACTAGGCTCAATACTCTTATTTTGGGACGGAGGGAGTAGCATATTGGATCTAAACATATAATCTTGCACCAAATAACCATATAGTGATCAACTACAAGATGTAATCAACACTACTAGTCACCCACAAGTACCAATCTGAGGTTCCGGTACAAAGATTGAACACAAGTGATGAACTAGGGTTTGAGAGGAGATGGTGCTGTTGAAGATGTTGATGGACATTGCCCTCCCCAAGTTGGGAGAGTTGTTGATGATGATGATTTCCCGCAGTGGAATCATTCCACAGGAGGGCAAAAGTGCTCCTAACCAAGTTCCACCTCGAGATGGCGGCGCTCCATTCGGAATGTCCTCTCTTTATTTTTTCTAGGTCAAAATGACTTATATACCAGAAGAGGGGCACCGGAGGTTGGCTGGGCTGAGCACAACCCACCAGGGCGCGCCTGCCGGGCCAGGCACGCCCTGGTGTCCTGTGCTCACCAGGTGGCCCCCCTCCGGTGGTTATTGTCAGGACCCCGATTCCAAGTCACATCGATCTAGCCGGTAACACCTCATATCACCTAGCAGCCTCACACACGATATTCCCACGGGTGTCGCCTTACTATGGCCCAGGACCGTTTGCGCCTTTTGGCTCACGTATATGATAGTGTCGCTAGCATCCATATGACAGAGAACCCGGGCCGACATGGCTAGTCGTGAACCCATAGCGGCACCAACCTATGGGGACAGGCATACATGAATCACATCGAGCATGTCGGTCAGCAGCGAGTGAATCCGGGCTGTAGCACTGGGCTAACAGGACTCCGGGAACCTGGGCTGTAGCAGGCTAGGCAGGACTCTGGATGTCACCGTGTGACATTTCCCTGAAGGGACAGACACATGAACCAAGTGAAACACATGCCGGCCAGTCAAGTGTCCTGAGCAGTAGTGCTGGGCTAGCAGGACTCCGGTGAACCGGGCTGTAGCGGACTACTATGGCTCATGGAAGCACTAGACTACATTTCCCCATAAGAGAGGCTGCCAAGGATAAACAACTAGATTGTCGGATCCCACACATACCAAGCATTTCAATCATACACACAATATGCTCGATATGTGTAAATACAACATGGCATCACAACATAACTCTACGACTCAAATATTTATTCATTAGGCTCTGAGGAGCGAGATATTACAAACATGGGTCTCATGACCCAATAATCATAGCATACAAATCAAAGCACATGCAGAAGCTTGACATTTCTAAGTACAAACATCTACAAATGAAAAAGGCTGAGAAGCCTGACTATCTACCAGATCCTGCCGAGGGCACAAGATCGTAGCTAAGGTATCAAGCTAAACGTCAAAGTCCACGCGAAACTACTAGCGAGACTGAAGTCTCTCTGCAAAACATAAATTAAGCAAACGTGAGTACAAAAGTACTCAGCAAGACTTACATCAGAACTAGCTACATATGCATCAGTATCAACAGGGGGTGGTGGAGTTTAACTGCAGCAAGCCAGCTTTGACTCGATGGCTATCTTAAACTACGACTTGAAGTAACTCTTTTGAGGTGGCGCACACGAGTCCACATATTCACCATATCCATACACCACCATGGATCCGCTCCTGTCTCCCTACGAGAACGCCATCCATAGCACTCACGCTTATCTTGAACATTTTAGAGTATCCACTTTCACTTGCCTATGAACTGTTATAAGCAACCCAGAAGTCCTTTACCACGGTCTCGGCTATTCGAAAATTTTTATACCCTGCAGGGGTGTACTTCGTCACACATGTTTCCACCACTTAGCGTCTGCACACGACATGTGCTCGACAGACTTCAATCGAAAGCCGACGTGGGTGTAGACCACGACCTGACTAACCGCACAAGTCTCTAGTCCAGGTTTATCGCCTATTTGGGTTCCATCCGCGAGGAGATCCTGCCGGAGTTTTGCTCACAGCCCCAAACGATGCGTGCAGGGTTCCCGAGACACCAAACGGGCGCCCGGTACACCGTGCCACGGTGTATCTACCGCATCATAGCTCACCCCTAGGGTCAGCACTACGCACGGCCGCCAACACATATCTTATAAACAACAGAAACTAGTTGCAACTCCTGGACAGAGGACGAGAGGGGTCAGTAAGTTGAGCGGGGTCATATTTCAGGGCCCAATGTGTGGTAGTAGCTGTTTCATGGATCACAAACATAGAACTCAGTTCCTAAGGACGACTTCAATGAAACAACCCACCATCTACTCCTACATGGCCTCTCATCGATACCTTTACCAAATCATGTTCACACACTTAGCTCTCAACAGTAGGACATGTTCACACACCTCCGATTCATCCCTGATGAATCAGACCTGACACAATTCTATGCAATAGCAGGCATGACAAACAAGCATAAATGACTAGGCACATCAAGGCTCAAACAACCCCTACTCATGCTAGTGGGTTTCATCTATTTACTGTGGCAATGACAGATCATGCAGAGGATAAGGTGTTCAACTACTGCAGCAAGTAACAGATGAATCGGTGTTGTCCTAATGTAGTAAAATAGAGCAGGAGCGAGAGAGTGGGATTGTATCGAAATGAATAAGGGGGTTTTGCTTGCCTGGCACTTCTGAAGATAGTATAACTCTTCATCGGTGTCAAAGATCACATCATCGAAGCAACGTCTACTGAGAGGGGACAAATACCGGCAACAGAGAAAGAAACACAATCAATGCAATGTACAATATGATGCATGATCATGACATGGCAATATGATGTGATTTTAGCTAATGCATCTAGCAACATGTTAAATGGAGTTGGTTTGAACCCTAGGTTCAAATTCAAATTCCATATGTGAGGGTTTAAATGCCATTACCACGTTTTCAGTTATACAGTAGGTATAACTTAGTTTGTCATGCATGAAAATGGTACAGATGGATAGATCGCATTTTTCTGATTATTTTTCGTATATAAATTATTTCGTTTGGAGTTACGGTTGATTTTCTATGACTTTTAGAAGTTTTGGCTATTTTCTGGAATTTCCTATATAAAAATATATCCAGAAAAGATTTATTGCATCAGCATGACGTCACTGTGATGTCAGCGGTCAACGGGCGCGGTCCAGGTCCACCTTGACCTGTGGGACCCATACGTCAGTGTCTCAAGCTGATTTGGCTGGATGACAGGTGGGACCGGTCAACGTTGACTTGAACGAAGTCAAAGCTGACACGTGGGGCCACCATGATTAACTTAAATCTAAGCAGGAATAACCCGGGGTTAATTAGTGCGTGGGGCCCATACGTCAGTGAGCTAGTGGGTTTGTTAGCCCCGTCATTAGTGCTAATGACGGGTCCACGTCAGCGGCCGCCGGGGTTAGTCGCCGGCGACCAAACAGAGCGGTGGAGGCGCTCGGAACGGCGCCACAGGCGTCGGTTGGGCGCGCGAAGACCACCGGGGCGTAGCCCGTGCTTGCCCGCATCCAGGGGAGCAGGTGGGACGTCGTGGGGTGACCAGAGCTCGTCGGAAACAACCTCACGGCGGCGGGCAGAGTTCGGTTGCGCGTAGGATCACATTGTGGTGCACGGGGAGGACGGTGGTGGGGTGATATGTGCTACGGGGAGCGTGCTGAGCACGATGGAGTGCTCGGACATGAGCTCCAGTGAATAGCTCGACGGTGGCAACACGGTCGGCAGCAGAAAAGCTTCGGCCAAGGCGGCATGCTAGCTAGGGGACGAGTGGGTCTACAGAACTAGGGTTGAACTGAAGGGGAGCTCACAAGGAGGTCGACCAGCAGTTCAGTGGGCTCGGGGATGCGTCGGAGACGGTGTACCAACACCGGCGATCTTCAGATGCCGGTGAGGAGGACGAGCTCGGGGGCGTCACTGTAGGCCGTCCGGGGTGGTGTTATTCGGCCTGAAGAAGCGAGGCGTCGTGGCGGAGCGATTTGGCACTTCGGCAGGCGTGGGGAGTGCAGTGGCCACGGTGGTGGTGAGCGGCGGCGATGGCTGCATTCGGGTGGCCACGAGGGGGAGAGCAGAGGAGAGGGAAGAGGCACGGGGAGAGTGGGAGAGAGGTCAGGGGCTGCGTGGCGACGCATGTAGGCGTCCAGGGTGTCGGGGGGTGCACGCAGGCAGGCAGGAGGTGGCCGGCGCGCGTCGGGCACACGCCCGCGTCTTCTTGGCAGGGTGGAGAAGATGACTGGCAGCTGGGCTGCACAGTAGCGGGCCGCGTGTGTGTGTTGGGCTAGTCACTTGGGCTCCAAGTAAGGCCCAGGTACTATCTCTCTCTCTCTCTGTATTACTCTTTTATAAATCTTTCCGTTTTTTATTTTATTGCAGTATGTTTTGACTTAGTTTAAATACTAAATCACTTTATAAAAGTCTGCAAACTTTTATGGGCACTATCTGATTTAAGCCAGAGGCCCTCACCAAGTTTCAAAGTATTTGGAGCTACCAAATATTTTATAGGAATTAGTAGCTCCAATTCAAATAAGTATTGACTTAATTCAAAGACCCAAATAAATATTTCTGTGATTCCAAAAATATTGGTTTGAATTTTACCTCTTGCCAATATTTCCAGAAATGAACAGGAACATTTTCTTGGGTTTATTTGAAGCAATTTATGTTGATCATTTTTAGAAATGATTTCTGAGGCTTTCCACTTTCCCCAATTCAACTTTCATAAATATACACATGATGCATGAATGCTTGTGCAACTAGTTACAACCAATTCTAGGGCTGTGACAACTCACCCCCACTAAACAGGAATCTCGTCCCGAGATTCAGGACGTGAGGTGAGAAGACAAAAGGGACACAAGACCAACACAATCTTTGCGATCCTGGGTGCACTCCATAAGAATGTTGATTTGATCACCTTCATTGTCTGGAAGTCTTGCTCCAGGAACTCCTACCAACATGACAACGAGAGGGAAAAGAAACTCTAGAAGGATCGATCTTCTCAAATATCGAGCAGCTCAGTCTTAACTCATGGAATGAGACATAGAAACATCTCGCGAACTGAGACACAAAATACATATCAAGAGGGATGTAGAGGGACATATGATGAAGGTCTAAATTGGTAGGCAACAATCCCACGCTTAGGTGAGATGGTGAGTGAGAGTCAAAGCAGCGAGGAGATAAGTTACTATGATTACCTAACGGGGCACCTCAGGGAGGGTGACTCATAGAGCTATTCCTTAGGTGGCAAAAAGAATTACTTTTGATATAATGATCATTGAAACTCTTTATGCCAGCCTAAGGAAATCACAAACGATCGTTCGAGGAGGTTCGAAAGAATGGCATATATCGACTAGAATGGATGATCTGGACTACCTTGTTGAAGACAACGCAATGGATGACTTTGCTTATCATCGGAAATGGATGGGACCCATGGTAGTACCACTGTTGAAGATGATCATGACCAGGAATTACCGAGAATGTAGTCCAAGATAGAACGGCACAACGACAGTGCAAAGCTGGGAACAAAATGCAAATGTTGGGAATGATTCTAGTAACTGGGGATAAACTGAATAGTAGAGAGTGATTCCAATGTTTGAATGGTTCTAGCATAATCGAGGAAACCGAGAGCACAACGACCCCTGAGGAACAACTTCTAGAATAAGTTGCACTAAATCCTCATGGATAAGATGGTCAAATAGCTCAATCAAGATACTACAACGATAGATCTTCCGGCTAGGTGTGTCGGCCACAACAACCACTTTACCGGGTTATAGAGAGACCAATATTACAGTCCTTGAGAAACGTTCCAACCATCATATCTGCCTGGGATTCAGATCTGGTTGGTGTTAGGATAATCCAGACTCATCAGGTCTGGAAAGAAAAATGAAAGTTTGCAACACAAATCGATGAGATGACGTTGCGAGATTCTCGGGGGAAGGAACTACGATAGTAAGCTCCAAAACATGAGATGGTTCTGCTACAAGCATGTGAACACGCTGTCCTAGACAAGCATGGCCACCTGGTAGTCTTACAACGAAACACTACCGAGTTCAGGAGGGAATCATCAACGAGGATATTGAAGTCCTTGCGTAAGTCTAGCTCCTAAGAAGAAACTTCTTCTCCTTGAACAAACCAATCCGTGGCTTGGTGTGCTAGGAACACATATGTAGTGGAGGTAATTAATCTACCAAACCATAGAATACTTCGCACATATGCATGATTGATTTGGGATGATTCCAAGGGAAACAAAACAAACCTTTCTCAAATTCATGGCGGCAACTTACACCTAGTGCACATGAACTTGGAGAAAGTCACTTCTTCCATCCAAGCATAAGCTTCATGAACGGAACACGAAGGCATTGCTTACAAGGTTTTCAACACTAGGTTGATGTTCAACATGAATCATGGGGGAGACAAAATACTGCTGATGGGCTCAACAACAACTCATCAGAATTTCCATATCACTGGACTTCCACCATCATGTGAACACGGTGATAGCATTGGTCAGACCAAAAGATGTAACGGTGTATGCTCGAGGGATCAACCACGAGTAAGACAACATTACGAACATCATTGGTTCTGATTTGACTTGATGATAGCCCATACTCAAGTCAAAGTTTTGACATGACAATAGATCCAACAACTGATCACGAGGACCAATTGGTGAAGATATCATCTTTCTTCAACACACACACACACACAAACAAAAAGATATCCCTTCAGAAAGAACCAAATTCGGCAAAGCTTTTTATCTTCCAACTCTCCAAGTTGTTGTTTAGCTTAACCAACTAGATCAGGGGTATCCAACACAGATTATTGGAGAAGGGGTGGTTTATTGGAAAACCAACTTGATCACGAACTCAACATAACAGTCAGGGGACAACTTGGTAATGCTTCCGAGAAGATATTCGGAAAATCATGAACCACCGATATGTTACTAAGCTCGAGAACAATCTTGCTTTTCAGACAAGACGATATGATCAAACAAGCAAGGGTTTCAATCCTAACTCAAAGATCGAAGATTGCACCATAAATAAGGACAAGGTAGCATGATCAATCCTAGAATAGTGTTTCGATAACCAACACGCTAAGAATGATATTAGTGTCCATTAACTACCAAGCAACACGGTTGCTAGGAGTATTGATTTCACATGTCATGGTCCACTTGCCGGCATTCCGGTTGCGACAACATGGGACCGAGGAATAAAAAATGATGGCAAGAAGTATCACTGCGTTAAGAATTCATGAGAGATGCTGCAATTCTCATGGCAATCCTGTGAAAGTGCAACTATCCCTAGGTGGTTTTGGTAATTCATAACAACATATAGCTCAATGAGCTAATACTATTCCAAGATAATTATTTCAGGAAAGCTCAATGATTGGCATGGCATGGATGTGAAAGTGGAACCCTCAAAATGCTAAGGACAATGGATTGGCTCAAGCTCAAAAGCTCAAGACTCTTCATTTTATATTTTAGTGATCCAAGATCACATTGAGTCCATAGGAAAAGCCAATACTATTAAGGAGGGATGAGGTGTTGCTTAATGAGCCTCTTGCTTCATGTGCTTAGTGATATGCTCCAAAAACCCTCAACTACTTTCCCATATCCACATATGACCTAAACTCTAAGCCAAACTCGGTCCTACCGATTCTTCCTATCCGGCGCCACCGAGTTTCACTTGTCATTAGCCACTGCCAAACCCTAGCAATTCGGTTCTACCGATAAGGATCTCGGTCCCACCGAGATGGGGTTGCAAACTCTCTGTTTCCCTTTCGTAACTTTTCGGTCCCACCGAAAGAGCGAATCGGTCCCACCGAGATTGCAATGTAAACTCAGTGTTTCCCCTTTGTAACTTTTCGGTCTCACCGAGTTCCACTCGGTCTCACCGAAAGAGCAAATCGGTCCCACCGAGTTTGCCTGACCAACTCTCTGGTTAGCTAATTACCAAATTCGGTCTCACCGAGTTTGTGTAATCGGTCTCACCGAGATTACGTTATGCCCAAACCCTAACCGAATCGGTCCTACCGAGTTGCATGTCAGTCCCACCGAAATTCCTAACGGTCACTAGGTTTACTATTTCGGTCAGACCGAGTTTTCTGATTCGGTCCCACCGAGATTGGTAAATTGTGTGTAACGGTTGGATTTTGTGTGGAGGCTATATATACCCCTCCACCTCTTTCTCATTCAGTGAGAGAGCCATCAGAACACACACACCATTCCAACTCATATGTTCTGAGAGAGAACCACCTACTCATGTGTTGAGACCAAGACATTCCATTCCTACCATATGAATCTTGATCTCTAGCCTTCCCAAGTTGCTTTCCACTCAAATCTTCTTTCCACCAAATCCAAATCCTATGAGAGAGAGTTGAGTGTTGGGGAGACTATCATTTGAAGCACAAGAGCAAGGAGTTCATTACCTACACACCATTTGTTACTTCTTGGAGAGTGGTGTCTCCTAGATTGGCTAGGTGTCACTTGGGAGCCTCCGACAAGATTGTGGAGTTGAACCAAGGAGTTTGTAAGGGCAAGGAGATCGCCTACTTCGTGAAGATCTACCGCTAGTGAGGCAAGTCCTTCGTGGGCGATGGCCATGGTGGGATAGACAAGGTTGCTTCTTCGTGGACCCTTTGTGGGTGGTTGCTTCTTCGTGGACCCTTCGTGGGTGGAGCCCTTCGTGGACTCGCGCAACCGTTGCCCTTGGGTGGAGCCCTGTGTGGACTCGCGCAACCGTTACCCTTCGTGGGTTGAAGTCTCCATCAACGTGGATGTAGGATAGCACCACCTATCCGAACCACGGGAAAAACATCCGTGTCTCCAATAGCGTTTGAATTCTCCAAACCCTTCCCTTTATATTCTTGCAAGTTGCATGCTTTACTTTCCGCTGCCCATAAACTCTTTGCATGCTTGCTTGAATTGTGTGATGATTGCTTGACTTGTCCTAAAATAGCTAAAATCTGCCAAGAACTAAAATTGGGAAAAGGTTAAGTTTTTATTTGGTCAAGTAGTCTAATCACCCCCCCTCTAGACATACTTTCGATCCTACAAGTGGTATCAGAGCTTTGGTCTCCATTTGCTTGATCTCCATAGCTTTTGGTGGTCATAGCCTTGGTTTCACAACCTAGGAGAGTATGGCGTCTAGCGAGGGAAATTATCACCGTAGAGGTCCTTACTTTGATGGTACTAATTTTGCTAGTTGGAAGCATAAAATGAAAATGCATATTCTTGGACATAACCCCGCTGTTTGGGCTATTGTGTGTGTTGGTTTGCAAGGTGACTTCTTTGATGGGAGAGAACCAAACCGTGAAGCTACCGCGGATGAGTTGAAGATGTTGCAATACAATGCTCAAGCTTGTGATATTCTCTTCAACGGATTATGCCCCGAAGAATTCAACAAAATCAGCCGCCTTGAGAATGCAAAGGAAATTTGGGACACTTTGATTGATATGCACGAAGGTACCGACTCCGTCAAGGAATCCAAGTTGGATGTGCTTCAAAGCCAACTTGACAAGTTCAAGATGAAGGATGGTGAAGGTGTCGCTGAAATGTACTCTAGGCTTGCTCTCATCACAAATGAGATTGCCGGCTTAGGAAGTGAAGAGATGACCGATAGATTCATCATCAAGAAGATCCTAAGAGCCTTGGATGGAAAATATGATACCGTGTGCACATTGATCCAAATGATGCCCAATTACAAAGATCTCAAGCCAACGGAAGTGATTGGAAGAATTGTTGCTCATGAGATGTCACTTAAGGATAAAGAGGAACTTCACAACAAGTCAAGTGGTGCCTATAAAGCCTCATGTGAAGCCCCTACATCATCAAGTGAGAAACAAGACTTCAATGAAGAATTGAGCTTAATGGTGAAGAACTTCAACAAGTTCTACAAGAGTAGAAGCAAAGATAGAAGCTCCAAGTCAAGGTCCTACAATGACAAAAGATCTTCTAGTCGAGAGAGAAACTGTTACAATTGTGGAAGACCCGGACACTATTCCAACGAGTGTACGGCTCCCTACAAGAGAAGAGAAGATTCTCCAAAAAGAAGAAGCAAAGGATCACCACCAAGAGAGAGAAGGAGTAGAGATGATCGTTATGAACGAAGATACTCACGGAGAAGCAAGGATTCGGAAAGGAAGGAAAAATCATCAAGGAGCTACACAAGACGAAGACATCAAGCTCATGTTGGTGAATGGGTATCCGGCTCCGACTCCGACAGCCACTCCGAGAGAAGTTATCACTCCGACTCCGAAGATACTCAAGATGAAGGTGTTGCCGGTCTAGCACTTGTGTCAACCAACTCCTACGACATATTTGACTCACCAAATGAAGGAATTGGAAGATGCTTCATGGCCAAAGGTCCTAAGGTAACACACCCCGAGTATGTTGATTTCAATAGTGATGAAGATGACTTGTTAGGTGATGATTTGCTTGGTGACAACTCTAGTGATGAATACTATGATGAAAGACCAATTAATCATGCTAATCAAGATAAAACGAATGACAATGATAAGGAGAAGATTGAGGCTCTAACTAAAGAACTAAAAACTCTTAAGTTAGCTCATGACACTATCTTCGAAGATCATCGAGAACTTTTAAGAGCTCATGAGAAGCTACGCTTTGAAAAGCTCAATCTTGAGCAAGAGCATGAGTTCTTAAAGGCAATCAATGATGATCTCCGCAAGAAAAGTTCTTCTTACATTGCCAAGCGTTTACTCTTATCCACTTACATGCCTCAAGTCAAATCTAACAAGAAAGATTCTTCCGCTAGTAGTAACAATGATCATGCTAAATCCAATATTGTTGCTTCTAGTAGTTCTCTTGATTCCACTAATGATTCTCTTAGCCAAGTTACACTTGAGCAAGAAAATAGCTTATTGAAGGGAATTATAGAGAAAGGAGTGTACAAAAGCCTTGCCGGGAGTAAGCAATTCGAGGAAATTGTGCGCAAGCAAGGAATGCACCGGAAGAATCAAGGTATTGGTTTTGAACGAAAGTTCAATGCCAATGGAGTTGAATGGGAAGAAGATCAATACCCCAAGACAAAGTTTGTCCCTCAACAAGAGAAGTTTTTTCAAGGGGACACAAGCTCAAGATGATCTTCCACCACAAGACTACGAGCAAAAAGGCAAGGACAAGCTTCAAGAGGAAATTGATGCATTTGAAGAAGCTCCTAAGACCTTAGTCAAGTGGATTCCCAAGACTACTTCAAGTTCCACTTCATCAAGTACGACTACAACTCCAAGGATTCCCATCAAGATGATGTGGATCCAAAAGAAGAAGAACTAGAGAGTTCTTGAGGGTGACTCCGCCAACATACTTCACTCTTATCATTTTGGCAAGAACAAGTGCAATCAACTTCCACATCTTGCACTAGTTCAAGGAGTCACAAACCCTCTTGTTGGTAAGACAAGGGACAAGGTAACCTAAAAGTTTTCATGGACATCATCTTTTGTGTGCATCACTCTATGTCTATGGATATCCTTGTTTGTTCCTTGTGGGACTAACCCATGTAGGTATTGAAAGTGCAATTCACTCAAATGGATAGCTCCAAGAGATCTACATCAACATTGAGCATCCACATCTTCAATGTCTACATGAAGTCATCATCGACAAAACCCAAGGTTAGTTCATCCCTCTTAGGGGGGATATCACATCTAGGGGGAGCTTTACTCTAAGACTGAGCTAAAGCAACTCTAAAGATGTGAACAAAACAATGCTTTATGTAAAAGTGGTAACCCCACTTGAGCTTAAACGATGAGTATGACCTACGATCAAGTGTTCTCACTTGACTCCTAAGTCAATATACTCATATATAGATGACCTAGTCATCGCAAATTGCTTGATAGATGCTAGAATTGGTTGTGCATGCTTTGCCACATATTTCATTTGCTATCTTATTGTGTGAGCATGCTGATTGCATATTTTACTCATTCGAGGACATCCACTTGTTGCTTTGATTGTTCGGCTTTATCTTCTTTTGCCAAGTGGATGGACAAGAATGCCTAAGAACCTCCTCTAGCTATCTATGCTTTTCTCGTCTCAAACTCTATTCATGCTGCATCACAAAATTTGATCAAGTCAGATTCGAACCACTCTGTGTGAGGAGCGCTCGGAGTCCCCGATTCGTCATAGACTTAAACTTCCAAAACCTCTTTATGATTCTCGGTCTGACCGATACTCCACTTTCGGTCCTACCGAGATCATTAAGTTGATCTAAGTTTTCAATCTCGGTGCAACCGATTTGAACCTTTCGGTCTCACCGAGTTTCAGTAACTGCACGCAGTTATGAATCTCGGTGCCACCGAGTTGTTCAACTCGGTCACACCGACAGGGTCGGGCTATATATAGTCACGGGCAAAATTTGGAAATTTCTCCGAACCCCTTCGCCCGCGCGATAGCCTGCTCTGCCCCCGAGGTCTCCGGATCGTCTTCTCGCCGCCAGCAGCCTCCAGTCGCTGGTCTCCGTCGCCGTCAACGGGATTTCTGCCCAGCCGTTGCCGCCGTAGCAAGTCCACGCCGAACTAGGGTATGGACTTGATCTTTGTGCTATTCCTCAATCTGATTCCTAGCACATTGTGATCATATTGTTTCTGGCCACGTTTGATAAACTTCTATCCAGTCAAAACGCTCATAGATTAGGTTTGATTCGAAAATTCTAGGTTTAGGTTTCCGCCGAAACCATCTCGGACCCACCGAGTTGAAAAACTCGGTCCCACCGATTTGGCTTATGCCATTGCACAAGTAAAACTCGGTCTGACTGAGAATTACTATCGGTGTGACCGATTTTTGAACTCAGTGAAACCCTAGCAGTCTCGGTGCCACCGAACTGTGACTCGGTCCTACCGAGTTCACTAGTTTAGGTTCCAAAACTGCTTCGGTATCACCGAGTTTGAAAATCGGTAGATCCGAGATGATTTCAGTGGGAAACTAAAACTAAGTTTTTGGATCATTCTTTTTGCAAAAATCTCTGCATTTTGTGATGCTCATCCACTCTATCTCTTCTATAATCTATTCACAGGGTCAGCAGTCAGTTTGCAACATGTCAGACCAGAGTGACAGCCAAAACTTGTCAGAGCAGCAAGTGCAGTTGAGTGAGGGCACTAGCCCCTCAAGTTCCTCAGATGAAGGCAGCAGGAGCACTCCTAGCAACTTGCCAAAAGCTGCCACGAGACAAAGGAAGAAGAAAACCTCAGATTCTGAAGATGAGGACTATGTGGCAGAGGAAGAGGCCACCTCCAAGAGAGTTGAGCCAGCTCAAGGCTCAAAGCCAGGCCTGAAAATCAAGAGGCCAGCAGGCAGGCAACCCATGTCAAAGGCTAGAGCCTCAACTGAGAAGCCTGCTCCCATTGAGCCCGTTGCAGCTGAGGGCAAGAAGAGGAAAGAAAGAGTGAAGAAGACTGTAGCCAAAGTGCTTGGGAAAGCCTCCATCATGGTAGAAGAGGAGGAGGAAGAAGAGGCAGCTGCACCAGCGCCCAAGGCAGCCAAACTTATGGGAGATGCCATAAGGTCAGGGGGAGCTGCATCCAAGCCCAAGGAAGCACCTAAGGCTGCATCTAAGCCTAAGAGTGCACCAAAGAGGAACACACGGAGCATTCCTGCAGCTGAGAAGAACAAGGCCCCAGTGCCTGAGACTGTTGCTGAGGATGAGGAAGAGAGTGTCCTTCGGAAGCTCAAGCCCAAGATCCCAGACCACAACGATGCTCATCCTGTGGCTGAGGATATGAAGCTCAGGAGAGACTCAGGGCTCAGGAAGTGGAGAGAAGCAGATCCATATGCTTCTAGGAGAAGGACTGCAGTGGACTACAGATTTCATACCAAGGAGCAGCAATATTTCTATGAGACAGTGCTACTTGACAAGAAGCCAATCGTATGTGACATGAGATGGGTCGGCTGGACCTATATCAAGGACAATGAAGAGTACTACCCAGGAGTTCAGGACAGCTTCAAGGCGTGTGGAGTAGAGGACTTTGTTGGGCAAAAGCTCACAAAGTGGAATGAGGAACTGATCATGCAATTCTACTCCACAGCACACTTTTATCCGGATGGCAGGATCACATGGATGTCAGAAGGTACAAGGTACAACTCTACTATTGAGGAATGGGCGAAGCTAATCAATGCCCCAGAGGAGCAAGAATATGACTTGGACATTTATGCCAAGAAAAAGATGGACCACAACTCCATGTCCAACATGTACAAGGAGATTCCGAATTAAGCACTTGACACGTTCAAGTTTGGCTCAGTGCATTATCTGCTCTCAGGATTGCCTACGATCAACTGGATCCTTAGGCACACCCTTCTGCCCAAGTCTGGAGATCACGAGATGATCAGAGGTCACGCAATCAATTTGCTTCATGTTTTTGACGTGCCTCAAAAATTCAAAGTTATGAGCCTCATAGTGGAAACGATCAAAAGGACTGCGGCAGATCAGAAGAGGAGCTGTGGATATGCTCCTCAGATTCAGGAGCTCATCAACTCCAAGATGGGCACGTGCGTATATTTGTTGGATAAGGAACACCTGCCCATCCGTCCAGATTTCGAGAACAATGAAGTTGTGATGACAGAGAATGAACCATCATCTGCCCATGCACAAGCTCAGAAGGAGAAGGCGAAGAAGGAGAAAGCTACCAGGATGCCTACTCAAGCGGAGGCATCTGATTACTTCCTGAAAACCAAACAAGAGCAGCTCAGTTACTTGATTGTGTCCACCCTGCGGATTGAGCAGAGTATAGCCACCCTGACTCAGAACCAGGCGAGCTTAGAGAGGATCATGGAACAAAGATTCTATGACTTGGACATCAAGGTGACAAAGATACAGACTGCTGTGGAGCAGCTCCAGGACGACATGAATGAGAGGAGAGGCAGGACCACGACTCATGCTTTTGCGAGGGTGCCATGAGGTCCGAGGTCGTCTGCACTGCCAGTTGCTGACACCAGAGCTAAAATGTCTGCACCAGCCATAGCCTCTGTTCCACCAGCTCCAACATCCACTTCAGCCTCGACTCCGACCACGTCTACCGAAGGCTTTGTCCTTGGAGTGCTCCGGACTCCACCACCACCTGAAGATCAAGCCTGAGTGTCGATCTAGTGCTATGCATTTTCTAGGAACTTTTTGGTAACTTGTTGCCAAAGGGGGGAGAAGATGAATAGATCATAGGCTTCGAGAGAGAGAGAGAGTGTTGCTTTTCTCTCTTGCTTTATATGTGTTTGATCATAATCTACACTTAATGTTCGCTTAATGCTTGCTTAAATATTACCATTCTATCTATCGTTTGTGATCATTCACTATTCTTGGTGATGAGTGCATGCATTTCAATCTCATCATTTTGAGCGCTCCACCAAGATGTATGTGACATGGAAGAGTAACCCATGACTCTAACTCTTTGTGCATTTGCAGTCCAAAGCAAATTTTAAATATGCACAAATTTAGGGGGAGCTCTTACTTATCACATACTTCTCAAAGCGACGATATATTTCATGCTTATTATCTTTTGTCGAAGCTTTGATCTATATGTTGTCATCAATTACCAAAAAGGGGGAGATTGAAAGTGCAACTATCCCTAGGTGGTTTTGGTAATTCATAACAACATATAGCTCATTGAGCTAATACTATTCCAAGATAATTATTTCAGGAAAGCTCAATGATTGGCATGGCATGGATGTGAAAGTGGAACCCTCAAAATGCTAAGGACAATGGATTGGCTCAAGCTCAAAAGCTCAAGACTCTTCATTTTATATTTTAGTGATCCAAGATCACATTGAGTCCATAGGAAAAGCCAATACTATTAAGGAGGGATGAGGTGTTTATTAATGAGCCTCTTGCTTCATGTGCTTAGTGATATGCTCCAAAGACCCTCAACTACTTTCCCATATCCACATATGACCTAAACTCTAAGCCAAACTCGGTCCTACCGATTCTTCCTATCCGGCGCCACCGAGTTTCACTTGTCATTAGCCACTGCCAAACCCTAGCAATTCGGTTCTACCGATAAGGATCTCGGTCCCACCGAGATGGGGTTGCAAACTCTCTGTTTCCCTTTTGTAACTTTTCGGTCCCACTGAAAGAGCGAATCGGTCCCACCGAGATTGCAATGTAAACTCAGTGTTTCCCCTTTGTAACTTTTCGGTCTCACCGAGTTCCACTCGGTCTCACCGAAAGAGCAAATCGGTCCCACCGAGTTTTCCTGACCAACTCTCTGGTTAGCTAATTACCAAATTCGGTCTCACCGAGTTTGTGTAATCGGTCTCACCGAGACTATGTTATGCCCAAACCCTAACCGAATTGGTCCTACCGAGTTGCATGTCAGTCCCACCGAAATTCCTAACGGTCACTAGGTTTACTATTTCGGTCGGACCGAGTTTTCTGATTCGGTCCCACCGAGATTGGTAAATTGTGTGTAACGGTTGGATTTTGTGTGGAGGCTATATATACCCCTCCACCTCTTTCTCATTAAGTGAGAGAGCCATCAGAACACACACACCATTCCAACTCATATGTTCTGAGAGAGAACCACCTACTCATGTGTTGAGACCAAGACATTCCATTCCTACCATATGAATCTTGATCTCTAGCCTTCCCAAGTTGCTTTCCACTCAAATCTTCTTTCCACCAAATCCAAATCCTATGAGAGAGAGAGTTGAGTGTTGGGGAGACTATTATTTGAAGCACAAGAACAAGGAGTTCATTACCTACACACCATTTGTTACTTCTTGGAGAGTGGTGTCTCCTAGATTGGCTAGGTGTCACTTGGGAGCCTCCGACAAGATTGTGGAGTTGAACCAAGGAGTTTGTAAGGGCAAGGAGATCGCCTACTTCGTGAAGATCTACCGCTAGTGAGGCATGTCCTTCGTGGGCGATGGCCATGGTGGGATAGACAAGGTTGCTTCTTCGTGGACCCTTTGTGGGTGGTTGCTTCTTCGTGGACCCTTCGTGGGTGGAGCCCTTCGTGGACTCGCGCAACCGTTTCCCTTGGGTGGAGCCCTATGTGGACTCGTGCAACCGTTACCCTTCGTGGGTTGAAGTCTCCATCAACGTGGATGTAGGATAGCACCACCTATCCGAACCACGGGAAAAACATCCGTGTCTCCAATAGCGTTTGACTTCTCCAAACCCTTCCCTTTATACTCTTGCAAGTTGCATGCTTTACTTTCCGCTGCCCATAAACTCTTTGCATGCTTGCTTGAATTGTGTGATGATTGCTTGACTTGTCCTAAAATAGCTAAAATCTACCAAGAACTAAAATTGGGAAAAGGTTAAGTTTTTAATTGGTCAAGTAGTCTAATCACCCCCCCTCTAGACATACTTCGATCCTACATCCTGACATAAGGGGGGCAACACTCCAAGGTAGAACAGAACAAAAGCTGGATTGGCATTTTGATCTGCGGAATACAACTGCTTTGACCCAACCCCAGATATGGACGAGGTACTGGAGTTTGTTTCTCCTAGTCATTCCGAACTAGAATGGCTTGACGGACCACAAGAATGATAGGCATTGATGAACGAATGCACGCATACTCTTGACTATCAATTGACAGACGATGGTCGGAAAACAAATGAAGAGGGACAACTCAAGGGAGCATATATCTTTCTGAGTTGTGGATGCATAGATTAATATGTCAAACCAAGTTCAACAGGTTTCTTCCAGATAACCATGCAGAAAGGTAGAACTGGCAGAATCACAATTATTAATGGGGAACTCCTCAAGAGTACTCTGATTGTGATATTTTGGTTCAAGAACATCTTCCTTAATGGTTCATGGTATTTGGAAGACGGAAATACCACGGACCTCGAGGACTATTGCAAGGTTACTAATAGCCTAAAGGAATGAGCAACACTATCTACACTAATTAAGTAGAGTGATCCTTGGGTTCAAGAACCCAGAAATAGAATACCTACTAACTAGATGGCATCACGGAATGCTTTCGAGAATGGTGGCCAGAATCATCACACCGGGAACACAAAACATGGCTAGGTTACTAGGTGATACTCTAGACACCTAGGGTCATAATAATAGCTCCAACACAAATGCCGAGGCAATGAAGTACCTCAACACACTAGTTAGTGTGGTTGATCTGGCACAACGGAACTTCAGAACGGTAAGAAGGAATTTGCAAATGCATCAGACTGTTTAGAAACCTGGGATGACTCGGACAGCATAACGGCTGTAAATGCTCAAAAATATTTGAGACATCATGCAGAAGAAGTGGCATGACCGCTCAACATCACCATATCAAGGTTTCGAGGCCAGCTATGAACATATAGAAGTAATAGAAACTGAACTGAGACTTGAATCCATCAATCCTATAAGTCTACGGATTGGTAACACGTCATCCTGATAGATAGACGAGAAGGCCTAGTTCTTAATCCTCGTAGAAGAGCAGAGGATGACTCAGATCAGAAGGCCATGAGGTATAAGGAGTAAAAAGAGCCTTATGTTCCCTTCCACAATCAATTCCCTTACATAACTAAAGCATTTCTAGACACAACTTCGACCAGTTTGGCTTGGTAATCCTACAGACAGTCAGGCTCTGATACCAAAGCTGTCAGGACCCCGATTCCAAGTCACATCCATCTATCCGGTAACACCTCATATCACCTTGCGGCCTCACGCACGGTATTCCCACGGGTGTCGCCTTACCATGGCCCGGGACCGTTTGCGCCTTTTGGCTCGCGTATATGATAGTGTCGCTAGCATCCATATGACAGAGAACCCGGGCCGACATGGCTAGTCGTGAACCCAAAGCGGCACCAACGTATGGGGACAGGCATACATGAATCACATCGAGCATGTCGGTCAGCAGCATGTGAATCTGGGCTGTAGCACTGGGCTAACAAGACTCTGGGAACCCGGGCTATAGCAGGCCAGGCAGGACTCTGGATGTCACCGCGTTACATTTTCCCGAAGGGACAGACACAGGAACCAAATGAAACACATGCCGGCCAGTCAAGTGTCCTGAGCAGTAGTGCTGGGCTAGCAGGACTCCGGTGAACTGGGCAGTCTACTATGGCTCATGGAGGCACTAGACTACATTTCCCCATAAGAGAGGCTGCCAAGGATAAACAACTAGATTGTCGGATCCCACACATACCAAGCATTTCAATCATACACACAATGCGCTCGATATGTGTAAATACAACATGGCATCACAACATAACTCTACGACTCAAATATTTATTCAGTAGGCTCTGAGGAGCGAGATATTACAAACATGGGTCTCATGACCCAACAATCATATCATACAAATCAAAGCACATGCGGAAGCTTAACATGTATGAGTACAGACATCTACAAATGAAAAACGCTGAGAAGCCTGACTATCTACCAGATCCTGCCGAGGGCACAAGATCGTAGCTGAGGTATCAAGCTAAACGTCGAAGTCCACGCGAAACTACTAGCGAGACTGAAGTCTCTCTGCAAAACATAAATTAAGCAAACATGAGTACAAAAGTAATCAGCAAGACTTACATCAGAACTAGCTACATATGCATCAATATCAACAGGGGGTGGTGGATTTTAACTGCAGCAAGCCAGCTTTGACTCGGTGGCTATCTTAAACTACGACTGCAAGTAACTCTTTTGAGGTGGCGCACACGAGTCCACATATTCACCATATCAATACACCACTATGGATCTGCTCCCATCTCCCTACGAGAACGCCATCCATAGCACTCACGCTTATCTTGCGCATTTTAGAGTATCCACTTTCACTTGTCTATGAACTGTTATAGGCAACCCAGAAGTCCTTTACCGCGGACGCGGCTATTCGAATAGTTTTATACCCTGCAGGGGTGTACTTCATCATACATGTTTCCACCACTTAGCTTCTGCACACGACATGTGCTCGGCAGACTTCAAGCGAAAGCCGACGTGGGTGTAGACCACAACCTGACTAACCGCACAAGTCTCTAGTCCAGGTTTATCACCTATTCGGGTTCCATCCGCGAGGAGATCCGGCCGGAGTTTCGCTCACAGCCCCAAACGATGTGTGCAGGGTTCCCGAGACACCAAACGGGCGCCCGGTACACAGTGCCATGGTGTATCTACCGCATCATAGCCCAACCCTAGGGTCAGCGCTACGCACGGCCGCCAACACATATCCTATAAACACCAGAAACTAGTTGCAACTCCTGGATAGAGAACGAGAGGGGTCAGTAAGTCGAGCGGGGTCATATTTCAGGGCCCAATGTGTGGTAGTAGCTGTTTCATGGATCACAAACATAGAACTTAGTTCCTAAGGACGGCTTCAATGAAACAACCCACCATGTAGTCCTAGATGGCCTCTCATCGATACCCTTTACCAAATCATGTTCACACACTTAGCTCTCAACAGTAGGACATGTTCACACAACTCCGATTCATCCCTGATGAATCAGACCTGACACAATTCTATGCAATAGCAGGCATGACAAACAAGCATGAATGAGTAGGCACATCAGGGCTCAAACAACTCCTACTCATGCTAGTGGGTTTCATCTATTTACTGTGGCAATGACAGATCATGCAGAGGATAAGGGGTTCAACTACCGGAGCAAGTAACAGATGAATCAGTGTTGTCCTAATGCAGTAAAATAGAGCAGGAGCGAGAGAGTGGGATTGTATCGGAATGAACAAGGGGGTTTTGCTTGCCTGGCACTTCTGAAGATAGTATAACTCTTCATCGGTGTCAAAGATCACATCGTTGAAGCAACGTCTACTGAGAGGGGACAAATACCGGCAACAGAGAAAGAAACACAATCAATGCAATGCACAGTATGATGCATGATCATGACATGGAAATATGATGGGATTTGAGCTAATGCATCTAGCAACATGTTAAATGGAGTTGGTTTGAACCCTAGGTTCAAATTCAAACTCCATATGTGAGGGTTTAAATGCCATTACCACGTTTTCAGTTATACAGTAGGTATAACTTAGTTTGTCATGCATGAAAATGGTACAGATGGATGGATTGCATTTTTCTGATAATTTTTCATTTATAAATTATTTCATTTGGAGTTATAGTTGATTTTCTATGATTTTTAGAAGTTTTGGCTATTTTCTGGAATTTCCTGTATAAGAATATATCCAGAAAAGAGTTATTGCATCAGCATGACGTCACTGTGTTGTCAGCGGTCAACGAGCACGGTCCAGGTCAACCCTGAGCTGTGGGACCCATACGTAAGTGTCTCAAGCTAATTTGGCTCGATGACAGGTGGGACCGGTCAACGTTGACTTGACCAAAGTCAAAGCTGACACGTGGGGCCACCGTGATTAAGTTAAATCTAAGCAGGAATAAGCCGGGGTTAATTAGTGCGTGGGGCCCATACGTCAGTGAGGTAGTGGGTTAGTTAGCCCCGTCATTAATGCTAATGACGGGTCCATGTCAGCGGCCGCCGGGGTTAGTCGTCGGCGACCAAACAGAGCGGCGGAGGTGCTCAGAACAGCGCCACAGGCATCGGCTGGGCGCGCGAAGACCATGGTGGCGTAGCCCATGCTCGCCTGCATCCAGGGGAGCAGGTGGGAGGTCCAGGGGATGCGTCGGAGAAGGCGAATCGACGCCGGCAATCTTCAGATGCCGGTGAGGAAGACGAGCTCGGGGGCGTCACTGTAGGCCGTCCGGGGTGGTGTTATTCGGCTTGAAGAAGCGAGGCGTCGTGGCAGAGCGATTTGGCACTGCGGCAGGGCGTGGGGAGTGCGGTGGCCGCGGTGGTGGTGAGCGGCGGCGACGGCTGCATTTGGGTGGCCGCGAGGGGGAGAGCAGAGGAGAGGGAAGAGGCACGGGGAGAGTGGGAGAGAGGTCGGGGGCTGCGTGGCGACGCATGGAGGCGTCCAGGGTGTCGGGGGGTGCACGCAGGCAGGCAGGAGGTGGCCGGCGCGCATCGGGAACACGCCCGCGTCCTCTTGGCGGAGTGGAGAAGACGACTGGCAGCTGGGCTGCACAGTAGCGGGCCGCGTGGGTGGGTTGGGCCAGTCACTTGGGCTCCAGGTAAGGCCCATGTACTATCTCTCTCTCTCTCTCTCTTTGTCTTACTTTTTATAAATCTTTCTGTTTTCTATTTTTTTGCAGTATGTTTTGACTTAGTTTAAATACTAAATCACTTTATAAAATTTTGTAAACTTTTATGGGCACTATCTGATTTAAACCAGAGGCCCTCACCAAGTTTCAGAATATTTGGAGATACCAAATATTTTATAGGAATTAGTAGCTCCAATTCAAATAAGTATTGACTTAATTCAAAGACCCAAATAAATATTTCTGTGATTCCAAAAATATTGGTTTGAATTTTACCTCTTGCCAATATTTCCAAAAATGAACAGGAACATTTTCTTGGGTTTACTTGAAACAATTTTTAATGTTTATCATTTTTAGAAATGATTTCTAAGGCTTTCCACTTTCCCCAATTCAACTTTCATAAATATATACATGATGCATGAATGCTTGTGCAACTAGTTACAACCAATTCTAGGGTTGTGACAGTTATTTGCTCCAGTATTTCTTATTTGTTCCACAAAAATTCCTCGTGAAGTTTCAGCTCATTTGGAATTGTGCAAAATAGGTGGCCTGGCATAACTTTTCCAGGTCCAGATTTCCAGCTGCCAGAATTCTCCCTCATTGTGTGATCCTTGCATATTATGAGAGAAAAGGCATTAGAATTACTCCAAAAAGCATTATTATGCATAAAAACATTATAAACATGATGCAAAGTGGATGTATCAACTCCCCCAAGCTTAGACCTTGCTTGTCCTCAAGCGAAAACCGAAATCGAAAAACATGTCCACATGCTTAGAGAGAGAGAGAGAGAGAGAGGTGTCGTTAAAAGCAAAATACGGACATAGAAGCATCATGTAAATTATTACAACATCAATAAACTTTAACATAAAACTTTTATCATAGACTTCTCATTAATAGGTAACAATTCATCACAACATCAAAGTATAAAGCATAAACTCTATTGGAATCCAACAAATTATGTTCTCAGTCAACTTTGCAACTACAATTCATCATCTTTTCAGGAAGGGTCATTTATCGGAGCCTTTAGGCAAGTCCACATACTCAACCATCATATAATCTTCTATGATTGCTACACTACTGTAGGATGCTACTAACGCGACACTACGATCATAGACCCTTCGACGACATTGTGTGCGATGCAATAATCGCAAACAGTGGTGTAAAAAACCGTCAAAAAGGTGCAAAACGTTTGCGATGACGGATGCATCAAACATGGTTTGGATTTTAGTTGCGTGTGCGATGCAGGGCATATGGTTCAGTTCAATTAACTGTTTGTGACGAGGAGGAACAAAACAAACGGGCAACAAGATGAATGTGTGTGCGATATACATCATACGGTTCACTCAGATGAACTGTTTGTGATTAGAAAACACAAAATTAACGGTCAGCCAGATCAAGGTGTGTGCGATATACGGCATGCGGTTCACTCGGCCTTGTCATCAGTGTGTGACCTCTGTGGCAACCGTTTGCTCCCACTAGTCTCTTCTTGTACCATGGCAACCGTCCACCGCATCTTCGCCTTTCCCTCTTGATTTGGTATTGTTGTCGCACGCTCTTCCTCCCTCCATTTGCCTTCACCCTTCCTTCTGCCATTGTTTGATTGTCTTCTCCATGGAGGGAACAGGCCAGAAACGACCCCGTTATTCTTTCTCCGATCTGAAAGATGACCTGGTGGAGGAACTCATTGGTCATTGAGACTTCATCGCCTCAGCTAGCATGGCAGGTTCGTTCGAGACCATTCTCGACTCAACAAATAACATCATTACAGGCAACCCAAGGGTCCGGGAGTGGTTTGATCTCCCATATTTTCTTTGCCGTGACCCTGGTCACTGGCGCGGGGACGACGGAAGCCTCGCCTTGTGCAAGTTGATGCCGCTTGATAATGATACCTGTGATGTTAAGATGCCATCGCTGATAGTAAGGCTTGGGCAGGCAAATGGAGATTGGGTTGTTTACATTGGATACAACTGCGAGTGGGAACTTGTGAATGTGTTCACTCGTCACCGGGTTCTACTTCCAAAAATCTCAGACTGCCCCGAAGTTGAGCACACCGGTATTCTACGTACATTCAAATACGATCATGGTGACTGTCGTCTATGGGAGATAACAATTTGTCGAGTTCCCAACCACTCTTGGGATTACACGAACTATGAAGTTGTTGCTATCTTCGACAAGCTTGTTGCCGTCCTTAATTCCACGCCGCCATGGATACTTCTCAAAAATCAACTTTTGTACACGAATGAGTACTGTGATGCAATTCAATACAAGGGTATTGTGTTTGCTGCCACCACTCGTGGCACTGTTTTTGCATGGAATCCTTATGGTTTCGGTATGTTTGTCTTCCGACATAATTATAATTGTTTCATCCACATGCATGCAGGTTAGCTACCTAGTTTCCCTTTACTAATTAACCTTCTTGTGTTTCCAAGGTCCTGTGAACATTCCACCACCTATACTTGGAAAACATTATAACCAAGGGGGAGAAGACGATGGTGATGATCACGACAATGAGGACGAGTAGGACCCATATACTCACTGGCACCTGGCAACTTATTATGATGGATCGCCTCTTCTTGTCTGTATAGAGGGCACTACTGATGTTACTAAGGAAGCAGGAGTTGTCTCGCATGGTCACACTCTCCGGACCTATTCCAACATCCATTGCAGGTATACCTGGCCAAATGTCGGGCCGGGCTTTGGGCCGGGCCAAACAAAGCCCGCTACAAAAAACCTGGGCCCGGGCGTCAGGCCTAAATATCAGGCACAGGCCCGGCCCATCAGAGCAAAAGCCCGCCAAGCCTCAGGCCATCAGGTCGGGCCCTTCCTTAAATCGCAAATTTGTCGGGCCCGAGCGCGGCTACGCCTGGGCATCAGGCTGAAATCTCAGGCCCAGGCCCGACCCATGGGCAAGGTCGGGTCGGGCTTTTTCAGGCTGGGCCAGGCATCCCATGGCCAGGCCTAGTTGCAGGGTATTCGGGATGGATACTAGTGTGCTAGCGCCAACACCTTCTCCCTGGTTCAGTATTGATAGTCTTGGAGAAAACTTGCTCTTGCTTGGACAAAACTATCCAATGATGGTGAAAGGCGATCCAGCTATTGTTGACACAATGTTACTACCATTTATGAGAAGCAACTGTATTTATATCTCGGACATTTCTATGCTTCCCTACCGTGGCTATCACAATATGGGTATTGAAATAGGCCGCTTCAGCCTAGATGACCAGTCCTATGTTGGTCTCGAGATTGACAGTAGCTGGCCCTTCCCAGAGAATCACTTCTGGTTCAAAGAAAGCATTTCCAACGTCGACAGTGGTTGAGCTGAAGTTCATTTCATCACTTTGTTATTTATTGTGTGAGAAAAACTATACTTTACTAGAATATTTTGTTGGAAATGATCTATAATCCAATATGTATCCTCATTGTCGTTGTGAGTTGATGACTTGTTGTATGTAATCAATGGTACATTTGCATATGCATCCATCAACTCACGCCTGCTAGTAGTGTCCATATGAACAGTGCTAGTGATTTTAGTTAGAAAAGTTAGATAGTGCTAGTGATTTTTAGCTACATATTTTGACAAATCACAGTGTTACAAGGTTGACAAATGGCAATGCTACTAGATAAACAAATGTCCATCTTTCCAGTTTAACAAATGGCAACATAACCAACATGACAGATGCAAATCTTACCCAAATGTTTATATGTGGTAGCACACGGGTCATCCAAAACAACCATTTGCGTTGAAGGGATGCACAAATCCTGCACTACGAATTTTCCCTTGACATAAGGGGGAAGACCATAGCTCTCACTTTGCATACGGGTGTTCCATCTAAAACTTTTGCGATCAAGAGCTGCACAAATCCTGCTCGGCACATTTTTCCTTGGCTTCCTGGGGAAGCTGTCAGTTTGCATACGGGTGTGCTAACTAAAACATTTGAGATGAGCGTTTTATATTTAAAAACCATTGACGTTATTTTCAAAAGAAAGTCGTTTGATAAGTCTGTACATTAAGAGAGTAAAACGCAAGTTAGTTCAAACCATATCTTTCATTCAGTCACACTGCAAATTTATATTCATATGATCGAGAATCGGAGATATAGTATTAGACCCCAAAAAAACTATTTCCAGTGGCAGCGGAGGTGGCGTGCCGCGCCGTCGTTTTCGTAGTCGTCCTCCGTGACGCTGTTGTTGAAGTCTTCAAGGCAGCACAAAATGTTCTTCACTTGTAAATCAAACATCATGTCATCGCATGATCAATGGGCGGGGCACGGGAGGATGGCAACTGGCACCGTTGAGAGGTGGCGGTCGACGACAGCGTCCCATGCCAATGAGGGGGGCGCACGCATGGGCACGAGGGCGGCGGGTGCAGCCAAACGCACAGGGACCGGCACCGCGGTTGGTGGAGGGGCGCACACGGATAGGGGCATGGGGGCGGCGGGTGCAGCCAAGCACACGAGGGCCAGTGCCATGGTGGGTGGAGGGGCGCACACGGGCACGGGCGCTGTCTTGTACACGAGCTCGCACGGGTCCAAGGAGTCCTCGCTAACGCCCGCGTCTTCCAGCTCCGTGATATTGCTCGACGACCAGCCCGTCAATGCTACTGGGATGGTCATTGCCGCGGGCACGGGGATGGGAGGTGGGACGGGAGCAGGGGCAGCAACCACCGCGACCAGCTTGTTTAGGGCCATGTCCATGAGGCCCCATTCCTCCTTATTTTCTATCTCCTCCAGCTTGGAGTCGACTTCACCAAACTTGAAGACTAGTGGCAGATGATCATTCTGCGCCATGGTGTTGGTGGAGGTCTGTGGGAGGGAGGGGAATGGGAGGCGAACAGTAAGGCCGCCCCTATTAAACAGCGGCTCGGGCGCCATTAATGGAGAGGAAGGCGGGAGGCCATGGAGGTCAAATGGCTTGCTTCCCAATGAGCTCGCGCGGCAAACAACTTACACGCTTCCCTGTGAGCCTGTGCATTGGAGGAAGCTAGCACGCCTCTAGGTCAGCTTGTGTGATGCATTCAATAACGCAAACGATAAAATTATTAATATCGTGTGAATGACAACACTATCACAAACGATTTAACGAGGAAAATTGTGTGTGATGTACCTGTGAACGGATTTTTTTCCTTCGAGCAACTGTGTGGAATGTACATACGAATGGAAATGTTTAGCGGGGACTGACTGGTGTGGGATGTCCTTGCGACAGGAAACAATTTCGCCTGTCTAATTGTATTTTTTAGCTCTACTGTACGCATTACTATATTTGAGCGCTTGCCGGTCGCACACGACTTCATTTTGCCGAGCGTGTGTGCTAGGAGGGCATATCCCCAACGGTTTCTGGGTCATGTGGGAAGGACCCCCCTATCGCCGTCACTCACTAGGTGGCGGTTCGAAATGTCATCGCGGAAAGGGGTCAAAAACCGTTTGTATAGCACCAACGCGTACCAGTGCTAACACTCATCGCATGCACATGAGCAAAACGTTTCAACCGGACACATAGAAAGATAGGGGCTTATAATTTTGCCTCCCAACGTATTCACCTCGAGGGTGATGTCAACAATAATAACTTATGCTACCAATATTCAACTAGATATATGTGCCTAGATCTTTCCTCACCACATGATGCTTGCCAAAGGAGAAAAATAAAAAGGAATAGAGAGAAAAACTTTGACACTTGCATATAAGTAAATACATAAAAGTAAAAGATAGGCCCTTCACAGAGGGAACCAGAGGTTGACATGCGCTTTTTATTTGTACGCTCAACCCCATGCGCTTTTTGTCTGTCGCTTTTATTCTTTGCTATCACAAGTTCGTACAACGCTCAATTTTCTCTTACACTTATAGAAGCATTTTTTATTGCCTTATTGCATGAATGACAACTTACTTGAAGGATCTTACTCAATCCTTAGGTAGGTATAGTGGACTCTTGAAAATAAGATTTGGGTTTAAGGGTTTTTGGATGCACAAGTAGTATCTCTACTTGGTGTGGAATTTTTGGATACCAAAGATGGGGGGCATGCACCACATGTTGAAGGATCTATGACAATATAACTTCTATGTGAATATGAACAAACATAAATCATTACATTGTCTAACTTGTCCAACGTCAACAATTTTGGCATATAATATTTTGATGGTGGATCACAACCACAAAATATTTCCAAGATAGTGTATTTGCATGTGAATCTTCTCTTCCCTTATTAATTCTTTCATGAATTGCATCATTGACCAATGTTATGTTTGTCAATCTTCAATAAAATTTTCTACTTATACTTTTCCTTATGTGATGTCATTACCTACCATAAGATTAGCATATTATCTTTTTCATTTATTTCCTTTATTTTTATTGAAACATGAAAGTAAAGAAAGCAAAACTCAAACTAAACTTTATTATATAACTTGCACACGATTACAAAGATAGATCACTAAGAAAACACTTGAAAAGAAAGGATGAACTAATATTTTATTCATCTAAATCAAAAGATAATTATGGATTGAAGTAAGATAAGTAAAGGCAAAAGATAGTGGAGGTGATATGATACCGGGGCACCTCCCCGAAGCTTGGCGTAAGCCAAGGGGAGTGCCCATACCCGATACTCAATTTTCTTTTAGTGATGAAGAAGGAGGTGGTGGTGATGAAGAGGTAGACATCTTGTCCTTCATGATCAAAAGATTCTCCAGTCTACGGACGACACTCCAGAGGAAGGTGATGTTCTCTTGCAACTGTATATTTTCACGAGTGAGGTATTTTGTTTGCACATGAACCGTTTCAATGATCCGGAAGGCTTCAATCTCAGTGAGGTAAGATGATCATAGTGAGGTTTAAGGATATCTTCTTCTTCCTCCTCGATAGGCATGGCTTGCTCGACCACCAGCGCTTGATCTCCGGTAGCCTCCTTGCTCTTGTCCCCTTTGACGGCTTCTACGGGATCTTCTCTATTAAGCTCGATCTTCATCAACCAAGCATCCTCTTCCATGTGGTTGGGGGAAGAAGAAGACATGATGCCTGGCTCAACAGATCTAACCAAAAACAGCAAGGAAAGAAAGCATAAGATTTCTCCGCGATACGGTGGCCAATAGGTTCGGGGGGTATATAAAGATTCTTTTATCTTGGGAGACAAGCAAACGGAAGAAAAATAGAGTCCGGAAGGTACCCGAGGTGGGCACAACTCACCTGAGCGTGCCTGGCGCCAGGCGCGCCTTGGTGTCTAGTGCCCACCAGGGTCACCATCCTGGTACTTTCTTATTTTCCTAATTTTTGTTATATTCCAAAATGACATAAAATATATTTTTAGATTTTTCGGAGTCCGTTTACTTACCGTATCTTCTACCTCCTCTTTTTCACGATCCTGGAGTGTCCCGGAAGGTTTCGTTCATGTGTTCTTCTGGTGTCACAGTTTGGATAATATTGCTTTCAACATTGGTGGGCGTACCTAAGATATAATGTTTTATTTGTTGCCCATTACCAACCATCGGGTTAGTACCTTTGGCATTATTTCTTGTGATAGCTCCAGATCAATAAACCTCCTCAATAACATAGGGTCCTTCCCATTTGGAGAGGAGTTTTCCTGCAAAGAATCTGAAACGAGAGTTCTACAAAAGAACATATTCTCCTACTTTGAACCCATGCTTTTGGAATCTTTTATCATGCCATCTTTTAACCTTTTCTTTAAATAACTTGGCATTTTGATAAGCTTGGGTTCTCCATTCATCTAATGAGCTAATATCAAATAATCTCTTTCCACCGGCAAGTTTGAAATCATAGTTGAGTTCTTTAATTGCCCAATATGCTTTATGTTCTAACTCAGAGGAAAATGACAAGCTTCTCCATAAACCATTTTATAAGGAGACATACCCATAGGATTTTTATATGCTGTTCCATAAGCCCAAAGTGCGTCATCTAATTTCTTAGACCAATTCTTCCTGGACCTATTGACAATCTTTTGCAAAATTAATTTTATTTCTCTATTGCTAAGTTCAACTGGACCACTAGACTGAGGATGATAGGGTGATGCAATTCTATGTTTAACATCATACTTAGCAATCATTTTACAGAAAGTGCCATGAATAAAGTGTGAACCACCATCAGTCATTAAATATCTAGGGACTCCAAACCTTGGGAAAATAACTTCCTTAAGCATTTTAATAGAGGTGTTGTGATCAACACTACTTGTTGGAATAGCTTCTACCCACTTAGTAACATAATAACCAACAACCAAAATATGAGTATACCCATTAGAGGAAGCAAAACGTCCCATGTAATCATGTCCCGAAACATCAAATGGTTCAACAGCAAGTGAATAATTCATACGCATTTCTTGACGCTTACCGATATTACCTATTCTTTGACATTCATCACAAGATAAGACGAACTTACGAGCATCCTTGAAGAGGGTAGGCCAATAAAATCCAGATTGTAATATTGTCGGATTACGGGTTCCAGCAAACACTTAAGAGGTTCGAACTCTAGGGTGCGCACGAAGAAGACTCTCTTCCTAGCTCGCTTGCTCAATGATATCATGGCCTAGCTCGATGGACCCAAAGAACAAGAGACACGAGGGTTTATACTGGTTCGGGCCACCTTGCGGTGTAATACCCTACTCTAGTTTGTGGGTGGATTAGCTCGGGGCTGAGGATGAACTAGTACAATGGATGAACCGCCTCGAGAGGTGAGGTGTTCTTGAGCTAGATGAACTAGTGAGCTCATTAGGGTGGAATGAATCCGATCCGAGATCCCTCTCTATGGTGGTGGCTAAGTCCTACTTATAGTGGCCTTGGTCCTCTTCCCAAATGTTTAGGCAGGAAGGGATCCCATAGTGGCCATGTTTTAAGGGGGCAACTGGTACAAGCTATCCTGACAAAAGGTGGCCTTCGCTTGCCAAAGGTTCTGGTGGTGATGCAGGTGTGGGCTCCGCGAAGACCTTCGTCCCGCCGTCCTGGCGGTCTTGGTCTTGTTGCACCAATATGGAAACCTTTGCCTGATGCCTCGGGACCCCGCGCCTGTGCTTGACTCCTTGGCACCAAACAGGAAGCAGGTACACTACGCCCGCTGGCGCCCGCCGCTTGGTCGTCATGGCTCACGTCACGCGAACCTCGCGAGGTTCCCCTTGCATAGATATCTCTGCTCCTCGGGAGCTAGCCTAGTGAGGCTGCCCCCAGTGAGGTCTTGGTGTCATCCACCTTGCGAGGCTTGGCCCCTCTCTTGGGTCTTGAGTTGTTGCTACTGAAGATGGGCTGGACCAGGCCGTTAGTGGAGCCATGCTTGCGGGCTGCAGGAAGGCAAGCCTGGGCACCCCCGGTCCTAGAACACCGACAGTAGCCCCCGGGCCCAAGGCGCGCTCGGGCATGGCTTCAAGGAGAAGCCAAAGGGCAAGTGCGGAGCGCCTCTGTCGGATTACGGGTTCCAGCAAACCCTTGAGGTTCGAACACTGGGGGGCGCATGAAGATCGCTCTCCCCCGCGAGCCCACTCTCGCAACGATCTCTCAGCCTAGCTCGCCGAACCCGAAGAACAAGGAACACAAGGGTTTATACTGGTTTGGGCCACCGTTGTGGTGTAATACCCAACTCCAGTGTGGTGTGATGGATTGCCTTGTAGGCCGAGGATGAACAAGTACAAAGGATGAACAGCCTCCTAAGGAGAGGTGTTCTTGAGCTCCAAGAGCTTGTGTGTGTGGATGGTCTGGATGATCCTCTCGTCTCTATGGTGTTGGCTAGTCCTATTTATAGAGGCCCTGGTCCTCCTCCCAAATATTAGGCAGGAAGGGATCCCACAATGGCCAACTTGAAGGGGGACAACTAGTACAAGCTATCGTGACAAAAGGTGGTCTTCGCCTGCCAAAGGCTCTGGTGGTGACGCCATCGGGCTCCGCGGTGACCTCCGTCCTGCCGTCCTACTGGCCTTGGTCTCGTTGCACCAATATGGAAACCTTTGCCTAACACCTTGGGACTCCTCGCGTGCACTTGCCCCTTTAGCACCAAAGAGGCAACGAGAACTCTGCACCCGTTGGCGCCCGCCTGGCCTTGGTCGTCATTACTCACGTCACGCGCTCCTCGCGAGGTGCCCCTTGCATATACATCTCCGCCCCTCGGGAGCCAGCCTAGGGAGGCTGCCCCTGAGGAGGTCTTGGTGTCATTTTCCTCACGAGGCTTGGCCCCTCGCGAGGTTCTTGAGTGGTTGTTGATGAAGCTGGGCCGTACCAGGCCACTAGATGGGCCACGCCCTGGGCCGCAGGTAGGCAAGTCTGGGTACCCCGTTCCCAGGACGCCGATAGTAGCCCCCGGGTGTCACATCCCTAGCTGCTGGTAGTGCTCTAGGCTAGCTTCATGTGTGCATCATGTTTAAATTATTGAAACCTGAACTGAGGAAATTTGGAAGCCTCAAAAACTTAAATAAAAGAGGGGCAAAGAACCCTGGAAAATGCATTCAATGTTTTCAAAATGGCCTTAAATAATGTTGGTTATATTTTGGCAAGGGTTTTGCACCAAACCAAAAATAATGAACATTTTTGAGGAATATTTTGAGCACTGAATTTAAATCATTACTTTATTTGCATTTGGAACTATATTCATAATTTGTATAGAATATATTTCCAAATACCCTGAAACATTTTATGTGCTTTTGGAAAAGTCCATTAAGCAGCATAAATATTTTCAGAGTAGTTTTGGCATTGTTTGAATTATTTTTTAAATTCAAAACAGTGGCAAAACAGATTAAATAAAAGAAAACAGAACTGAAATAAATAAAAAAAGAGCAGAAAACCTACCTGTTGCTCACCTGTCCAGCCCAGCCGGCCCAGCTTCCCCAGCGGCCCAGCCCGCCACCGCTACCCCGCTGTCGCCTTCCTCCTCTGCCAGGAGGACGGGCATGTGCCCGGCGCGCGCGGCCACGCGCCCCGGCCACCTCCTGCTTCCCGGCCACCTCCTGCTTCCCCCCCGGTCTCCCTAGCGACGCCACGAGGACGCCTCGTGCCCCCTCGCCCCTCTTCCTCCCTCGCTGCTCCCTCTCTCTTCCCCGAACACTCGCCCCCTCCTCTGTTCCCCTCACCGAACGCGCCCGCCGCCGCCGACGAGAACCACGGCGGCCATGGTCTCTCCCTCGTTCCCCTGAGCAGCCCAGAGGCTCCGCCTCGACCCCCTGTTCCCCTCCACCGAGCCACGAGGTCCCGGACGCGCTGCAATGCCACCACCATCGCCGTTCCCCTCGTCGGCCACTGGAGATCGCCGCCGTCAATTCTCCGTCGCAGAAGCGTCCCCGAGCCCACTGAGCCACCCTGCTGCCTCCCCGTGAGCTCCTCTTCTCTTCCCCTCACTCCCCACACCTGTTTTCGTCCCCTAGCTCCTTCTTCCACCACGGCCGAAGCTCGCCGCCGCCGTGCCTCGTCGCCGTCGTGGCCAGAGCCACTGGAGCTCCCACCTGAGTGCACCATCATGCTCAGAACGTCTCCACAAGCCCGTAGCACGCCCCAGCTCGCCTTCCTGTGCCCCCTAGCTCTCGCTCGCGTCTCGCCCGAACTCCGGCCGCCGCCGCGAGCTCGCTTCCGACGAGCTCGGTCCACCCCAGCTGCTCCCGCTTGCCCCGTTAGATGCGCCACTCCTCCAGCTCCCCGTAGAGCCAAACCCCGTCGCAAACCACCGTCTGTAGCACCGTCCCGAGCAACTCCGGCGAGGTCCCGCCGTCGCCGTGGTCGCCGGCGTCACTTGGTGACGTGGCACGTCATTAGCCACTAATGACCCAGCCAAACCAACCCTAGTGCCACTGACATGTGGGCCCTAGTGCCCTAATCTTTAATTAAACTAAACTAAACCCCCCCTGTTTAACCCGTGTCACTGACGTGTGGACCCCACACGTCAGGTTTGACCTGGACCCGCCCTGTTGACCTGATGACGTCAGGGTGAGGTCATGCTGACGCCATATTCCTTTTCTGGAATTTAGTTTATTTTATAATAATCAGGAAATTCCAGAAAATGCCTAAAACTTCTAAAAATCATAGAAAATTAACCGTAACTCCAAATTAAATAAATTATATATGAAAAATTATCAGAAAAATTCAAGGAATCCATCTGTACCATTTTCATGCATGTTAGAACAACTTATAGGTGCTGTTTAGCACAAATCAATTGAATGACATTTAAATAACCACATATGGAGTTTGAATTTGAATCTTGGATTCAAACCAACTTCATTTAATCTGGTTTTAGTTGCATTAGCTCAAAACACATTCATTTTTGCCATGTCATGATCATGCATCATATTGCGCATTGCATTGATTGTGTTCCCTTCTGTGTTGCCGGTATTCGTCCCCTCTCGATAGACGTGATACCGAGGATGTGATCGTTGACACTGATGAAGACTCAATGTTATCTTCAGAAGTGCCAGGCAAGCAAAAACCCCTTGTTCATTCCGATAAAATCCCACTCTCTCGCTCCTGCTCTCTTTTACTGCATTAGGACAACAACGACATATTTGATACTTGCTGCGGTAGCTGAACCCTTTATCCTTTGCATGACCTGTCATTGCCACAGTAAATAGATGAAACCCACTAGCATGAGTAGGAGTTGTTTGAGCCCTGATGTGCCTACTCATTCATGCTTGTTTGTCATGCCTGCTACTGCTTAGAGTTGAGTCAGGTCTGATTCATCGGGGATGAATCAGAGGCGTGTGAACATGTCCTACTATGGGTGAACTAAGTGTGTGAACACGATTTGGTAAAGGTAGCGGTGAGAGGCCATGTAGGAGTACATGGTGGGTTGTCTCATTGCAGCCGTCCTCAGGAACTGAGTTCTGTGTTTGTGATCCATGATCAGTTACTACCACACATTGGGCTCCGGGCGCTCCAAGCTCTCTCGACTTATTAATCAACTTGATCTCTGTCCAGGAGTTGCAACTAGTTTCTGGTGTTTGTAGGTAGTGTTAGTAGTCTACCAAGTGGCACCCGGTACAGGTGGGCTTGGGACAGACTAGGCACAGTGGCCCGGTGTACCAAGTGGCACCCGGTTGGTGGGCTTGGGAACCCTGCACACATCGTTTGGGGCCGTAAGCGACACCCCGGCCGGATCTCCTTGCGGATGGAACCCGAATAGGCGATAAACCTGGACTAGAGACTTGTTCGGTTAGTCAGGTCGTGGCCGACTCCCTCGCCCGGCTTCCGCTTGAAGGTTGCCGAGGTACAAGACGTGTACAGGGCGGTAAGTGGCGAAAGCGTGTGTGAAGAAGTACACCCCTGCAGGGTTAACATCATCTATTCGAATAGCCGGATTCCTCGGATATGGAAACTTGGACCCCTTGCATAGTTCATAGACAAGTGTAAGTGGATACTCTAAAATACGCAAGATAAGCGTGAGTGCTATGGATGGCGTTCTCGTAGGGAGACGAGAGCGGATCCATAGTGGTGTGTTGGTTGGTGAATATGTGGACTCGTGTGCGCCACCTCAAAAGAGTTACTTGCAGTCATAGTTCAGGTTAGCCACCGAGTCAAAGCTGGCTTGCTGCAGTCAAACTCCACCGTCCCCTTTGTTGATAATGATGCATATGTAGATAGATCTGATGTAAGTCTTGCTGGGTACATTTGTACTCACGTTTGCCTATTTTATGTTTTTGCAGAGAGACTTCAGTCTCACTAGTAGTTCCACGTGGACTTCGACGTTTAGCTTGTTACCTCAGCTACGATCTTGTGCCCTCGGCAGGATCTGGTAGATAGTCAGGCTTTCAGCCTTTTTCATTATAGACGTCTGTACTCAGACATGATAGCTTCCGCTTGTGTTTTGATTTGTATTCTCTGAGTGTTGGGTCATGAGACCCATGTTTGTAATATCTCGCTCCTCGGAGCCTATTGAATAATTACTTGAGTCGTAGAGTCATGTTGTGATGCCATGTTGTATTTACACATATCGAGCATATTGTGTGTATGCTATTGAAATGCTTGGTATGTGTGGGATCTGACCATCTAGTTGTTTATCTTTAGTAGCCTCTCTTACCGGGAAATGTCTCCTAGTGTTTCCACCGAGCCATGGTAGCTTGCTACTGCTCCGGAACACTTAGGCTGGCCGGCATGTGTCCTTCTTCGTTCCTGTGTCTGTCCCTTCGGGGAAATGTCACGCGATGAATACCGGAGTCCTGTTAGCCCGCTACAGCCCGGTTCACCGGAGTCCTGCTAGCCCAGTGCTACAGCCTGGATTCACTCGCTGATGACCGACACGTTCGATGCTGGGTCATGGATGCCTGTCCCTGTAAGTTGTGCCACTTTGGGTTTACGACTAGCCATGTCAGCCCGGGCTCCTTATCATATGGATGCTAGCGACACTGTCATATACGTGTGCCAAAAGGCGCAAACGGTCCCGGGCAAAGGTAAGGCGACACCCGTGGGAATACCGTGCGTGAGGCCGCAAAGTGATATGAGGTGTTACATGCTAGATCGATGTGGCATTGAGTCGGGGTCCTGACAGCGTTGGTATCAGAGCTTGACTGCCTGTAGGATTACCAAGCCAAACTGGTCGAAGTTGAGTCTAGAAATTCTTTAGTTATATAAGGGAATTGATTGTGGGATGGAACGTAAGGCTCTTTTTACTCCTTATACCTCATGGCCTTCTGATCTGAGTCATCATCTTATCTTCTACGGGGGTTAAGAAACTAGGCCTTCTCTTCTTTCTATCAGGATCACGTGTTACTAATCCGTAGACTTATAAGATTGTTGGATTAAGCCTCAGTTCAGTTTCTACCTCTGTATGTTAACTGTTGATCTCGAAACCTTGATATTGTGTTTCTGAGTGGTTATGCCACCATTTTTGTGAATGTCTCAAATCTTCTCTGAGCATTTACAGCCGTTATGCTGTCCGAGTCATCCCAGGTTTCTAAGTAGTCTGATGCATTTGCAAATCCTTTCTTCCCGTTTCAATGTTCCCATGGGCCAGATTAACCACACTAATTGTTGATTTGAGGTATTCTATTGCCTTGACATTATGTTGGAGTTACTATTATGGCCCTAGGTGTTTAGGGAGTCACTTAGTAATCTAGCAATGTTTTGTGATCCCAGTGTGATGATTCTGGCTTTTATTCTTGAAAGCATCCCGTGATGCCACTTAGTAGTAGGTATTCTACTCCTGGGTTCTGAACCCGAGATTCACTCTACCTACTTCATGTTGATAGTAATTGCTAGTGCCTTTAGGATATTAGTAACCTTTGCGATAGTCCTTGAAGTCCGTGGTATCTTCTTCTTCCAAATACCATGAACTACTTATGGCAGAAGTTCCTCGTTGAACTGAAATATCACAATAGGATTATTTTTGATGAGTTCTCCATTATATATTGTGGCTCTGCCAGTTCTACCTTTCCGCATGGGTTATCCGGAAGAAATATGTTGAACTTGGTTCGACATACTAATCTATGCATCCACAACTCAGAAAATTATATGTTCCTTTGAGTTGTTCTCTTTAATTGCATTCTGACCTTCGTCTATCAATTGATAGTCAAGAGTATGCGTGCGTTCGTTTGTCGATGCCTATTATTCTTGTGGCCCGTCAAGCCATTCCGTCTTGAATGACTAGGAGAAACAAACTCCAGTACCTCATCCATATCTAGGATTGGGTCAAAGTAGTTGTATTCCGCAGATCAAATGCCAATCCAGCTTTTGGTTCTGTTCTACCTTGGAGTATTACCCCCTTTATGTCAGAGTTGTCATGAGAACTGCACCAACTCTCATGAATTTTGACGTAGTGATACCTCTCACCATCATTAGTCATTCCTCGGCCCTCGTGTTGATGCAACCGGAATACCGACAAATGAATTGTGATGTGTGGAATCAATACTCCTAGCAACCTCGTTGCTTGGTAGTTAAAGGATAATAATATTATTCTTAGTATGTTGGTTATTGAATCACCATTCTAAGATTGATCGTGCTACCTAGTCCTCATTTCCTGGTGCACTCTTTGATTGATGAGTTAGGATTTGTCAAGTCCTCGCTCATTTGATCATATCATCTTGCCCTGAAAAGCAAGATTGTTCTCGAGCTTAGTAACATATCGGTGGTTCGTGATTTTCCGAAGATCTTCTCGGAAGTACTACCAGGTTGTCACCTGACCGCTATGTTGAGCTCGTGATCAAGTTGGTTTATTGTAAACCACCCTTTCTCCAAGAATCCGTGTTGGATACTCCTGAGCTAGTTGGTTGAGCTAAACGACAACTTGGAGAGTTGGAAGATAAAAGCTTGCCTGACTTAGTTCGTTCCAAAGGGATATTCTTGGGTAGTGTGTGTTGAAAGAAGATGATATCTTCATCGATTGGTCCCTGTGATCAGTTGCTGGACCTATTGTCTTATCAATCCCTTGATTTGAATGTGGGCTATCGTCAAATCAAATCAGTACCAACGATGCTCGTAATGTTGTCCTACTCGTGGTTGATCCCTCGAGCATACACCATTACATCTTTGGTCTGACCAATGCTATCACCGTGTTCACATGATGGTGGAAGTCCAGTGATATGGAAATTCCGATGAGTTGCTGTTGAGCCCATCAGTAGCATTTTGTCTCCCCCCATGAATCATGTTGAACATCAACCTAGTGTTGGAAACTTGGGTAAGCATTTCTTCGTGTTTCGTTCATGAAGCATATGTTTGGATGAAAGTAGTGACTTTCCCTAATTCATGTGCATATGATGCAAGTTGCCGCCATGAATTCGAGGAAGATTGTTTTGTTTCCTTGGAATCATCCCAAATCAGTCATGCACACGTGCGAAGTATTCTGTGGTCTGGAGACTTGCAACCTTCATTCCATATGTGTCCCGAGCACACCAAGCCACTGATTGATTTGTTCAAGGAGAAGAAGTTCCTTCATAAGAGCTAATCATATGACTTATGCAAGGACTTCGTTATCCACGGTGATGGTTCCCAACCAGAACTCGGTAGCGTTTTATTGTAAGACTACCACGTGGTCATGCTTGTCTGGGACAACGTGTTCACATGTTTGTAGCAGAACCAGCTCATGTTTTGGAGCTTACTATCGTAGTTCATTTCCTGAGAATTTCGCAACGTCATCTCGTCGATTTGTGTTGCAAACTTTCATTTTTCTTCCTAGACTCGATGAGTCTGGAATATCCTGACACCAACCAGATCTGAGTCTCAGGCAGATATGATGGTTGGAACATTTCCCAAGAACTATAATATTGGTCCCTCGATAACCGGTAAAGTGGATGTCATGGCCAACACACCCAGCCGGAAGACCTATTATTGTGGTATCTTGTTTGGGGAAGTTGGCCACCTCCCCATAAGGATTTCGTAGGATTTACCTCCATAACTATTCCTTATGGATTTTTGTGCTCCCGAAGTCCGACCTTTTTACTTGATGTTCTAGATATCAAACCATATCTATGGGTGGATTACGCTAGCACATCAAGGAGAACATTAGAAGCGGAGTGCTAAATGTCTCTCGGTCGATCATCCAGATTTCGTTCCCTTGGCCTCGCTAAGGTGAAATCTGAGAAAGTGTTATCCTCCTTTGCATCTGCATCGTCCATCGCTATTCATCATGGTAGTATGTTGTGCTGTCAGCACCCTTGACACGGATGTTGATAAAACCTTGATGATTGTGGAAATGCTCAAGTTCTTGAGAGCACGTACAAACGCTAGGTGTTATCTTCGGCACTAACTGGGGATCCTCTCCGTTTCCTCGACAATGCTATGACCTACTCAAACAGTGAATTCACTCTCTATTGTTGGGTTTTCCCCAGTTACCAGAATCATTCCCAGCATTTGCATTTTGTTCCCAGCTTGCACCGTCAATGTGCCATTCTACCATGGGTCTCTTCCATTTCCGGTGGTAAGCAAATTCATCCATTACGTTGTCTTCAACAAGGTAATCCACATCATCCAAGTCCAAGTATGCCATTCTACCGACCCCGCCAATCGATTGCTGTGATTTGCCTCAGGCTGATATAGAGAGTCTCAATGATCTCTATATCAAAGGTAATTCTTTTTGCCACTTAAGCTAATAATCTACGAATCACCCTTCTCCAGGATGTTTCGTCGTGGTATCATGGCAATTCAACTCCTCGCTACGCTGACAATCGTTTACCACCTTTTTAAGTGTGGAATTGTTGTCCACCTAGTGAACCTTCGTCATCCATTTCTTTCCACCCCTCTTGATGTGTATCTCGTGTCTCAACCCGAGAGATGGTTCTATTTCTCATTCCGTGAGTTGTTAGACCTTCAAGAAGTTCGATCCTTCTAGAGTTTCCCTTTCCCCTTCTTGTCATGATTAGCTGAAGTTCTCGAAGCAAGACATCAAGACAATGATGGTGAACGAATCAACGTTCATTCGAAGTGCAACCTGGATCGTGAAGATTATACTAGTTTGCGTTTCCCCTTCATCTTACCCTACGCTTGAATCTCGAGACGAGATTCTTGTTTAGTGGGGGTGAGTTGTCACATCCCTAGCTGCTCGTAGTGCTCTAGGCTAGCTTCATGTGTGCATCATGTTTAAATTATTGAAACCTGAACTGAGGAAATTTGGAAGCCTCAAAAACTTAAATAAAAGAGGGGCAAAGAACCCTGGAAAATGCATTCAATGTTTTCAAAATGGCCTTAAATAATGTTGGTTATATTTTGGCAAGGGTTTTGCACCAAACCAAAAATAATGAACATTTTTGAGGAATATTTTGAGCACTGAATTTAAATCATTACTTTATTTGCATTTGGAACTATATTCATAATTTGTATAGAATATATTTCCAAATACCCTGAAACATTTTATGTGCTTTTGGAAAAGTCCATTAAGCAGCATAAATATTTTCAGAGGAGTTTTGGCATTGTTTGAATTATTTTTTAAATTCAAAACAGTGGCAAAACAGATTAAATAAAAGAAAACAGAACTGAAATAAATAAAAAAAGAGCAGAAAACCTACCTGTTGCTCACCTGTCCAGCCCAGCCGGCCCAGCTTCCCCAGTGGCCCAGCCCGCCACCGCTACCCCGTTGTCGCCTTCCTCCTCTGCCAGGAGGACGGGCACGCGCCCGACGCGCGCGGCCACGCGCCCTGGCCACCTCCTGCTTCCCGGCCACCTCCTGCTTCCCCCCCGGTCTCCCTAGCGACACCACGAGGACGCCTCGTGCCCCCTCGCCCCTCTTCCTCCCTCGCTGCTCCCTCTCTCTTCCCCGAACACTCGCCCCCTCCTCTGTTCCCCTCACCGAACGCGCCCGCCGCCGCCGACGAGAACCACCGCGGCCATGGTCTCTCCCTCGTTCCCCTGAGCAGCCCAGAGGCTCCGCCTCGACCCCCTCTTCCCCTCCACCGAGCCGCGAGGTCCCGGACGCGCTGCAACACCGCCACCATCGCCGTTCCCCTCGTCGGCCACCGGAGATCGCCGCCGTCAATTCTCCGTCGCAGAAGCGTCCCCGAGCCCACTGAGCCACCCTGCTGCCTCCCCGTGAGCTCCTCTTCTCTTCCCCTCACTCCCCGCACCTGTTTTCGTCCCCTAGCTCCTTCTTCCACCACGGCCGAAGCTCGCCGCCGCCGTGCCTCGTCGCCGTCGTGGCCAGAGCCACTGGAGCTCCCACCTGAGTGCACCATCGTGCTCAGAACGTCTCCACAAGCCCGTAGCACGCCCCAGCTCGCCTTCCTGTGCCCCCTAGCTCTCGCTCGCGTCTCGCCCGAACTCCGGCCGCCGCCGCGAGCTCGCTTCCGACGAGCTCGGTCCACCCCAGCTGCTCCCGCTTGCCCCGTTAGATGCGCCACTCCTCCAGCTCCCCGTAGAGCCAAACCCCGTCGCAAACCACCGTCTGTAGCACCGTCCCGAGCAACTCCGGCGAGGTCCCGCCGTCGCCGTGGTCGCCGGCGTCACTTGGTGACGTGGCACGTCATTAGCCACTAATGACCCAGCCAAACCAACCCTAGTGCCACTGACATGTGGGCCCTAGTGCCCTAATCTTTAATTAAACTAAACTAAACCCCCCCTGTTTAACCCGTGTCACTGACGTGTGGACCCCACACGTCAGGTTTGACCTGGACCCGCCCTGTTGACCTGATGACGTCAGGGTGAGGTCATGCTGACGCCATATTCCTTTTCTGGAATTTAGTTTATTTTATAATAATCAGGAAATTCCAGAAAATGCCTAAAACTTCTAAAAATCATAGAAAATTAACCGTAACTCCAAATTAAATAAATTATATATGAAAAATTATCAGAAAAATTCAAGGAATCCATCTGTACCATTTTCATGCATGTTAGAACAACTTATAGCTGCTGTTTAGCACAAATCAAATAAATGGCATTTAAATAACCACATATGGAGTTTGAATTTGAATCTTGGATTCAAACCAACTTCATTTAATCTGGTTTTAGTTGCATTAGCTCAAAACACATTCATTTTTGCCATGTCATGATCATGCATCATATTGCGCATTGCATTGATTGTGTTCCCTTCTGTGTTGCCGGTATTCGTCCCCTCTCGATAGACGTGATACCGATGATGTGATCGTTGACACTGATGAAGACTCAATGTTATCTTCAGAAGTGCCAGGCAAGCAAAACCCCCTTGTTCATTCCGATAAAATCCCACTCTCTCGCTCCTGCTCTCTTTTACTGCATTAGGACAACAACGACATATTTGATACTTGCTGCGGTAGCTGAACCCTTTATCCTTTGCACGACGTGTCATTGCCACAGTAAATAGATGAAACCCACTAGCATGAGTAGGAGTTGTTTGAGCCCTGATGTGCCTACTCATTCATGCTTGTTTGTCATGCCTGCTACTGCTTAGAGTTGAGTCAGGTCTGATTCATCGGGGATGAATCAGAGGCGTGTGAACATGTCCTACTATGGGTGAACTAAGTGTGTGAACACGATTTGGTAAAGGTAGCGGTGAGAGGCCATGTAGGAGTACATGGTGGGTTGTCTCATTGCAGCCGTCCTCAGGAACTGAGTTCTGTGTTTGTGATCCATGATCAGTTACTACCACACATTGGGCTCCGGGCGCTCCAAGCTCTCTCGACTTATTAATCAACTTGATCTCTGTCCAGGAGTTGCAACTAGTTTCTGGTGTTTGTAGGTAGTGTTAGTAGTCTACCAAGTGGCACCCGGTACAGGTGGGCTTGGGACAGACTAGGCACAGTGGCCCGGTGTACCAAGTGGCACCCGGTTGGTGGGCTTGGGAACCCTGCACACATCGTTTGGGGCCGTAAGCGACACCCCGGCCGGATCTCCTTACGGATGGAACCCGAATAGGCGATAAACCTGGACTAGAGTCTTGTTCGGTTAGTCAGGTCGTGGCTGACTCCCTCGCCCGGCTTCCGCTTGAAGGTTGCCGAGGTACAAGACGTGTACAGGGCGGTAAGTGGCGAAAGCGTGTGTGAAGAAGTACACCCCTGCAGGGTTAACATCATCTATTCGAATAGCCGGATTCCTCGGATATGGAAACTTGGACCCCTTGCATAGTTCATAGACAAGTGTAAGTGGATACTCTAAAATACGCAAGATAAGCGTGAGTGCTATGGATGGCGTTCTCGTAGGGAGACAGGAGCGGATCCATAGTGGTGTGTTGGTTGGTGAATATGTGGACTCGTGTGCGCCACCTCAAAAGAGTTACTTGCAGTCGTAGTTCAGGTTAGCCACCGAGTCAAAGCTGGCTTGCTGCAGTCAAACTCCACCGTCCCCTTTGTTGATAATGATGCATATGTAGATAGATCTGATGTAAGTCTTGCTGGGTACATTTGTACTCACGTTTGCCTATTTTATGTTTTTGCAGAGAGACTTCAGTCTCACTAGTAGTTCCACGTGGACTTCGACGTTTAGCTTGTTACCTCAGCTACGATCTTGTGCCCTCGGCAGGATCTGGTAGATAGTCAGGCTTTCAGCCTTTTTCATTATAGACGTCTGTACTCAGACATGATAGCTTCCGCTTGTGTTTTGATTTGTATTCTCTGAGTGTTGGGTCATGAGACCCATGTTTGTAATATCTCGCTCCTCGGAGCCTATTGAATAATTACTTGAGTCGTAGAGTCATGTTGTGATGCCATGTTGTATTTACACATATCGAGCATATTGTGTGTATGCTATTGAAATGCTTGGTATGTGTGGGATCTGACCATCTAGTTGTTTATCTTTAGTAGCCTCTCTTACCGGGAAATGTCTCCTAGTGTTTCCACCGAGCCATGGTAGCTTGCTACTGCTCCGGAACACTTAGGCTGGCCGGCATGTGTCCTTCTTCGTTCCTGTGTCTGTCCCTTCGGGGAAATGTCACGCGATGAATACCGGAGTCCTGTTAGCCCGCTACAGCCCGGTTCACCGGAGTCCTGCTAGCCCAGTGCTACAGCCTGGATTCACTCGCTGATGACCGACACGTTCGATGCTGGGTCATGGATGCCTGTCCCTGTAAGTTGTGCCACTTTGGGTTTACGACTAGCCATGTCAGCCCGGGCTCCTTATCATATGGATGCTAGCGACACTGTCATATACGTGTGCCAAAAGGCGCAAACGGTCCCGGGAAAGGTAAGGCGACACCCGTGGGAATACCGTGCGTGAGGCCGCAAAGTGATATGGGGTGTTACATGCTAGATCGATGTGGCATTGAGTCGGGGTCCTGACACCGGGCCCAAGGCGCGCTCGAACTTGGCATCGAGGCGAAGCCAAGGGTCAAATGCGGAGTGCTGCGGGCCCCAATAGACTGTGGCCTTGACTGACGCGTGGCGGTTGATGGGACATGGGCGCCTCCACTTCCCCATGCAGCCTCGACTTCCGCTTGGCTAAGCAGTCACCGTTGCCTACATAGTGCCACCCCCATCATAGGTGAGTGCTCTGTAGCTCCCTAGTCTTCCGACAAACAACAGATCCTTTCCCCCGGTCTGATCTGACACCAGCTCCCCATGCCGCCATGGCACCAAGCCGGAAGAAGAAGGGGAAGAAGGAGTCTCGTACCTCTGCACCTGCGCCGCCGATCTTCGAACCCGCTGTCGAGCGGTCAGTGGTGCTCAACCAGGAGGCGATGGGCAAGGTGCACCCTGCGCTCGCTGCCAACACTAATGAGTGGGGGGCGACGGTGGCCTGGCCTGCTTCCCGTGCTGAAATCGACATGAAGGCCACCGAGGTCCCCCTCCATCTTCACGCCCTCTAGGCCGGTCTGATCCCTCCCTTCTCCGACTTCTTTAATGTGGTGCTTTCGCATTATCAGATCAACGTGCTGCACCTTGACCCCCAATCCATCATCCTGCTTGTTGTCTTCGCCTTTGTCTGTGAGGCCATGGTGGGGATTGCCCCATCTGTGGCCTTGCTCCGCCACTTCTTCTCTTTACATCTGACAGACGCTCTCCAGTGCTCGGGGTTTGTATCTTTTCAGGCTATGGCCGCGACAGCCGGCTCGGGGCTTGACTTTGAGCTCTCGCTGGTCGTCGGAGGTTTTTGGAACCGATGGGTGTATGTGGATGTTGGCGTGCGCAATCCCCTGCTGGTGCTTCCACGGATTCCGGCCGCCCCAAGCTCCGGCTGGGAGCACGCAAGGCTCGCCGACCAACAACTCGTCCATGTCTGGCACCGGCTAGCCAGACTGAAGGGCCTCGGGGGGATGGTGCCTACGGTGGTGAAGGAGTTCATCGGGTGCCGCGTTGCTCTGCTTCAGTGCAACTCCCGGCCAATGTGGACCTTCTCCGGCTACCGGGATCGCATGAGGCTTCAGGTGCGAGCTCTTGCTCCTAAGGTGCGGCACATAGTGCTCGAGCTTCTGACGGGCGACCCTCTGACTGCCAGCCTGCCGGAGGAAGGCCGCCTTCTGTACTGCTACTCGAACAAGGTGGAGTTCGTGAAGGAGGTGCCCCTCTTCGACGAATGGGGACTACACCCAGTTGGCCTTGAAGGGCCTCGCGAGAGCCTCGTCTTCGTGGCCCCCTTCCTGCCACCAGTGTGATGCCCGCCCTAGAAGCAGGTGCAGGGGGAGGCTGCTCTCGAACGATGGCGGTGCTGTTGCTGAGGAACCGGCACCGCTCGGGGCTCCAGAGGGGCCGTCTCCTGGGGCTCGCGAGGGCCGCCCTGAGGAAACGGTCGGGGAAGTGATGCAGCTCAATGCTCCTGAGGATGAAGCCCCCGAGGCCTCAGCGAGTTGCGACGAGGCGGAAACCGAAGATTCCATGCCGCCCCGCACTCCTGAGGTCGACTCCCCAGGAGCTATGCCAGTCGTGCTCGGTGTTGGTGACCTTACCCAGGGCTTCGGCCGACTCTGACCCAACTTCGAAGCGCTCCTCAAGAGGAAGGGGTCCCCAAGCTGCAGCGGACACGGCTTCCGTCCATTGAAGCAGAGGAAGTACATCACCAGTGATTAGTAAGTACCATATCTTTGTAATTTCGTGAGTGCCGCTTCTCCTCTTGACCATAATTCCTCAGGGTCCCTTCCACCAGGGCGGTGAAGTCTCCCAAGAAGCAACCCTTGCCTGCTTCGGGCTCTCTAGTGACTTTGAACGCTCCATGGCATCCTGCCGCGCGAGGCGTGGGGCCTGCCAGGGAGGTGGACGTGCCAGCTTGGCGTCTTAACCCTGAGCTCTTGTCTCGCCTTCTTCGTGGTCTGGCCTGTGGTGCGGAGAGTGTGCCGAGGGCCCCATCAATGATCCTTGCCCGCGGCTGGGCGGCCTCAGCTCTGGCCTTACCTCCGAGCGATGAGGCCCCGCCCTACCGGGCCTCCGCCGAGGTCCAGAGGGTGACCGGAAAGTCACGGCCCCCAGCCCCCTGTTGGGAGCGGGCGAGCCCGCTTTTAGCTCCTCCAACACATCCTGGCACGGACGGAGGACCCCTCCGCGCGTTCAATCTTGCACGCGAGCACGGAGCAGTCCGCCACGAGCTCTTCCGTGAGGCAATGGGCGCACAAAGCCGGCTCAGGGAAGAGCTTGTGGATGTTGATTCCTGCCTTGAAACTGAAGGCATTTGGCTGGTGGACGAATGGCATCAGCTAAAAGTGGCCATTGACTTTGGGCGTCTCCAGCGCGAGCGCGCCAACGCAAAGGCCTAGGCATCCCTTGCCACCTCACGCGACGCCTACACCTGAGCCTTGGAGGAGGCCAGGGAGGCTGACCACTGACGCGCGGCCGCAGAGGAACGCGAAGGGGAGCTCCGGGCTCTAAACGCCTCCTTGGAGCAGAAGGTCGAGGTGCGTAGGGCTGCCTTGGCGTCGATGAAGGGGCGCCTTTTCAAGAAGAGGAGATCTTGAGGCGCAAGGAGGCGCTGATGCTGGAGGCCACAGAGCGCAGCCTCGAGCTTGAACAGCTAGAGACGAGGGAGTGCCAGGTTGCCCAAGCGGAGGATGTCGCCAGTGCGCGCGAAGTCAGGATCCAGGAGGAGATCGATCATAGGGTGGCGGAAGATCGGGAGGATCTTGCCAGTAGATCCGACCTGAAGCTGAAGCTTGTGGAAACCGAAGCTGAGGGCAGAACAACACAAGAAGGCCGTTGTGGCGGCCCTGATCTCCATCCAGGCCGAGTTGGCCTCCGACCGGGCCGAACTTCTTCCGCTCCAGCGGCGGGTTACTGATGCCGAGTCCGTCGCGCAGCAGGGCAAGGAGGAAGCGCTCTGCCGGTAGACGTTGCTGCGCGAGCACGCTCCCATTCTCTGTGCTCTCATGGTGAGGGCCAGTCATGTGCTGGGTACCATCTGCGATGAACACGACCCTCACCCCCATGCAGAGGACTATGTCAGCCATCTCCGCTTCCTCACCGACGTCGTGACGCGCCTGGAGGACCTGGCTGAGGGGGCTCACAAGCTCGTGGACGAAAAGAGCCGATGCCTCCTTGGGCGTGCGTTTTCCCGTGTCTTCAGTCATCTTCAGAACATCGACCCCCTCTTTGACTTCAACGCCGCCATCGCCCAGTGCCTGGAGCCAACTAGGACAACCTGGCGCGTTGGGTGGATGACAATATGGATGCTCTTGTCAGAGGTTTCGCTTCTGATGAAGACGCGGTGGTGGTCGCGGCAGTTTAAGGCGGCGTGGTCGACGATGTCGGAGACGGCGCCAACAACGACGCCAGCAGCATGTCCGAGAATGATTCAGGAGATGCCGCGAGTGACATGTCCGATTGAGTCTGTGCCCCTTTGTTCTGAACCTGCACGCAAAAGCTTGGGCATGACCCTTCAAGATGTAAGAGCATTTTGGAGAGGGGGAGCCCCTCATGTAATCAGATTGTTGTTTTATTCCTTGAGTCAGACTTAAGACATACTTCTGGGAGTCCCCCAGTTTTTCATGAGCTTACTGCAGTAACTTACCTCAGTCTTGGCAGACCTCGGACTGATCTTGTGGTTGCCGGTGTGTATTCTCCCGAGGGGAGTCCTTCACGGGCCCATGACGTGTTGGGCTCCTGAGGAGCCTACTAGTCTGCCCAAGAGGGCCTCGCGAGAGGCAAGCGCCTAAGCACGGCAGGAGGCGCGCGCATACCACGCCCAGCCCCTGCTCGCGAGGTGCTTGTGAGGGAGGGGTCACAGGCGCGGGCCTTAAAAACAAGGCGCGGGACAAGAAAACTCAAGAAACCAATGCAACGATAAAAAGACGCCGCCCGCACGTGTCAACGAAAATACAATTTCAAGCTCAAATCCGAAAAGGCGGCAAACCGAGCTACAGAAAAGAGGGGTTGAAAGCAAATAGCCACGTCCGAGACCTAGCTAGTCTTCTTGTCTTCCCACCAGCGCGGAGCTAAGTTCTTTCACTGGCCTTGAGCATAGTCATCGGGGCACAGTGTCGACGGCCAGCGCGGAGCATGGTTCTTCCACTAGGACGTGGGCAGGAGCCCCCGGGGCCCGAGGGCAGCTCTCCGGGGACTTTGGGGACTCTGGGGCGTGTACAGCCCACTCATTATTATGTGAGAGTGTCACGGGCGGACACCTTCACAGGCATGAGCCTTGCTTCATATCGCCGGACGAGGGCCCCGCCCTGAACCGCCCTCGACCACCGTTGGGGCGTCCGAAAAACAGGACGGTGCCAAGTGGCAAAGGGGACGCTGGCGGTGCCCTCGGCGACCACGGGCCCTCTGCCCGGGGGAGGGCTCGCCGGCCCCTCCCCGTCTGAGGACCTACCTCTGGGCGACGCCTTTCTCCGTGCGGCACGGGGGAGGGTCCTGCTCCAGGCTTCTCCCGTGCAGCCCCCAGCATGCTGCCCTTCGTTAGAACGGGGCTGCCGTGCTGGGGTCATCGTCCGCCGCTGTGGTCGGGTCCACCTCTGACCCATGGTTAGCGTAAGCCTGCTCCTAAGATATTAGTGGTACAATATGGTTGTTGCCGTTGGCGGGTTCGGTGAAGCTCCTAGGTGGTTCTCGGAAGGCCTCCACTTCCAGCATCTCTTCTTCCCATCTCGGCTCGAGGAACGAGCTGGGGTCATCCTCCGGTGTGTACGCTTGATCCATCATGCGGGGCACATAGGCTTCCGGAGCCGCCGCTCTGGAACCCCCACCGAGATGCGCCGCGCCCCACACCGCCAGGCCCATTTGCCCCCAGGTGGCTGTAGGTTGGCACCCCATTGGGACCTTGAGGGGCAACGCCCGCTCCTACGCCACCTGGGGGAAGTACAGGCATGGTCGGATGTCCAGCTCCGTTGGTCATGTGAGTGCCGATGAGCCCTCCTAGCGCACCTTGGAGTACGCGAGCGCAACGAGGCCCGTCGTGCGATTTGGCCACAACTTGAGATGTAAGTAGGGAGCAGAGAGGCGGCGTAACCCTGGATGCAGTGTCCAACAGTTCAGCGACGCGTTCTAGCAACGCGTCACGGCCGCCCTCAACCAGCTGGCACTGCAGCAGCTCCCGTGCCACTACGAGCGGGGCTCGCATGTTCGCTTGTTCCTGTCGGGTGTGCGGTGTCGTTGCCGCTGCGTAGCTTCAGGATCTTGCGGCAGCCCATGCGCGCCGCAGTTTGAGGGCGGGAGGCGCCAATCCACGCCGCCCGCGTCCTACGGCGCTGAGCGGTGCGCGGGCCGGCTGGAGTGCGGAGTTGAGGTCTTCCTGGGTAGACGGCGCTGCCCTAACAGGCCAAGCAGCCCAAGGGTCCGCGTTGGTCCTTGGGTCACCAGACATTGGAACCCGGGGTGTTGATGGGTTGGCCAGCGGGAGAAGAGCTTTAGCGCACCCTTACCTAGCACGCCAAATGTCGGATTACGGGTTCCGGAAAACCCTTGAGGTTCGAACACTAGGGTGCGCACGAAGATCTCTCTCCCCCGCGAGCCCACTCTCGCAACGATCTCTCAGCCTAGCTCGCTGAACCCGAAGAACAAGGGACACAAGGGTTTATACTGGTTCAGGCCACCATCGTGGTGTAATACCCTACTCCAGTGTGGTGTGGTGGATTGCCTTGTAGGCCGAGGATGAACAAGTACAAAGGATGAACAACCTCCTGAGGAGAGGTGTTCTTGAGCTTGATGAGCTTCTGTGTGTGTGGATGGTCTAGGTAATCCTCCCCTCTCTATGGTGGTGCCTAGTCCTATTTATAGAGGCCCTGGTTCTCTTCCCAAACATTAGGCGGGAAGAGATCCCACAATGGACAATTTTAAGGGGGACAACTAGTACAAGCTATCCTGGCAAATGGTGGTCTTCGCCTGCCAAAGGCTCTGGTGGTGATGCCGTTGTGGGCTCCGCGATGACCTCTGTCCTGCCATCCTGCTGGCCTTGGTCTTGTTGCACCAATATGGAAACCTTTGCCTGACGCCTTTGGACTCCTCTCCTAAGCTTACCTCTTTAGCACCAAAGAGGCAACGAGTACTCTGCGCCCGCCTGGCCTTGGTCGTCATGGCTCATGTCACGCGCTCCTCGTGAGATGCCCCTTGCATCGACATCTCCGCCCCTCGGGAGCCAGCCTAGGGAGGCTGCCCCTGAGGTGGTCTTGGCGTCATTTGCCTCGCGAGGCTTGGTCCCTCGCGAGGGTCTTGAGTGGTTGTTGATGAAGGTGGGCCATACCAGGCCGCTGGATGAGCCATGCCCTGGGCAACAGGCATGCAAGTCTAGGTACCCCCGTTCCTAGGACACCGATAACCCACAAGTATAAGGGATCGCAACAGTTTTCGAGGGTAGAGTATTTAACCCAAATTTATTGATTCGAGGCAAGGGGAGCCAAAGAATATTCTCAAGTATTAGCAGCTGAGTTGTCAATTCAACCACACCTGGAAACTTAGTATCTGCAGCAAAGTGTTTAGTAGCACAGTAATATGATAGTGGTGGTAACGGCAACAAAAGTAAAGACAGCAAAAGTAAAAATTTTGGTATTTTGTAGTGATTGTAACAGTAACATCGGGAAAGTAAATAAGCGTAAACCATTATATGGAAAACTCGTAGGCACCGGATCAGTGATGGATAATTATGCCAGATGCGGTTCATCATGTAACAGTCATAAGATAGGGTGACACAGAACTAGCTCCAATTCATCAATGTAATGTAGGCATGTATTCCGTATATAGTCATACGTGCTTATGGAAAAAAACTTGCATGACATCTTTTGTCCTACCCTCCCGTGGCAACGGGGTCCTATTGGAAACTAAGGGATATTAAGGCCTCCTTTTAATAGAGAACCGGAACAAAGCATTAGCACATAGTGAATACATGAACTCCTCAAACTATGGTCATCACCGGGAGTGGTCCCGATTATTGTCACTTCGGGGTTGCTGGATCATAACACATAGTACGTGACTATAGACTTGCAAGATAGGATCAAGAACTCACATATATTCATGAAAACATAATAGGTTCAGATCTGAAATCATGGCACTCGGGCCCTAGTGACAAGCATTAAGCATAGCAAAGTCATAGCAACATCAATCTCAGAACATAATGGATACTAGGGATCAAACCCTAACAAAACTAACTCGATTACATGATAAATCTCATCCAACCCATCACTGTCTAGCAAGCCTACGATGCAATTACTCATGCACGGCGGTGAGCATCATGAAATTGGGGATGGAGGATGGTCGATGATAACGACGGCGACGGATCCCCCTCTCCGGAGCCCCGAACGGACTCCAGATCAGCCCTCCCGAGAGGTTTTAGGGCTTGGCGGCGGCTCCGTATCGTAAAACACGATGATTTCTTCTCCCTGATTTTTTTCTCTCCGAAAGCAAATATATAGAGTTGGAGTTGGTGTCGGAGGGTCAACAGGGGGCCCACGAGGTAAGGGGGCGCACCCTGGGGGGGTGGCGCCCCCACCCTCGTGGAAAGGGTGTGGGCCCCCTGGTCTTCAAATTTGGCGAGTATTTTTTATTATTTTTTCTAAGGTATTCCATGGAGTTTTAGGACTTTCCGAGAATATTTGCTTTCTGCACACAAAACAACACCAAGGTAATTCTGCTGAAAACAGCGTCAGTCCAGGTTAGTTCCATTCAAATCATACAAGTTAGAGTCCAAAACAAGGGCAAAAGTGTTTGGAAAAGTAGATACGACGGAGACGTATCAACTCCCGCAAGCTTAAACCCTTGCTTGTCCTCAAGCAATTCAGTTGACAAACTGAAAGAAAGAAAGAAAAACTTTTACAAACTCTGTTTGCTCTTGTTGTTGTAACTATGTCAAGCCAGCATTCAAGTTTTCAGCATAGATCATAACTAACCACATTTGCAATAATCCTCAGGTCTCACAATTACTCGTATCAATAGCATAATCAACTAGCAAGTCATAATAATAAATGTCGGATGACAACACTTTCTCAAAACAATCATAATATGATATAACAAGATGGTATCTCGCTAGCCCTTTCTGAGATCGCAAAACATAAATGCAGAGCACCTTTAAAGATCAAGGACTGACTAGACATTGTAATTCATGGTAAAAGAGATCCAATCATAGTCATACCCAACATAGATTAATAGTGATGAATGCAAATGACTGCTGTGCTCTCCAGCTAGTGCTTTTTAATAAGAGGGTGATGACTCAACATAAAAGTAAATGGATAAGCCCTTCACAGAGGGAAGCAGGGATTTGTAGAGGTGCCAGAGCTCGGTTTTGAAATAGAGATAAATTGCATTTTGAGCAGTATACTTTCATTGTCAACGTAACAACTAAGAGATGGCGATATCTTCCATGCTAAACACATTATAGGCGGTTCCCAAACAGAATGGTAAAGTTTATACTCCCCCTCCACTAGCAAGCATCAATCCATGGCTTGCTCGAAACAACGAGTGCCTCCAACATACATCAGGTCCCAGGGGGAGTTTTGTTTGCAATTAATTTTGATTTAGTTTGCATAAAGCATGGAACTGGGCATCCCGGTGACCAGCCATTTTCTCGTGAGTGAGGAGCGGAGTCCACTCCTCTTGAGAATAACCCGCCTAACACGGAAGATAAGGACAACCTTTGTTGATACATGAGCTATTCGAGCATACAAAACAGAATGTTTATTTGAAGGTTTAGAGTTTGGCACATACAAATTTACTTGGAACGATAGGTAGATACCGCATATAGGAAGGTATAGTGGACTCATCTGGAATAACTTTGGGGTTTAAGGGATTGAATGCACAAGCAGTATTCCTGCATAGTACAGGTGAAGGCCAGCAAAAGACTGGGAAGCGACCAACTAGAGAGCGACAACAACCATGTACATGCATTAAAATTAATAAACATTGGATGTAAGCATGAGTAGGATATAATCCACCATGAACATAAATATGATGAAGGCTATGTTGATTTTGTTTCAACTACATGCGTGAACATGTGCCAAGTCAAGTCACTTAAATCATTCAAAGGAGGATACCACCCCATCATTCCAGATCATAATCATCTCAATAGCATGTTGGCATACAAGGTAAATCATTATAACTCATAGCTAATCAAGCATGGCACAAACAACTATGATCTCTAATTGTCATTGCAAACATGTTTATTCATAATAAGCTGAATTAAGAACGGGGGACTCATCATATTTACAAAAACAAAAGAGGTCGAGTTCATAGTAACTTTTCTCATCTCAGTTAGTCCATCATATATCATCATAATTGCCTTTCACTTGCACGACCGAATGGTGTGAATAATAATAAGAGTGCACGTGCATTGGACTAAGCTGGAATCTGCGAGCATTCAAGAAACAGGAGAAGACAAGGCAATATGGGCTCTGGGTTAAATCAACATTAAAGTATATAAGAGCCACTACAACAATTTAATTATGGTCTTCTCCTACTGACCCCCAAAGAAAAGAAAAGAAAATAAAACTATTTACACAGGAAAGCTCCCAACAAGCAAAAGAAGAACGGGAAATATTTTTTTGGGTTTTCTTTTTAATTACTACTACAGCAGGAAAGTAAATTACTACTAATTTTTTGGTTTTCTTAAGGTTTAACAAACACACAAGAAGAAAGCAGGAAAAAGAAAATGAACTAGCATGGATATTACAATGAAAGAGTATAAGCACCGACATCTAGCAATGAGTGTGTGTGAACATAAATGTAATGTCGGTGAGAAATACGTACTCCCCCAAGCTTAGGCTTTTGGCCTAAGTTGGTCTATGGCCACGGCTGGCCTGGCGGATATCCATAATAATAGTTGTTGGGGTCGTACTGTGACGAGGAGGAATAGTTGGGATCATATTGTGATGAAGAAGAAGACTCTGACTGCCACTGGCTGACAGTCATTTCTGGATCCCAAGAATAAACAGATTGTCGTGGAGGCTCATCGTGTGGTTCATGTCTTGGCTCCTTGGTAGGTGCAGGGTTCCAGTAGGCGTGAATAGCCGTCAACGGAACAAGGTACGTGCCTGCAGTCAAATCAAACAAAGAAGGAGCAGGCAAGGTGATAGTCTCAGGATGATGTTTATTAAAGAACAATTGATATTTAAGCTCCCCTGCCCTATTCTTAACAATAAAATCATGTGCCACCATACTTTTATGATCTAGGTAAACACGGGGTAGCACTTTTTCTTCCTTCTCAGCATGCCTAATAGGTATGTTAAAATGTGCGGCTAGGCATGTAGCATAAATGCCTCCAAAGATGGGGCCCTTAGTACGGTTCATATTTAACTGTCTAGCAATAATACAGCCCAAACTAAAAGTGTTATCACTATATAAACCTTGGAGCAGAATAATTAAATCAGGGATACTAAGGTTTCCAGAATTCCCGTGTCCAATTAAACAACGACTAGCAAATAATGCAAAGTAACGTAAAACAGGAAAAATGTATGCTAGTGATTCGTGTATCGGAAACCTTCCTGGTTTCTCCTACCGTGATATTGTTAATAAATCCCTCCACATCATCATGGTGTGGTTCTTCTGTCTTGCCCTCAAATGGGAATAAACAAATACGACAGAAATCATAAAGTGACATCTCCTTAGGCTCATCATATAAATGAAATTCCACCATAGGTGGTGAGTTCCTAGGATAAAAATAAAAGTTTTGCACAAAGGTATTTGTGAGCAAGAGATACTGATCGCATTGGTCATGGAGGAAAGCGGTGAGGCCAGCATTGTGAGCCAATTCATGAAAATCTTCATAGATACCGGCTGCTCTCAAGAAATCTTTAGAAGGCCATTCACATGCCCGAATCTCCGTGGTGCGTGGCAAATTATACTGAGGCTTGGGTGCTTTTTCCTTCGAGCTTTGGCTCGATGAGCCCCTCAATAATCTCCTCATCATTTTCAAGGAACAATCTCCCCAAGCAGTTTTGCGAGAGGTGCTTTGAGCAAGGAGATCGAAAATCATAGAAAAAGTGGCTGGAAATCGTGCTTGAGTAGGTTTTTCGGGTTTGTGTGAGACAGAGGAAGAAGATGGGTGCTGGGATAAGTGGAGGAGGGACACCATGGGCCCACGAGGCAGGGTGGCACGCCCTATGGGGGGGGGGGTGCCCACCACCCTCGTGGCCAGGTGGCAGCTCCTCCCGTGGTAATTTTTGCACAGTAAATCCTCAAATATTCCCGAAAAAATCATATTAAATTGGCATGGCATTCTGAGGACTTTTATTTTCGGGGTATTTTTATATTGCACAGATAAGACAGGAAACAGACAGAGAAATACTATTTTTACTTTATTTCTACTAATTAACCGAAAATATAAAGAGGGTACAGAAGGTTGTGCTTCTAGTTTCATCCATCTCATGCTCATCAAAAAGAATCCACGAACAAGGTTGATCAAGTCTTGTTCACAAACTCATTCCAATAATCATGAAACTGGAGAAATTTCGAATAACACTAAGTTACCTCAACGGGGATATGCACATCCCCTATAATAAGTATATCATATTTCTTTTTGACCGTAGGAAGAGGAATTTCAAAACCTCCAATTATAATCGATGGAATTTTTCCAATGGAGTTGATACTATGAACTTGAGGTTGTTTCCTCGGAAAGTGTACCGTATGCTACATACCATTAACATGAAAAGTGACATTGCCTTTGTTGCAATCAATAACAGCCCCTGCAGTATTAAGAAAAGGTCTTCCAAGAATAATAGACATGCTATCATCCTCGGGAATATCAAGAATAACAAAGTCCGTTAAAATGGTAACTTTTGCAACCACAACAGGCACGTCCTCACAAATACCGATAGGTATAGCAGTTGATTTATCAGCCATTTGCAAAGATATTTCAGTAGGTGTCAACTTATTCAAGTCAAGTCTACGATATAAAGAGAGAGGCATAACACTAACACCGGCTCCAAGATCACATAAAGCAGTTTTAATATAATTTATTTTAATGGAGCAAGGTATAGTGGATACTCCGGGATCTCCAAGTTTCTTTGGTATTCCACCCTTAAAAGTATAATTAGCAAGCATGGTGGAAATTTCAGCTTCCAGTATCTTTCTTTTATTAGTAATGATATCCTTCATATATTTAGCATAAGTATTTGTTTTGAGCACATCAGTCAATCGCATACGTAAAAAGATAGGCCTAATCATTTCAGCAAAGCGCTCAAAATCCTCATCATCCTTTTTCTTGGATGGTTTAGGAGGAAAAGGCATGGGTTTCTGAACCCAAGGTTCCCTTTCTTTACCATGTTTCCTAGCAACAAAGTCTCTTTTATCATAACATTGATTCTTTGATTATGGGTTATCAAGATCAACAACAGGTTCAATTTCTACATCATTATCATTACTAGGTTGAGCATCATCATGAACATCATCATTAATATTTTTACTACGTTCATGTTCATTACCAGATTGTGTTTCAGCATCAGACATAGAAATATCATTTGGATTATCAGGTGGTTCAGCAATAGGTTCACTAGAAGTTTGCACAGTTCTATCATTTTTCTTCTTCTTCTTTTTAGAAGAACTAGGAACATCAATATTATTTCTCTGAGAATCTTGCTCGATTCTCTTAGGATGGCCTTCAGGATACAAAGGTTCCTGAGTCATTCTACCAGTTCTAGTAGCCACTATAATAGCATAATCATTTTTCTTATTATTCATTTCATGGAGCAATTCTTTTTGAGCTTTAAGTACTTGTTCTACTTGAGTGGTAACCATAGAAGCATGCTTGCTAACAAGTTTAAGTTCACCTCTAATATTAGCCATATAATCACCCAAGTATTTAATTATATTGGAATCATATTTCAATTGTCTACCAAAATAAGCATTGAAATTTTCTTGTTTGACAATAAAATTATCAAACTCATCAAAGCATTGCCTAGCAGACTTATAGTGAGGGATATCACCTTCATCAAATCTATAGAGACAATTTACCTTTACTACCTGTGTCGGGATATCGGGAGGTTCTTCAGTAAATAAATAATTAAGATCATATGTTTCTTCAACAGGCGGTATATTAAGACCATGTATTTCTTAAATAGGAAGTAAATTCTTAACGTCTTCAGCTTTAATACCTTTTTCTTGCATAGATTTCTTTGCCTCTTGCATACCTTCGGGACTGAGAAATAGAACACCTCTCTTCTTTGGAGTTGGTTTAGGAATAGGATCATTAATTTGAACAGGAGCTGGCTCAGGAGGTGCCCAATTATTTTCATTTGTCAACATATTATTCAATAGAATTTCAGCTTCATCTGGTGTTCTTTCCCTGAAAAGAGAACCAGCACAACTATCTAGGTAATCTCTGGAAGCATCGGTTAGTCCATTATAAAAGATATCAAGTATTTCAGGTTTCTTAAGAGGATGATCAGGCAAAGCATTAAGTAACTTGAGAAGCCTCCCCCAAGCTTGTGGGAGACTCTCTTCTTTAATTTGCACAAAGTTGTATATTTCCCTCAAAGCAGCTTGTTTCTTATGAGCAGGGAAATATTTAGTAGAGAAGTAATAAATCATATCCTAGGGACTACGCACACAACCAGGATCAAGAGAATTAAACCATATCTTAGCATCACCCTTTAATGTGAACGGAAATATTTTGAGTATATAGAGGTAACGTGATCTCTCATTATTAGTGAACAGGGCAGCTATGTCATTTAACTTAGTAAGATGTGCCACAACAGTTTCAGATTCATAGCCATAAAACGGATCAGATTCAACCAAAGTAATTATATTAGGATCAACCGAGAATTCATAATCTTTATCAGGAACACATATAGGTGAAGTAGCAAAAGCAGGATCGGGTTTCATTTTATCTCTACGTGATTCTTTGTTCCATTTAATTAATAACCTTTTAAGCTCATATCTATCTTTGCAGGCTAAAATAGCTAAAGAAGAATCTTTATCAAAAAGATAACCCTCAGGAATAACAGGCATATTTTCATCATCACTATCATCATCATATTCAGTTTCATCAATTTCTCTTTCTCTAGCCCTAGCAATTTGTTCTTCAAGAAATTCACCAAGGGGCACAGCAGTATCAGGCATAGAAGCAGTTTCATCATAAGTATCATGCATAGTATAAGTGGCATCATCAATAACATGTGACATATCAGAACGAATAGCAGAAGCAGGTGTAGGTGTCGCTAACTTACTCATAATAGAAGGTGAATCAAGTGCAGAGCTAGATGGCAGTTCCTTACCTCCCCTCGTAGTTGAGAGATAGATCTTGGTTTTTGGATCTCTCAAGTTCTTCATAGTGTCCAGCAGATATAAATCCCAAGTGACTCAAAGAATAGAGCTATGCTCCCCGGCAACGGCGGCAGAAAAAGGTCTTGATAACCCACAAGTATAGGGGATCGCAACAGTTTTCGAGGGTAGAGTATTTAACCCAAATTTATTGATTCGACACACGGGGAGCCAAAGAATATTCTCAAGTATTAGCAGCTGAGTTGTCAATTCAACCACACCTGGAAACTTAGTATCTGTAGCTAAGTGTTTAGTAGCACAGTAATATGATAGTGGTGGTAACGGCAACAAAAGTAAAGACAGCAAAAGTAATGTTTTTGGTATTTTGTAGTGATTGTAACAGTAACAGCGGGAAAGTAAATAATTGTAAACCAGTATATAGAAAACTCGTAGGCACCGGATCAGTGATGGATAATTATGCCAGATGCGGTTCATCATGTAACAGTCATAACGTAGGGTGACACAGAACTAGCTCCAATTCATCAATGTAATGTAGGCATGTATTCCATATATAGTCATACATGCTTATGGAAAAGAACTTGCATGATATCTTTTGTCCTGCCCTCCCGTGGCAGCGGGGTCCTATTGGAAACTAAGGGATATTAAGGCCTCCTTTTAATAGAGAACCGGAACAAAGCATTAGCACATAGTGAATACATGAACTCCTCAAACTATGGTCATCACCGGGAGTGGTCCCGATTATTGTCACTTAGGGGTTGCCGGATCATAACACATAGTACGCGACTATAGACTTGCAAGATAGGATCAAGAACTCACATATATTCATGAAAACATAATAGGTTCAGATCTGAAATCATGGCACTCGGGCCCTAGTGACAAGCATTAAGCATAGCAAAGTCATAGCAACATTAATCTCAGAACATAATGGATACTAGGGATCAAACCCTAACAAAACTAACTCGATTACATGGTAAATCTCATCCAACCCATCACCGTCCAGCAAACCTACGATGGAATTACTCACGCACAGTGGTGAGCATCATGAAATTGGTGATGGAGGATGGTTGATGATGGCGAGGCGACGAATCCCCTTCTCCGGAGCCCCGAGCGGACTCCAGATCAGCCCTCCCGAGAGGTTTTAGGGCTTGGTGGCGGCTCCGTATCGTAAAACGCGATGATTTCTTCTCCCTGATTTTTTTCGCTCCAAAATCAAATATATAGAGTTGGAGTTTGCGTCGGAGGGTCAACAGGGGGCCCACGAGGTAGGGGGCGCCCCCCACCCTCGTGGAAAGTGTGTGGGCCCCCTGGTCTTCATATTTGGTGAGGATTTTTTATTATTTTTTCTATGGTATTCCGTGGAGTTTCAGGACTTTCCGAGAATATTTGCTTTCTGCACATAAAACAACACCAAGGTAATTCTGCTGAAAACAGCGTCAGTCCAGGTTAGTTCCATTAAAATCATACAAGTTAGAGTCCAAAACAAGGGCAAAAGTGTTTGGAAAAGTAGATACGACGGAGACGTATCAGACACCGACAACCGCGGTCCCCAACTGCCTGCGGCCTTGATTGACACATGGCAATTGATGGGACGTGGGCGTCTCCGCTTCCCCGTGCTGCCTCAGCAACCGTTCGACTTGACGAGACCCTGCTGCATGAAGAAGAAAACCATCATTACCAGTGATCATGGAGGCCGACAGTTGGCCTCCTTTTGGCTATAAATGAGGGGAGGGGTAGAGCCCCCTCGCTCATCTCCACTTCCTCGCCGGTTGCTCCTTCTTCTTCCTCCTCGCCTCGCCATCTCGTTGTAGTCCCATAGCGCACACGAAGAGGTTCTCGGTGGCAGAGAAGGGGAAGGCTCACCACCTCACAAGAGGGGGCGGGGCTGTCCCTGCAAGCACACCGTGACCCCTGCCGTGGCTCCTCAGGGAGATGGTCGCATTCCTTCGGGGACTGGCGTTGTCCTTGGCAGCCGCAGCGGCGTCTCGTCCCATGGCGAGGGCCGCTCTAGGCGGAGCAGCCCCTGCGCCGAGGGGAGGCGTGATGTGGTCGCCCAGTCTCCTTGACCGTGCTTCCATTCGGCAGAGGTGCTCCCGAAGTTTGTCGTATGGTCGGAGAGTCCAGCCGGCACCTAGCTCCAGCTTCCGCGCTCCTTTACCGGTGAGCTGCCGGCCCGGGGTGTTAATGGCCTCTAGCTGCAGGCCGACGGTTGCTGTAGCAAGGCCTCGTGGGTCGCGGTGGAGGACTCCGCCGCAGGAAACGTGGCCCTGGCCCGTGGATGGCAGACGTTTGCCCCCGCGCGCAGCCTGAGCAGGCGGTGTACCCTCCACTTCAAGTATGATGGTGCCACGACCCTCTTCATGAGGGTGTTTGCGAAAGATGATTGCCGCGCAGGGTGCTGCCCCAAAGACAGTGGTTACGTCAGTGAGCTCAGTTTGAGCGACGGACGTGACGAGGCTGAGGGCGAGCTTGCCCTTGGCGACGGCCGCGGTTCGGCTAGCAGCGGCAGCTTCGCCGCCGGTGAGAGCACTAGCAGTGGCATCTATGACCAGCCGCATCGCCACCAGGAGCGCTTCGAGGACACTGGTGGGTCGTCCCGCTGCCGCACAGTTGTGAAGCGCGAGAGGGACTCAGATTGAGATGAGTCCGGGAGGCCCTCGGAGCCGCGTCTCGTCAGCTGCCACGGTCATGCGGGCAACTTTTGTTTGATGTTTCCTTTCTTCCTGCATTTTGAAAAAGGTAGATGGCCCTGCTGGGGCATGTAATGAACTGTGATCTCTATGCTGCTATGTTATGTTTATTGCTCCGACATTGTTTGTGCTTCACGTAGATGTATAAAGAAGAGGGTGAATTAGCTTGATATGATCGGGGTAGTTTCCCGTCTTGGGAGGGCGTGCCTCCTGGCATCTAGTGAGGCCTCCTTGTTGCCGACTCACGAGCCGCTGACCTCGGGAGGCGTCGCAAAGCTGCAGAGTTTGTTATGTCATCTGTCGGGTGCCTTACTCCTCCTTACGCGAGCCCTCAGGCATGGGCTAAGCTTGGCTAAGCGCACAGCATCACGGTACCTGTGGGGCACGGTCTTAGTAGGGTGCCCCAATCTCGAGCTCAATCGAGGGTGCCTCACGGAGATCAAGGGAGCCGAAGCTCTTGGGCGACAGGGCTTTAGCGAGGTGTGTCTGTGGTTTAGGCTAGCCAGCGCACGCACACACCTCCCTAGCCCCCACGCGAGGCGCACGAGGGAGAACTTTGGGCAACTGCCATCCTCCCTAACGCAAAACAAAGAAGCGGGCGAAGAAGTAGAGGAAAAAGGGGGCTCAACCAAGCAATTGAGAAATGCCACAACTCCAAATTTCTTAAAAAGGTTGCAACTAGCTACAGAAAGCAAATGAACAGTCGCGTCCGACACCTATTCTAGTATTCTCACCAGCGCGGAGCTAAGTGATGGCACTAGGACGTGGGAGGGAGCCCCCGAGGCCCGAGGGTGGCACTCCGGAGATTCCGGGGCATGTACAACCCTACTCATTATTACGTGAGAGTATCACAAGCTGAGACGTTCACAGGCACTTGGCCTTGCTTCATGGGTAGAACTTCCAGAGGTGGTGGATGTTCCAGGTGTTCTGGATGGGGATCCCATCCTGCATCTCCAGGCGCAGAGCGCCAGGCCTAGAGACACGGGCAATCCTAAACGAGCCCTCCCACATGGGTGAGAGCTTATTCAACCCTTCTGTGGAGAGCACCTGCCTCCAGACGAGATCGCCCACCTCGAGCGTCCTGGAGCGGACATTGCGGTAGTGGTACCAATGCAGTGCCCGCTGGTACCTTGCCGCTCGGAGTGAGGCTTGGCAGCGGCGTACCTCCCACAGCATGAGGTCCATCCCCCACATGGCGTCCTGACGTGCCTCATCAAATGCCAAGACCCACGCGGAGCGATGCTTGACCTCGTGAGGGAGAACCGCTTCGGCTCCGTAGATGAGGAAGAACGGGATCTCACCTGCTGGCTTGGTGGCGGTGGTGAGGATGGACCACAACACGAACTGGAGCTCGTCGTGCCAGCCCCTGCCACAGGCCTCGAGCTTCTTCTTGAAGGTCCTTGTCTTGAGGCCTCTCAAGACCTCCATGTTGGCACGCTCAGCTTGGGCGTTGCTCCTAGGGTGTGCCACTGAGGCGTATCATATCTTCGTTTCAAGGTCAGCACAATATGTTTTGAAGAGATTGCTAGTGAACTGCGAGCGATTGTCGGTGATGATGCGATTAGGGACTCCGAATTGGCTCACGATGCCCTTGATGAACTTAACTGCGGAGCCGGCTGGGATGGTGCGGACAGTGTCCACCTCCGCCCACTTGGTGTACTTGTCGATGGCGACGTAGAGGTAGCGGTAGCCCCCGGGTGCTCAAGGGAATGGACCCAGGATATCTAGCCCCCAGACCACAAACGACCACGAGAGCGGGATGGTCTGGAGGCCCTGGGCTGGCTGGTGGATTTGCTTGGCATGGAACTGGCAGGCCTCGTAGGATTTCAACAGCTCGGCTGCATCATTGAGTGCCATGGTCCAATAGAATCCGCCACGGAACGCCTTGCCCACCAAGGTGCGCGACGACAAGTGATGCCCGCTGTCTCCGCCATGTATGTCAGCTAATAGCTCATGCCCTGCTCCCTGGAGATGCATCGCAAGGAAACATCATTCGGTCATTTTTGGTACATCTCACTGTCCTAGATGCATTAGGCTGTAGCCTGCCGAGCTATGCGCTCCGCATCCTCCTCCTTCTCTAGCAGAGCCCCTTGCAGCAGGTACGCCTTGAATTCTTCAGTCCAGCACCCCTCTTGGGGTTCTAGCGTGAGGAGCAGGCGCACTCCTGAGGTCGGGCTGCAGACGGGAGCTCCTGAGGTTGGTGGCGGGGGAACCTCCTCCTGAGGCGGCATAGGTTCCGCAGCCGGAGGGTCCGCAGAAGGATTGAAGAGCCGCTCCTCGAAGATGCCGCACTCCTGGGGCTGACGCCTTGATGCCCTCTTGGCGATATCATCAGCTTCCTTGTTTGTGCCGTGGCACACATGCTGCAGTTCTAGGCTCAAGAATTGCTTCTCCATTTTGCGCACCTCCGCGAGGTATGCCTCCATGTGCTCGTCCCTCGGCTCGTACACCTTGTTGGAAAACTTGACGAGGAGCTGGGAGTCACCCTTGATGGTGAGGCGCTTTACCCCCAGGGTCGCCATGGCCTTAAGACCGGCGATCAACCCTTCGTATTCCGCGGTGTTGTTGGAGACCTTCTCGCCCCGCTGGAAGCAGAGCTGCACAACATAGTAGATCTTGTCCTAGGTGGGCGAAATGAGCACAGCCCCAACGCCCGCGCCTTGGCACGCGAAGGCGCCGTTGAAGTACATGACCTAGTCGTCTGGTGCCTCGCTCCCTAGAAAGAGAGACCGGTCCTCACCTCCTTTGGGGCCTGGGCTGTCAGTCCACTCCGCCACGAAGTTGGCAAGTGCGGCTCCCTTGACGACCCTAGTGGTGCTAAACACTAGCTGGAATGCCTGCGGCTTGATGTTCCACTCAGCAACCCTTCCTGCTTCATTGGGGCTCTGGAGTACCCTCTCCGGTGGGTACGCCGAGAAGACCTTGATGGGGTGGCCTTGAAAGTAATGGTGTAACTTGCGCGAGGCCACGAGGAGCGCGAGGAGAAGCTTCTGTGGCATGGGGTAGCGTGCCCGCGTGTCTCGCAACACCATGCTGACGAAGTACACCAGGTGTTCGACGAGGGCGGAAGTGTTGGTGGAGTCCGAGATCTCCTGAGGCTGGGGAGCTCCTAGAGGCTAGGGGCCTCAGGAGTTCGGTCTCCTATCGAGGCTATCACGGCCTTAGGAGTGCCATCTTGTGGTGCTCGGTCATCTGCTCGCTCTGCTATGGCTTCAGGGGCGCCGTCTTGGTGCTGCACCATTCTGACCGGATGCGCGGCGTCAGGTGGTAGGATCTTGGCCTTGCGCTCCTCCCGGACGGCCACCAATGCCACACTAGCGAAATGAGGTGTGGCGGCTAGGCAAAGCACTAGGGGCTCGAGAGGATGAGGCACCACCATCATCGGTGGTCTGGTTAGGTATCTCTTGAGGTCTTGAAACACCACGTCAGCCTCCGGAATCCACTCGAATGGGCCCTTCTTCTTTGTCAGCTTGAAGAATGGGAGGGCGCGCTCCCCCAGCTTGGAGATGAAGCGCCCTAGCGAGGTTAAGCAGCCCCCGAGTTTTTCCATTTACTTGAGAGTCTGCGGCGGGCTCATGTCTTCTATTGCTTTGACATTCTCTTGGTTCACCTCGATCCCCCTGTGCGACACGAGGATGTTGGGGAACATAGTAATTTCAAAAAAATTCCTACGCACACGCAAGATCATGCTGATGCATAGCAACGAGAGGGGAGAGTGTGATCTACGTATCCTTGTAGACCGACAGTGGAAGCGTTATGACAACGCGGTTGATGTAGTCGTACGTCTTCATGGCCCGACCGATCAAGCACCTAAACTACGGCACCTCCGAGTTTTAGCACACGTTCAGCTCGATGACGATCCCCGGACTCTGATCCAGCAAAGTGTCGGGGAAGAGTTCCGTCAGCACGACAGTGTGGTGACGATCTTGATGTTCTACCGTCGCAGGGCTTCGCCTAAGCACCGCTACACTATTATCGAGGAGTATGGTCGAAGGGGGCACCGCACACGGCTAAGAAAACGATCACGTGGATCAACTTGTGTGTCTAGGGGTGCCCCTGCCCCCGTATATAAACGAGCAAGGGGAAGAGGCCGGCCGGCTCTAGGGCGCGCCAAGGAGGAGGAGTCCTCCTCCTAGTAGGAGTAGGACTCCCCTCTTTCCTACTCCTACTAGGAGGGGGAAAGGAAGGGGGAGAGGGAGAAGGGGGGTGCCGCCCCCCTCTCCTAGTCCAATTCAGACCAGAGGGGGAGGGGGCGTGCGGCCCACCCTCGCCGCCCCTCTCTCTCTCCACTAGGGCCCATGAGGCCCATTACTTCACCCGGGGGGTTCCGGTAACCCTCCGGCACTCCGATTTTCTCCGAAATCATCCAGAACACTTCTGGTGTCCGAATATAGCCGTCCAATATATCAATCTTTATGTCTCGACCATTTCGAGACTCCTCGTCATGTCTGTTATCACATCCGGGACTCCGAACTAACTTTGGTACATCAAAACTCATAAACTCATAATATAACTGTCATCGAAACCTTAAGCGTGCGGACCCTACGGGTTCGAGAATCATGTAGACATGACCTAGGCATGTCTTCGGTCAATAATCGGTCAGACCGCATAACAACATACGTTGTTCCCTTTGTCATCGGTATGTTACTTGCCCGAGATTCAATCATCGGTATCTCAATACCTAGTTTAATCTCGTTACCGGCAAGTCTCTTTACTCGTTCCGTAATACATCATCTCGCTACTAACTCATTAGTTTCAATGCTTACAAGGCTTATGTGATGCGCATTACCGGGAGGGCCCAGAGATACCTCTCCGACAATCGAAGTGACAAATCCTAATCTCGAAATATGCCAACCCAACATTTACCTTTGGAGACACCTGTAGAGCTCCTTTATAATCACCCAGTTACGTTGTGACGTTTGGAAGCACACAAAGTGTTCCTTCGGCAAACGGGAGTTGCATAATCTCATAGTTATAGGAACATGTATAAGTCATGAAGAAAGCAATAGCAACATACTAAACGATCGGGTGCTAAGCTAATGGAATGGGTCATGTCAATCACATCATTCTCCTAATAATGTGATCCCATTAATCAAATGACAACACATGTCTATGGTTAGGAAACATAACCATCTTTGATTAACGAGCTAGTCAAGTAGAGGCATACTAGTGACGTTTAGTTTGTCTATGTATTCACACAAGTATTATGTTTCCGGATAATACAATTCTAGCATGAATAATAAACATTTATCATGATATAAGGAAATAAAATAATAACATTATTATTGCCTCTAGGGCATATTTCCTTCAGTCTCCCACTTGCACTAGAGTCAATAATCTAGATTACACAGTAATGATTCTAACACCCATGGAGCTTTGGTGCTGATCATGTTTTGCTCGTGGAAGAGGCTTAGTCAATGGGTCTGCAACATTCAGATCCGTATGTATCTTGCACATCTCTATGTCTCCCACCTGGACTAGATCCCGTATGGAATTGAAGCGTCTCTTGATGTGCTTGGTTCTCTTGTGAAATCTGGATTCCTTTGCCAAGGCAATTGCACCAGTATTGTCACAAAAGATTTTCATTGGACCCGATGCACTAGGTATGACACCTAGATCGGATATGAACTCCTTCATCCAGACTCCTTCGTTTGCTGCTTCCGAAGAAGCTATGTACTCCGCTTCACATGTAGATCCCGCCACAACGCTCTGTTTAGAACTGCACCAACTAACAGCTCCACCGTTTAATGTAAACACGTATCCGGTTTGCGATTTAGAATCATCCGGATCAGTGTCAAAGCTTGCATCAACGTAACAATTTACGATGAGCTCTTTGTCACCTCCATATATGAGAAACATATCCTTAGTACTTTTCAGGTATTTTAGGATGTTCTTGACCGCTGTCCAGCGATCCACTCCTGGATTACTTTGGTACCTCCCTGCTAGACTTATAGCAAGACACACATCACGTTTGGTACACAGCATTGCATACATGATAGAGCCTATGGCTGAAGCATAGGGAACATCTTTCATTTTCTCTCTATCTTCTGCATTGGTCGGGCATTGAGTCTTACTCAATTTCACACCTTGCAACACAGGCAAGAATCCTTTCTTTGCTTGATCCATTTTGAACTTCTTCAAAATTTTGTCAAGGTATGTGCTTTGTGAAAGTCCAATTAAGCGTCTTGATCTATCTCTATAGTTCTTAATGCCCAATATGTAAGCAGCTTCACCGAGGTCTTTCATTGAAAAACTCTTATTCAAGTATCCCTTTATGCTATCCAGAAATTCTACATCATTTCCGATTAGTAATATGTCATCTACATATAATATCAGAAATGCTACAGAGCTCCCACTCACTTTCTTGTAAATACAGGCTTCTCCAAAAGTCTGTACAAAACCAAATGCTTTGATCACACTATCAAAGCGTTTATTCCAACTCCGAGAGGCTTGCACCAGTCCATAAATGGATTGCTGGAGCTTGCACACTTTGTTAGCTCCCTTTGGATTGACAAAACCTTTCGGCTGCATCATATACAACTCTTCTTCCAGAAATCCATTCAAGAATGCAGTTTTGACATCCATCTGCCATATTTCATAATCATAAAATGCGGCAATTGCTAACATGATTCGGACAGACTTAAGCATCGCTACGGGTGAGAAGGTCTCATCGTAGTCAATCCCTTGAAATTTTCAAAAACCTTTTGCGACAAGTCGAGCATTGTAGATAGTAACATTACCGTCAGCGTCAGTCTTCTTCTTGAAGATCCATTTATTCTCAATTGCTTGCCGATCTTTGGGCAAGTCAACCAAAGTCCACACTTTGTTCTCATACATGGATCCCATCTCAGATTTCATGGCTTCAAGCCATTTTGCAGAATCTGGGCTCACCATCGCTTCTCCATAGTTCGTAGGTTCATCATGATCTAGTAGCATGACTTCCAGAACAGGATTACCGTACCACTCTGGTGCGGATCTTACTCTGGTTGATCTACGAGGTTCAGTAGTATCTTGTTCTGAAGTTTCATGATCATCATCATTAGCTTCCTCACTAATTGGTGTAGGTGTCACAGAAACCGGTTTCTGTGATGTACTACTTTCCAGTAAGGGAGCAGGTACAGTTACCTCATCAAGTTCTACTTTCCTCCCACTCACTTCTTTCGAGAGAAACTCCTTCTCTAGAAAGTTTCCGAATTTAGCAAGAAAAGTCTTGCCTTCGGATCTGTGATAGAAGGTGTATCCAATAGTTTCCTTTGGATATCCTATGAAGACACATTTCTCCGATTTGGGTTCAAGCTTATCAGGTTGAAGCTTTTTCACATAAGCATCGCAGCCCCAAACTTTCAGAAACAACAACTTTGGTTTCTTGCCAAACCACAGTTCATAAGCCGTCGTCTCAACGGATTTTGATGGTGCCCTATTTAACATGAATGCGGCTGTCTCTAGAGCATAAACCCAAAACGATAGCGGTAAATCAATAAGAGACTTCATAGATCGCACCATATCAAGTAAAGTACGATTACGATGTTCGGACACACCATTACGATGTGGTGTTCCGGGTGGCGTGAGTTGCGAAACTATTCCGCATTGTTTCAAATGTACACCAAACTCGTAACTCAAATATTCTCCTCCATGATCAGATCGTAGGAATTTTATTTTCTTGTTACAATGATTTTCAACTTCACTCTGAAATCCTTTGAACTTTTCAAATGTTTCAGACTTATGTTTCATTAAGTAGATATACCCATATCTGCTTAAGTCATCTGTGAAAGTGAGAAAATAACGATATCCGCCACGAGCCTCAACATTCATCGGACCACATACATCTGTATGTATGATTTCCAACAAATCTGTTGCTCTCTCCATAGTACCGGAGAACGGTGTTTTTGTCATCTTACCCATAAGGCACGGTTCGCAAGTACCAAGTGATTCATAATCAAGTGGTTCCAAAAGTCCATCAGTATGGAGTTTCTTCATGCGCTTTATACCGATATGACCTAAACGGCAGTGCCACAAATAAGTTGCACTATCATTATCAACTCTGCATCTTTTGGCTTTAACATTATGAATATGTGTGTCACTACTATCAAGATTTAATAAGAATAGACCATTCTTCATGGGTGCATGACCATAAAAGATATTACTCATATAAATAGAACAACCATTATTCTCTGATTTAAATGAATAACCGTCTCGCATCAAACAAGATCCAGATATAATGTTCATGCTCAACGCTGGCACCAAATAACAATTATTTAGGTCTAATACTAATACCGAAGGTAGATGTAGAGGTAGGGTGCCGACCGTGATCACATCGACTTTGGAACCATTTCCTACATGCATCGTCACCTCGTCCTTAGCCAATCTTCGCTTAATCTGTAGTCCCTGTTTCGAGTTGCAAATGTTAGCAACAGAACCAGTATCAAATACCCAGGTGCTACTACGAGCATTAGTAAGGTACACATCAATAACATGTATATCGCATATACCTTTGTTCACCTTGCCATCCTTCTTATCCGCCAAATACTTGGGGCAGTTCCGCTTCCAGTGACCAGTCTGCTTGCAGTAGAAGCACTCGGTTTCAGGCTTAGGTCCAGATTTGGGTTTCTTCTCTTGAGCAGCAACTTGCTTGCTGTTCTTTTTGAAGTTCCCCTTCTTCTTCCCTTTGCCCTTTTTCTTGAAACTAGTGGTCTTGTTGACCATCAACACTTGATGCTCCTTCTTGATTTCTACCTCCGTAGCTTTCAGCGTTGCGAAGAGCTCGGGAATAGTCTTATTCATCCCTTGCATATTATAGTTCATCACGAAGCTCTTGTAGCTAGGTGGCAGCGATTGGAGAATTCTGTCAATGACGCAATCATCCGAAAGATTAACTCCCAATTGAATCAAGTGATTATTATACCCAGACATTTTGAGTATATGCTCACTGACAGAACTGTTCTCCTCCATCTTGCAGCTATAGAACTTATTGGAGACTTCATATCTCTCAATCCGGGCATTTGCTTGAAATATTAACTTCAACTCCTGGAACATCTCATATGCTCCATGACGTTCAAAACATCGTTGAAGTCCCGATTCTAAGCCGTAAAGTTTTGCACACTGAACTATCGACTAGTCATCAGCTTTGCTCTGCCAGACGTTCATAACATCTGGTGTTGCTCCAGCAGCAGGCCTGGCACCCAGCGGTGCTTCCAGGACATAATTCTTCTGTGCAGCAATGAGGATAATCCTCAAGTTACGGACCCAGTCCGTGTAATTTCTACCATCATCTTTCAACTTTGCTTTCTCAAGGAACGCATTAAAATTCAATGGAACAACAGCACGGGCCATCTATCTACAATCAATCATAAACAAGCAAGATACTGTCAGGTACTAAGTTCATGATAAATTTAAGTTCAATTAATCATATTACTAAAGAACTCCCACTTAGATAGACATCCCTCTAATCCTCTAAGTGATTACGTGATCCAAATCAACTAAACCATGTCCGATCATCACGTGAGATGGAGTAGTTTCATTGGTGAACATCACTATGTTGATCATATCTACTATATGATTCATGCTCAACATTTTGGTCTCCGTGTTCCGAGGCCATATCTATATATGCTTGGCTCGTCAAGTATAACATGAGTATTCTGCATGTGCAACTGTTTTGCACCCGTTGTATTTGAACGTAGAGCCTATCACACCCGATCATCACGTGGTGTCTCAGCACGAAGAACTTTCGCAATGGTGCATACTCAGGGAGAACACTTCTTGATAATTAGTGAGAGATCATCTTAAAATGCTACCATCAAACAAAGCAAGATAAGATGCATAAAAGATAAACATCACATGCAATCAATATAAGTGATATGATATGGCCATCATCATCTTGTGTTTGTGATCTCCATCTTCGAAGCACCGTCATGATCACCATTGTCACCGGTGCGACACCTTGATCATCATCGTAGCATCATTGTCATCTTGCCAATCTTATGCTTCCACGACTATCGCTATCGCTTAGTGATAAAGTAAAGCATTACAGCGTAATTGCATTGCATACAATAAAGCGACAACCATATGGCTCCTGCCAGTTGCCGATAACTCAGTTACAAAACATGATCATCCCATACAATAAAATTTAGCATCATGTCTTGACCATATCACATCACAACATGCCCTTCAAAAACAAGTTAGACGTCTTCTACTTTCTTGTTGCAAGTTTTACGTGGCTTCTACGGGCTTAAGCAAGAACCAATCTTACCTACGCATCAAAACCACAACAATAGTTTGTCAAGTTGGTGCTGTTTTAACCTTCGCAAGGACCGGGCGTAGCCACACACAGTTCAACTAAACTTGGAGAAACTGACACCCTCCAGCCACCTGTGTGCAAAGCACGTCGGTAGAACCAGTCTCGCGTAAGCGTACGCGTAATGTCGGTCTGGGCCACTTCGTCCAACAATACCGCCGAACCAAAGTATGACATGCTGGTAAGCAGTATGACTTATATCGCCCACAACTCACTTGTGTTCTACTCGTGCATATAACATCAACACATAAAACCTAGGCCCGGATGCCACTGTTGGGGAACATAGTAATTTCAAAAAAATTCCTACGCACACGCAAGATAATGGTGATGCATATCAACGAGAGGGGAGAGTGTGATCTATGTACCCTTGTAGACCGACAGCGGAAGCGTTATGACAACGCGGTTGATGTAGTCGTACGTCTTCACGGCCCGACTGATCAAGCACTGGAACTACGGCACCTCCGAGTTTTAGCACACGTTCAGCTCGATGACGATCCCCGGACTCCGATCCAGCAAAGCGTCGGGGAAGAGTTCCATCAGCATGACGGCGTGGTGACGATCTTGATGTTCTACCATCGCAAGGCTTCGCCTAAGCACCGCTACAATATTATCGAGGAGTATGGTGGAAGGGGGCACCGCACACGGCTAAGAAAACGATCACGTGGATCAACTTGTGTGTCTAGGGGTGCCCCCTGCCCCCGTATATAAAGGAGCAAGGGGAGGAGGCCGGCCGATCCTAGGGCGCGCCAAGGAGGAGGAGTCCTCCTCCTAGTAGGAGTAGGACTCTCCTCTTTCCTAATCCTACTAGGAGGGGGAAAGGAAGGGGGAGAAGAGAAGGAAAGGGGGGCGCCGCCCCCGCTCTCCTAGTCCAATTCAGACTAGAGGGGGAGGGGGCGCCGCCCCCGCTCTCCTAGTCCAATTTGGACTAGAGGGGGAGGGGGCGCGCGGCCCACCCTGGCCGCCCCTCTCTCTCTCCAGTAGGGCCCATGAGGCCCATTACTTCTCCCGGGGGGTTCTGGTAACCCTCCGGCACTCCGGTTTTCTCCGAAATCATCCAGAACACTTCCTGTGTCCGAATATAGCCGTCCAATATATCAATCTTTATGTCTCGACCATTTCGAGACTCCTCGTCATGTCCGTGATAACATCCGGGACTCCGAACTAACTTCGGTACATCAAAACTCATAAACTCATAATATAACTGTCATTGAAACCTTAAGCGTGCGGACCCTACGGGTTCGAGAACAATGTAGACATGACCGAGACATGTCTCCGGTTAATAACCAATAGCGGAACCTGGATGCTCATATTGGCTCCCACATAGTCTACGAAGATCTTTATCGGTCAGACTGCATAACAACATACGTTGTTCCCTTTGTCATCGGTATGTTACTTGCCCGAGATTCGATGGTCGGTATCTCAATACCTAGTTCAATCTCGTTACCGGCAAGTCTCTTTACTCATTCCGTAATACATCATCTCGCAACTAACTCATTAGTTGCAATGCTTGCAAGGCTTATGTGATGTGCATAACCAAGAGGGCCCAGAGATACCTCTCCGACAATCGAAGTGACAAATCCTAATCTCGAAATACGCCAACCCAGCATTTACCTTTGGAGACACCTGTAGAGCTCCTTTATAATCACCCAGTTACATTGTGACGTTTGGTAGCACACAAAGTGTTCCTCCGGCAAACGGGAGTTGCATAATCTCATAGTTATACGAACATGTATAAGTCATGAAGAAAGCAATAGCAACATACTAAACGATCGGGTGCTAAGCTAATGGAATGGGTCATGTCAATCACATCATTCTCCTAATAATGTGATCCCATTAATCAAATGACAACACATGTCTATGGTTAGGAAACATACCCATCTTTGATTAACGAGCTAGTCAAGTAGAGGCATACTAGTGACGTTTAGTTTGTCTATGTATTCACACAAGTATTATGTTTCTGGATAATACAATTCTAGCATGAATAATAAACATTTATCATGATATAAGGAAATAAAATAATAACATTATTATTGCCTCTAGGGCATATTTCCTTCAGAGGAAACCCAGCAGCCTGCCGGAGGGGACGCCGAACATGCATTTCTTTGGGTTGAGCCACAGATCCACCTTGTACAGGCTGGCAAAAGTCTCCTCTAGATCCTGAATGAGGGTCCTAGCCTCCCGAGATTTTACCACAATGTCGTCGACGTAGGCCTCAGGAGTCCTCCCGAGCTGTTGGCATAGAGTGATGTGCATCAGCCGCTACAAGGTCGCCCCAGCGTTACGCAGCCCGAATGGCATGCAGGTGTAGCAGTACACCCCTCACGGGGTTAAGAATGACTTCTTCTCTATGTCCTCCACTGCAATCTTGATCTGGTGGTAACCTGAGAAGGCATCTAGGAAACATAATAGGTCGCACTCGACGGTGAGGTCGACGATCTGATCGATGCGCAAAAGCGGGAACGGGTCCTAAGGGCAGGCCTTGTTGAGGTTGGTGAAGTCGGCGCACATGCGTTCCTTCTCTCCCTTCTTGGGCATGACGACGGGGTTTGCCAGCCACTCCGGGTACCGGACTTCATGGAAAACACTCACTGCCTGTAGCTTGCGGGTTTCCTGGACGATGAAGGATTGTTTCTTTGCGGACTGTCGTCAAGCCTTCTGCTTCACCGAGCGCACATTGTGGCACACCCTCAAGTGGTGCTCGATTACTCCCTTTGGGACCCCCACCAGCTGCTTGGGCTCCCAAGTGAATACCTCCTTGTTCGCGCGCAGGAATTTCACCAGTGCCTCTTCTTGGTCCGGGTCGACGTTGGCGCCTATGGTGAAGGTGGCTCCTGAGGCCCCGTCCTCGTCGACCGGCGCCTACTTTGTCTTGGCCCAATCTTGGGAGAACAATTGCTTCTTCTTCACCAGCTCAGCCCCTTGGGTCTCGGGTGCAGCTTCACCTATGGTGCGCGCCACCGCCGCGGCCCTGAAGGCGAGCTTGAGGGCCATCAGGGCCTCCTTGGTGTCTCCAGCCATGGTGAGGATGACATTGCTCCCCGGCATCTTCATGAGGTTGTATGCGGGGTGAATTGCTACCATGAACTGAGCCAGGGCTGGGTACCCAAGGATGGCATTGTACGGGAGGCTGATGCGACCGATGTCGAAGTCGATAAGCTCAGTGCGGTAGTTGTCGCGGGTGCCGAAGGTGACGGGAAGGCGGATCTTCCCTAGGGGGCTAGTGGAACTGCCGCCAACTCCGGAGAAGGTCTTGGTGTGACGGAGCCGACCGTGCGGTATGTGGATCAAGTCGAAAGCTTCCACGAAGAGCATGTTGAGGCCAGCCCCGCCATTGACGAGGGTCTTGGTTACCGCCACATTGCAGATGGTTGGTGCGCAAAGCATCGGGAGCGCGCCTGAGCCGGTAGTGGTCGCCGGATGGTCCCCTAAGTCGAAGCTAAGGTCGGCCTTGGGCGCCGCCCATCCCGGGGGAGGTCCCTGTTGCATAGAGGCGGTGCCCATTTGGCGGAAGAACTGCTTGACGTGGCGATCTAAGGGCGGTGCCTGCAAGCCACTGAGGATGGCTGCAACGGCGAGGGGCGCTGGTGCTACGAAGCGCACGACGAAGAGACGGTGAAGCTCTTCCCAGGAGGCCACTGAGGATCCTGTCAGGCTGAGCAGCCAGGCGCATGGCATGCTAGCCATGGCCATGGGGAACCAGTTAGCCATGACCCTGTCATCTCCTCCTTCCCGAACGGCCTCCTCGTACACCAGCAAGAAGGCTGCTGGATCCGCCATGCCATCGTAGCGAGGCGGCATACCTGGCATGAACTTGTGCGGCTACTGCACCTATCGTAAGGCGGGGGGTGAAGGCCCAGAGGCCCATGGTACCTCCATGCGCGCCCATCGATCCAGCTAGTGCAGTGGCGCTTGCCATGAGGGTCGAACAGAGAGACAAAGCGGGAGGAGGGGCGGAACGAGCGGAGAGGCAGAGCTCCTGTGCACCCCTACCTAGAGTACCAAATGTCGGATTACGGGTTCCGGCAAACCCTTAAGAGGTTCGAACTCTGGGGTGCACACGAAGAACACTCTCTTCCTAGCTCGCTCGCTCAACGATCTCACGGCCTAGCTCGATGGACCCAAAGAAAAAGAGACACGAGGGTTTATACTGGTTCGGGCCACCTTGTGGTGTAATACCCTACTCTAGTTTGTGTGTGGATTGCCGCGGGGGGCTGAGGACGAGCTAGTACAATGGATGAACCACCTCGGGAGGTGAGGTATTCTTGAGCTAGATGAACTGGTGAGCTCGTCAGGGTGGAATGAATCTGATCCGACATCCCTCCCTATGGTGGTGGCTAAGTCCTATTTATAGTGGCCTTGGTCCTCTTCCCAAATGTTTAGGTTGGAAGGGATCCCACAACGGGCAAGTTTGAAGGGGGACAACTAGTACAATCTATACTAACAAAAGGTGGTCTTCGCCTGCCAAAGGATATGGTGGTGAAGCTGCTGTGGGCTCCACGATGACCTCCGTCCTGCCGTCCTGGTGGTCTTGATCTTGTTGCACCGATATGTAAACCTTTGTCTGATGCCTCGGGACCCCGGGCTTGCGCTTGCCTCCTTGGCACCAAAGAGGAAGCTGGTACACTGCGCCTGCTGGTACCCGCCTGGCCTTGGTCATCATGGCACACGTCACGCGAACCTTGCGAGGTTCCCCTTGCATAGATATGTCCGCTCTTCGAGAGCCTGCCAAGTGAGGCTACCCCAAGGGAGGTCTTGGTGTTGTCCGCCTCACAAGGCTCGACCCCTCGTGAGGGTCTTGAGTTGTTGCTGCTAAAGATGGGCCATACCAGGCCATTGGTGGAGCCACGCTCGTGGGCCACATGCAGGCAAGTCTGGGCACCCCCGGTTCCAGAACGCTGACAAATACCTTGTGAGCAGTTCTGTCTCCCGCATGATGTCCTCCATAAGTTTCGGAGTGACATTTCTATAGGATTTGTCCCTGTTCATGCTCAGGTACACAACGTCTAATAATACCATCTACTCCTTTATAAAGATGTGGGTCATCCCAGAAGTAATGTCTTAAATCATAAAAGAATTTTTTCTTTTGTTGGTATGTGAAACTAGGTGGTAAATATTTGCAACAATGTAATGAGCATAGTTAGCATACCAAGGTGTACTATTAGAAACATTTCTTGCAGCTAATTTCTCATCAGGAAAACTATCATCAAAAGGTAGTGGGTCATCAAGAACATTTTCAAGCCTAGACAAGTTATCAGCTATAGGGTTCTCCGCTCCTTTTTTATCACTGATATGCAAATCAAATTCTTGTAGCAAGAGAACCCATCGAATAAGCCTAGGTTTAGCATCTTTATTTCCCATAAGATATTTTATAGGAGCATGATCGGTCTGAACAATAAATTTAGAATCAACAATGCAAGATCTAAATTTATCACAAGCAAACACCACTACTAGAAATTCCTTTTCAGTAGTAGCATAATTTCGTTGAGCACTGTCTAGATTTTTCCTAGCTTAATGAATAACATTTAGTTTCTTATCAACTCTTTATCCTAGAATAGTACCAATAGCATAATCACTAGCATCACACATAATTTCGAAAGGCAAGTTCCAATCATGTGGTTGAACAATAGGTCCAGAAATTAAGGCTTTCTTGAGTGTTTCGAAGCCTTCTAAACAATCATCATCAAAAGCAAAAGGAATATCTTTTTGCAAAAGATTTGTAAGGGGCATAGAAATTTTAGAAAAGTCTTTGACAAATCTCCTATAGAAACCGGCATGACAAAGGAAACAACGAATACCTTTGATATCTTTAGGACATGAAATTTTCTCAATTGCATCAACCTTCGCTTTGTCGACCTCAATACTTCTTTCAGAAATTTTATGTCCCAAAACAGTAGCTTCATTAACCATAAAGTGTCACTTCTCCCAATTCAAGACAAGATTTGTTTGCTCACATCTCTGCAAAACTCGATCAAGATTGCTTAAATAATCATCAAAAGACTTCCCATAAACAGAAAAGCCATCCATGAAAACCTCAACAATCTTTTCACAAAAGTCAGAGAATATAGCAGTAATACATCTTTGACAGGTAGAAAGTGTATTGCATAAACAAAAAGGCATATGTCTATAAGTATAAGTTCCAAAAGGACAAGTAAAAGTGGTCTTTTCTTGATCAGGTTGAGAAACAGGTATTTGTGAAAAACTAGAATATCCATCAAGGAAGCAAAAATGTGTGTGCTTAGATAAGCTTTGTAGCATTTGATCAATAAAATGCAGAGCATAATGATCTTTTCTAGTTGCTTTGTTTAATTTTCTAAAATCAGTTACCATTCTATAGCCCGTAACAATTCTTTGTGGAATGAGTTCATTCTTGTCATTAGCAACAACAGTAATACCTCCCTTCTTAGGGACACAATGAATAGGACTTACCCATCTACTATCAGCTATAGGATAGATTATACCCACTTCCAGAAGTTTTAATATTTCTGTTCTTAGCACTTCTTTCATGTTCGGGTTTAAACGACATTAGTGATCAACATCGGGTTTAGCATCAGGTTCCATATTGATCTTGTGCTGACATAGAGTGGGACTGATGCCCTTAAGATCATCAAGAGTATATGCAATAGCAGCTCGGTGCTTCCTTAGAACATTCAATAATGTTTCTTCTACATGTTCTGAAAGGTTAGCACTAATAATAACATGATATATCTTCTTCTCAAAAAGATAAGCATATTTCAAAGTGTCTGGCAATTGTTTTAATTCAAATACAGGATCACCTTTAGGTGGAGGAGGACCGCCTAGAGTTCCAATAGGCAAATTGTGTTCAAGCAGAGGACGTTGTTCGAATAAAATCTTATCTACTTCATTTCTTTCATTCATATGTATATCATTTTCATGCTCTAACAAATACCATTCTAGAGGATCAGTAGGAGGTACAACAATAGAAGAAAGACCAATAATTTCATCCTCATAGGCAATTCTTTTTTATGAGGTTTTCTACTAAACTTAGAAAAAATAAACTCATGAGACACATCACCAAAACTAACACCGACAGTTTGTTTCTCACAATCTATTTTAGCATTAACGGTGTTCAAGAAAGGTCTACCAAAGATAATGGGACAAAAGTCACCTTGTGGGTAACCAAGAACAAGAAAATCAGTAGGGTATTTTATTTTCCCACACAAGACTTCAACATCACTAACAATCCCAAGTGGTGTGATGGTGACTCTATTAGCAAGTTTCATAGTAACATCTATGTCTTCTATTTCAGTGGGTGCTATGTCATTCATAATCTCTTGATATAAAGTAAAGGAATAGTACTTACTCTAGCACCTATGTCACATAAACCATAATAATATTGATCTCCTATTTTAATTGAGACAACATGCATGCCAACAATGGGTCTATGTTTATCCTTTTTATCGGGTTTGGCAATTCTAGCAGCTTCATCACAGAAGTAAATAACATGCCCATCTATATTTTCTTTTAGGAGATCCTTAACCCTAGCAACACTAGGTTCTACCTTGATTTTTTCAGCTGGTTTAGGTGTTCTAATATAACTTTTGTTGACCACAGTTGAAAGCTTAGCATGTTCCTTCATCCTAACAGGGAAAGTTGGTTTTTCGATATAAGTTGTAGGAGCAACTGGATCAACACTATAAATAATAGTTTCATCTTTAGCTATTACCGGTTTTTTAATTTCTTCTTTGATGGCTGGGTGATATTTAAACCACTTCTCCTGAGGGAGTTCAACATGAGTAGCAAAAGATTCACAAAAGGAGGCTACTATCGCAGAGTCAAGTCCATATTTAGAGCTAAACTTTTGAAAAGCATCGATATTCATAAAAGATTTAATACAATAAAACTTAAGCTTAATACCTGACTCTTTACCGTCGTCGAGTTCCCAATCATCAGAGTTGCGTTTAACTCTTTCTAAAAGATCCCACCAGAATTCAATAGTATTCTTCATAAAAGAACCAGCATAAGAAGTATCAAGCATGGATCGATCATTATGAGATAGTCGAGCATAAAAATTCTAAATAATAATTTCTCTTGAGAGCTCATGATTGGGGCATGAATATAACATTGACTTAAGCCTCCCCCAAGCTAGAGCGATACTTTCTCCTTCACGAGGCCAAAAATTATATATATAATTCCGATCACGATGAACTAGATGCATAGGATAATTCTTTTTGGTGAAAGCCAAATTTCAATCGATTCCCATTCCAAGATCCAATATCATCGCGTAGCCTATACCATGCCAATGATTATCCCTTCAAAGATAAAGGGAACAACTTCTTCTTAATTTCATCTTTGGGTAAACCTAGAAGCTTAAACAATCCACAAATTGCATCCACATATATCTAGTGCATATCAGGATGTTCGGTTCCATCTCCTCCGTAAGGATTAGCTAGCAGTTGCTCTATCATACCCAAAGGAATTTCATATTCAATATTTTCAATAGGTGCAGTAGGCTGAGGTGTAACTAACTATGGTTCTGGTCGAGGTGAAGATACCCCGAACAAACCCCTCAAAGGCTTGTAGCGACCCGACCTGAGACGGTCAAGTATCTGTGCTTAAGTGTCATCCCTGGATCGGTATGCTAACACACACAGTACTCGAGGATTTATAACAGAGGTAAATCACATGTATAAAGTAATGTAAATACTATTACCTCAATCCAAATAGCGGAAGTAACAACAAGGTTGTGGATTCCCATGAACACCAACGGCAAAGTTGAGTGTAGAAATTGTAACCCTAACATATCACTTACTCGTCGTAAGATTCCTGCAACATGAGACGTTGCAGCCACAGAGGGTCAGTACATTGAATGTACTGGCAAATTCACACCATAGGGCAATGATGAATAATAGCTATCACTACATGCATATTTGGCTGGTGGAGGCTCTATGGTTATCATGTTTTTGCAAAAAGCCAATTTTTCCCTACAACAAAGGAATATATTTTTTTTGCTACAAAGTTCGTTGAAAACATTGAGAAGGTTCCTCCAACTCAATCCCAATTAAAGGTTAACAACCCAACAAATTAATTAAGTAAAGTGATGAGATCAATTTGATAATCCAAGAACAATAAACTCAAGATGTCCATAACCGGGACACGGCTAATCATGATTAGTTTGTACACACTGTAAAGGTTTGCGCACTTTTCCCCACAAGACTCGCGGTTTCCTTGTGATTTCAAAGCCTCCTTGGGTCTTCGACTTCCTTTTTGGGCAACTGCTGAAGTAGTGCCTTGACTCCTTGCACTTGAAACAGGTGATATGACTCAGGTCCTTCCTGGAATCCAATCTATTTCTCTTGCTGGACTTTTCCGCTCCAATCAGGGCTTCTATTTCCTATGGGTCATACTCTACTTCCTCTGTCGGGAATTCTACTAGGTCCCCATTCAGACAATTTTGGGAGATGTGTCCTTCTTCTCCACATGAATAGCATGACTTGATGCAAGGTTTAATTGGGTCTTCTTTGGGTGTGTCCTCCACCTCTTCCTTCATCACAGGTTCTTCCAAAATTTCCATGAGGGCTCCTTTCATTGCTTATTTCTTTTGTTGTACGGTTCTTTGTACCATGGGGTAAATGTGACACTAAGCAGGGTAATGGGTAGTCCCTTCACATAAGAAACAAGTCACGTGCATAGTGGGGCATTCTTCAGCATGGTGACTTTCTTCACAATTAGGGCATTCATCCCTTGTGTTCTCTATGTTTGTGTTCTATTTCTCCATAGAGCTTGCATGCACAAGGTTTCTTCATATCACTTACATCAGGCTTCAATTTCTGGGACACAAACCGAGACTTTGGCAAAGTCAACTTAAATTCTTTCCAAGTGGTTACTCCTTGCCATCCATTGATTGTTTGGTACATCATCCACCAAGTAGCAGTACCTCTTTCAAAGCACGGAAGAGCATCCTGCGTCATATCCTTTCTGGCTATACGGTTATTCTTCATGTGATCTTCCCTGTTCTAAATCCATCGGTCTGTCTCCAATTGACTCATCGGTCCAGAAAATACAAGATCATCTCCATTCATTCTCTATTGGGTTCGTGGGTTTTGGGGTGAGATGAGAGAGATAGAGAGGGATACACACAATACAAACAATAGTTTTGAAAAGACAGATTTTATTGTGGCTGTCCGAAAAACATCAAAAAATGATAGCTCACAATCGTCGCATCTAATGTAGTTATATAACAGGGGTTTGGTTTTCTAAAGGTTAATAAATCTTCAAAGTCGCAAAACTCTTCAAGTCTTGTTCATGCCTCCTATGGCTTCTTCCGATCGTGTTTGTCTGGCTCAAGTTCTTTTGCCAGATCATCTCTGTTAACGCGAAGTCTCTCATGACGTCCTTTAATATTTTGCAGTTGCGTTCCAAACTTCTGGGTTTCAACATCCTTGGCATGAACCATGGTCCTACTATCCTTTAGTTCCGGACGAATCTCCGGTATCTCGAGGTTTCACTCCTCCAGCTTGGCTACTTTCAGCTTCTGGGTCATGAGTTCTTCATGAAACACTTCTTTGTTAAATACGGCTTCCTGAAGGTCCATCTAAGAATTCTTCATGTAATACTCCAGATCCTGGCGATGCACCAGCTAAGGTTAAAACTGCATCCTTTGCTGACAGATGCTCCATCAGCCTTCTACCATCCAACCATTTCGAAGAAATGTATGTTTAACTCAGCACGGTGACCATAGCATTAGTGGCGATGACATCACAGATAACCGTCTTTTTGCCTGTTTCATTGTCATGAGCTATCATACCATAGTTGATATCTACTGCCTTAGGGTTTTCTTGACAAAACTTTGACTTTTAATGCTCCATGTTCCGGTCTTTCTCCGATACACCTTGATCTCGGGTATTGACAGCTCTAATAGTCTCAAGTTCCATAAGGCTAATCTTCCTAGGTCATACAAATCTAGGAATTCTTCAGAGCCTTCAAATTCTCCTAGTCCTCGGAGTCTTCAACCATTGTAGTTTCCATTATTATAGTGCACGGTAAAACCCTCTTCATTCCAAAGTGGTCTTTGTTGTCCGATATCTTGTCCTTCTTGGAGTGGTCTCATCAGTCATATCTTCGTGTGGTCAAAAAGGGAAAGGGGTATAGTCTCACTAAAAGGGAATATTTGAATAAGCTCAGAAGAGAAGAGAGGTAAAAGATCTTTTTGAAAAGAAAGTTGTAGAGAAAAATCTTTCCTATGGGCTTGCCAGTTTCTATGGGTCACGTCCTACACTCAACATGTGCTCTGATACCATCTTGTAGCGACCTGACCTCAGACGGTTAAGTCTCTGTGCTTAAGTGTCATCCCTGGATTGGTATGCTGACACACACAGTACTCGAGGATTTATAACAGAGGTAAATCACATGTATAAAGTAACGTAAATACTATTACCTCAATCCAAATAGCAGAAGTAACAACAAGGTTGTGGATTCCCATCAACACCAATGGCTAAGTTGAGTGTACTGACCTTTTGTGGCTGCAACATCTCATGTTGAAGGAATCTTACGACGAGTAAGTGATACGTTAGGGTTATGATTTCTACACTCAACTTTGCCATTGGTGTTGATGGGAATCCACAACCTTGTTGTTACTTCCGCTATTTGGATTTAGGTAATAGTATTTACGTTACTTTATACATGTGATTTACCTCTGTTATAAATCCTCGAGTACTATGTGTGTCAGCATACCGATGCAGGGATGACTCTTAAGCACAGATACTTGACCATCTGAGGTCGGGTCGCTACAGGATTGTTCTCCATAGTAACAAGTGACAATAAATTTCAGCACATAGTAATAATTTTTCTTACCAATTTCCACTAACCAAGAGCGCTTCACTCCCCAGAAAACTGTGCCCAAAAATAGTGTTGATGGCCCACAAATATGTGGGATCAATTGTAGCCTTTTCGATAAGTAAGAGTGTCGAACCCAACGAGGAGCAGAAGGAAATGACAAGTGGTTTTCAGCAAGGTAAATGTCTGCAAGTGCTAAAATTGTAAATAACAGATTAGTTTGTTAGCAAGATAATTTGTAACGAGCAACTAACGATAATAGTAACAAAAGTGCAGCAGGGTAGCCCAATCCTTTTGAGGCAAAGGACAGGCCAAACCGGTCTCTTATAATAAGCAAAGCGTTCTTGAGGGTACACGGGAATTTCATCTAGTCACTTTCACCATGTTGGATTAATTTGTGTTCACTACTTTGATAATTTGATATGTGGGTGGACCGGTGCTTAGGTGTTGTTCTTACTTGAACAAACCTCGTATGAAGAATAACCCTCTCGCAAGCGTCCCCAACTATGAGAAAAGTATGAAGAATAAATTCTAACCATAGCATTAAACTTTTGGATCCAATCGGTCCCTTACGGAATAGCGCATCAACTAGGGTTTATGCGTCTGTCACTCTCAAAACCCATCATCTAATTACTACTCCACAATGCATTCCCTTAGGCCCAAATATGGTGAAGTGACATGTAGTCAACGTTCATATGACACCACTAAGGTAATCACAACATACATACTATCAAAATATTGAACACATATCAAGATCACATGATTACTTGCAACAAGATTTCTCCCGTGACCTCAAGAACACAAGTAACTCTTCACAAATGATAATCATGCTCAAGATCAGAGGGTTATTAAATAGCATATTGGATCTGAACATATATCTTCCACCAAATAAACCATATAGTAATCAACAACAACATGTAATCAACACTACTAGTCACCCCTAGCACAAATCTATAGTTCCGATCCCAATCTGAGGTTCTGGTACAAAGATTGAACGCAAGAGATGAAATATGGTTTGAGAGGAGATGGTGCTGTTGAATATGTTGATGGAGATTGCCCTCCCCAAGATGGGAGAGTTGTTGGTGATGATGATCACAATGATGTCCACCTCTGGGAGGGAAGTTCCCCCGGCAGAATCGCTCCGCCCAAGGGCAAAAGTGCTCCTACCCAAGTTGCGCCTCAAGACGGCGGCACTTTATCCCGAAAGTCCTCTATTTTTTTCTAGGTCAAAATGACTTATAAACCATAGGAGGGGCGCCGGAGGTGGGCTGAGCTGAGCACAACCCACCAGGGCACGCCTGGGGGGCCAGTCGCGCTCTGATGTCTTGTGCTCAGTAGGTGGCCCCCCTCCGGTGGTTATTTGCTCCAGTTTTTCTTATTTATTCCATAAAAATTCCTCGTGAAGTTTCAGCTCATTTGGAGTTGTGCAAAATAGGTGGCCTAACATAGCTTTTCCAGGTCCAGATTTCCAGCTGCCGGAATTCTCCTCTTTGTGTGAACCTTGCATATTATGAGAGAAAAGGCATTAGAATTACTCCAAAAATCATTATTATGCATAAAACATTATAAATAGTAGGTAAACATGATGCAAAATGTACGTATCATGCCTCCTCACTGGCGACCCTTCTTCTTGCAGCGCCGCCTCCTCGCTGCTGACCCTTCTTCTTGTTGCGTGGCCTCCTTGCTGGCGACACTTCTTCTTACTACGCAGCCTCGTCGATATGGTCAGGTATCCACACCCCACCCACACCATCCTCCTCCTTCCCCATCCCACATGCCCCGACCAACAGCACGACACCTTACGTTGAAATCACTGGCCCTGTCCTCTAATTAAGTGTCGCCCACAGCCATTTTGCACACAGTATAACATGGAGCTCCGTAGCATCAGGCAGCCGAGAAGCAAATCGCGGATGCACGCGTGGATGAGATCACTATGGCTGCCATGTGTGCTGACTACCGGATCTTGGAGGAGCACCTCATCTTTGAGGCCATCATCGACACCGCCACGCGGTTGTCTACTTTAAAATACAGTTCATGTTGTTTTCTCGAGGCCACCGCCAGTGCCTTCTAGTGATTTGTCCTCTGTAATGTTAATATGCAATCTGATATTCTAAAATGTAATGTTCAGTTAATAGTTTGGTCCAAGAATTGCTACATGTCGTAGTACTGTTCTCCAAGATTCTTTGTTTCGTTAACTGTCTTATCTTCTAGCACATGTTTCTATTCCACAATATCGTGCTCAGTTTACTATTTTGGTTCATTTGGCGTGCTATCCATTTAAATGTTTGGTTCAATTCTGCAATTTGATTTTCATTTGTTGCTGGTACAATTTTGTATTGTTATGCACGTGAGAAATAAATCGAACTTCACTGTAATAAATACATATTCTACTAATAGTATGGAAACTCTCAGTTAACTTGATCAAGATCTTCCTTATATGTGTTGCAGGGAAACAATGGGAGACACTGCGATTTACCATCAGGTGTGCTCATGCATGGCCCTTTTGGTAATAGCACATTATTGTGCAGTTGTAGGAATCATTCCAATATTTAGGTTTCTTACATTTTGGTCTTGCACATGTAGGTCCTGCTGTTAGAGGCTTAGACCCACTTTTCGACCCATTTGCATATGGGGAAATGAGATGTACATGAATATCAGTCAAGTCAAGAAACTAAGATAGATTGTTAGGATGAAGAAACTTGAAACGAATAATAACGCGATCTTTGTTTGCACAATGAAGAAGACAATAGTCAACTATAGAATGGTACTAACTCTTTTACCTTGTTTTTACCCCTTGTGCCATTTAGAAATTTATAACAACGATTTATGCATATCTTTGTTTTCAGTACTTTTCAAAGCAGTTCACGATGATTACCTCTCAAACCACCTGCATGGTCAAGAGGCGAGGAAGGTATTCATTCAACACTCACGGTACAATATTGAAGTCAGCTTGAAGAGGGCGAAGGTTGGGCGGGAAATTATCCATAGCCACTAGCCTAAAGTTGCAAGGACGTTCAACATCACGGAAGGCTCAATATTCGCTTTTCACTTCTGCAGTTTTCCAGATGAGATTCATTTGTCTATTTACCATGTATGATGCTACTTTTCCAAAGGTTTTCGATGTTGCATGTGAAACTTGGTGTTGTTATGTAATGGCGTAGCTAGCTATATCCCTCTTTGGTGTAACTAAGTGCTGAAGCTATCTGATGTAATTCGATTATGAAATCCTAGTTGCCGTTATACGGATATGAAATATATGGTGTGTTTTATAAGAAATTTCAATTTGATTACTACATGGATTATCAATAATAGGCTAATTACCCTACTTATTGGGGTTTTCTATTGCAGATGGTTACTCAGACAACACCGTGGGTGATGAACTCAAACAACCTACACAGTTTCTAGAAAGTAGGCGTGTTGGATCAACTAACAATGACACATGGTTCCGGAAAACAACTGTTTGCATTAGGCCACGTTGCACAAATGTTTCCACACAAAAAACTATGTGCGATATACATACGAACGAAAACGTTTTTCTGGGATTCACTGTGTGGTATGTACATACGAACGGAAACGATTGGGCTTTGATGCCTCGCCTGATCACACACAAGCTCATTTCTCCCCTACCTATGTGGCTGGAGGGCCTATCCCCGACGGATTCTGGGTCGTGTAGGAAGGACCCCCCTATCACACAAACACACTAGGCGACGGTTTAAAACTCCATCGTGGAAAGGGGGTAAAAACCGTTTGTATAGCACATCTCTGCACCAGTGAAGAGTACCTTATTAAGCAATGGTAAAGGAAGTAATGCAGATAAGGTTCAGGATAGTGAGACATCCTTGTTGGTCTCCAACAAAGCTGATAAAACAGCTAAGGAAAACTATCTTGAAGATAGTAAGACAACCCCAAAGTCCTGTCTTGATATAGTGTTCGAGTTACTGGCCAGTACCGCTGGCACAAGCTCTTCAAACTCATTGTCTCAATCAGTTCGGTTTCTTGAGTCTCAACTCTGAGCTGAAAGACATAAACCAGTTGTGCTGTGACAAGAAGCTGAAGGACTGAGCTAGTCCCTGCAAAATCCAGTTGTATACACTCTGATGCAACAACAAGTGTTGGAGGATTTTAGTGCCAAACAAGAGAAAGCTAATAAGCTTGCTAAGCTTATTGCCAGCATGGTGGATACCTAGGATAACATTTCTTGAGCTCTTCTAAAGTTGTTTTGATTATGGAGTTGTTTTGTTGCCGTGTTTATTTGCACTGGTGGCCAATTTAGATGCCCATTGTATGTAATATGCTATTTTGTTCCCTATATTTGCACCGGTGGCGAACTTTGATGCACAATGGATGTAATATGTGTAATAGCAGTAATAGCCTCGCATAAGTTGCTTGCTTATTTATTTCCTTATTGTCTTGTTTATTTTTTTTCTTGTAGTCGCTGTACTTCTTTTTCCGCAGTTTGCTAGTGGCCATAATAACCTATTTTTTTAAACTAGGCCACAATAACCATGGGAAACATATATACCATTGTAACCATGGTCCTGGTACCTGCTGTAGTTACCATGGGCCTCCTACAGGCCATAGGATCCATGAGCCTTCTACGGGTTGTAGAATCAATGGGCCTTCTACAGGTCGTATGATCGATGGGACAAACATGGGCCATACAATTAGTGGACCAATAACGGACCGCATTATGGGCCTTAAACGGGCTAGAATGGGAATCGTCTATTTATAGGCCAACCATAATGGGCTGTTAATAGGCCGATATGTATAGAAGGCTTAATTCTATCGACATGCATAACGGGTCATTAATGGTCCGTATTCGATGACGCTATGGAAACGGCCCAGTGGATTAACGGGCCACAAACGGGCCGACTGTAACCACAGGCTGAATTTGACCCAGAAGCGTAACAGGCCTGTAACGGACCGTAAGTAAGAATGCTGGAAATAATCCCAAGAATAAGTGGGCCATTAGAAGGCCAAAAGATAACATGGGCTGGAAACGGCCTGATGGAATAATGGGTCATTAATGGGTATTAAGAGATATACTATTCATTATGGGCCAGTTTAATCATAGGCCGTTAAAGGGCCTCATATGGCCAAAAGACGTCATGGGCCAGACATGGGCCCGAAGTTAAAACGGGCTAGAATCATATTGGATGACCCATATGATGCTATTGGGCCTAATTCGGATAGGCCATAACAAGCTGTGAGTTAGCGGGTTGTAAATGGGCTATATGCGAACATGCCATTAACAGGCTTTTCATGGGCCGACCCGCTACATTTTTACCAAGTCAAAGGGCCAGCCTTTTGACCGCAATGGGCCACCGTTGGGCTGAGCCACGTGTCGACGTATCATAGGCTCGTCCCGCCCATTCGCTGGATGAGATATGTCCCAATGCGGAGTTGACACGTGGTTCTTTTAGCCAATGCAAATTTTGCACGTGGAAAATCGCCATTGGTCATTGCTATTAATAGGTCATCGGATCCAAAACTGGACACGATAACTTAATGGCGACCCTCTACGGAGAATCCCATGTGTCAGTTACCCTTGACGAAAACACTTCCATGACATGCCATTTATCATCATGGAAGTGTTTTTTTGTAGTGCATGTGTTGTGATGCTCTCCTTGTGTTTCAATTATTATCTTTCATGTGAGCATCATAAAAATATCAAAGCCTATCTTAATGGCTATAAAGAAAGAGCTTGTTGGGAGACAACCCAATAGCTATCTTTTCTATTTTTCAATAAGCACACAATTATGCTATTGTTATGATTGTGTTTTACTGTTTAAATTAGTGTTGGTGCCAAGCAAAGCCTTTGCGATGATGTGGGTGATAGTTGCTTTGATTCTATGCATTAACAGAAACTTTTGCATCTAGTACTAGAATTGTTAAAATTTGCTAGAGCGTGATAAAATTCTGAATGTTTTACACATGATTGATATACAAATTGCCCACGCTATCCTAAATTTTTAGAATTTGTGGAGTTACAGAAGTATGGTCATGATGGGCAAGATCCGAGAGAGGAAGATGAGGGATATTGGCCAAGTCAAATGCATCAAGGACGGAGCAGACCAACTCTTGATGAAGGGCAAGGAGATTAAGCATAGATGGTAGGAGTACTTTGACAAGCTGTTCAATGGGGAGAATGAGAGTTCTACCATTCAATTGGACGACTCCTTTGATGAGACCAGCATGTGTTTTGTGTGGCGAATCTAGGAGTTTGATGTCGAGGCTTTAAAACAGATGAAAGGAGGCAAGGCGACGGGCCCTGATTGTATTCCCATTGAGGTGTGGAAAGGCCTCAGGGACATAGTGACAGTATTGTAACCAAGCTTTTCAACATAATTTTTTGGGCAAACAAGATGCCAGAAGAATGGAAACAGAGTATATTAGTATCAATCTTCAGGAACAAGGGGGTGTTTAGAGTTGTACTAATTATCATGGAATTAAGCTGATGAGCCATACAATGAAGCTATGGGAGAAAGTCATTGAGCACCACTTAAGAAGAATGACAAGTGTGACCAAAAATCAGTTTGGTTTCATACCTGGGAGGTCGGCCATGGAACCCATTTTCTTGGTATGACAACTTATGGAGAGATACAGGGAGCAAAAGAAGGGCTTGCATATGGTGTTCATTGACTTGGAAAAGGCCTATGATAAGATACCGCGGAATGTCATGTGGTGGTCCTTGGAGAAACACAAAGTCCCAACAAAGTACGTTACCCTCATCAAGGAGATGTACGATAATGTTGTGACAATTGTTCCAACAAGTGATGTCGACACTATTGACTTCCTGATTAAGATAGGACTGCATCAGGGGTCGACTGTGAGCCCTTATCTATTTGCCTTGGTGATGGATGAGGTCACAAGGAATATACAAGAAGATATCCCATGGTGTATGCTTTGCGCATGATGTGGTGCTAGTTGATGATAGTCATACGGGGGTAAATAGGAAGTTAGAGTTATGAGACAAACTGAAAATGACATCAATACCATTTTTACACCCCACAACCCCTACTGCTCTACATACAGGGCCAATTACTAGAGCTCACAGATGCCAATTAAATTATCGGGTACTTCCATTTCTTGTTAACGATTCTAATGTTCATGAGAATATGATGTTGCCTAAATTGGATACATTCTTTTGCACACAAATAAAGGGCCTAGCTTGGAAAAGGATGAACATCGGAGCAAGATCAAGCATGGAGATGATGGAATGCAAAATGGAAAGAAGAACAGAGTTTCAAATGTTGATTTCAGGGCTTTGAAGCGACCGTAATGAGTGCATGAAGGCTTGGACGAAATATACAAGATGCTACTTCATAAATTTCGTCTAGAGGCTATAATAGGTGATGCATCACCTTATTATTGGGCCAGGCCCATGTAATTTTGAAATACTTCAGTATGGTTTTGGACCCCTCCTCCAAGGTATCACAAAATGCCCCCCTCTTCCTCCATATATAAAATCCTTAGGGCTTCATTTAGACTTTGGGTTTTGTTTAGATTAAAGTTTCCATAGCTGCAACTTCGCGTACTTCGTTTGTGTTCAACGACCAGACCAAGACGTCACAGAACCCCACCTTGATCAATAATGCTTTCCTCTTATATTCGCAATATCTAGACTGCAATCTTAGTTTCTTGCTTGTTCTTCGTTTGCTTGCAGGAAATAGACCCTTGTGGTCAGGTTGATCGTGCTCCTCCATGGTCAATAACCTCTCGAACTTGGTTTACTGATTGATAAGGAGCGACGTCCTTGCATGTTTGTAGTTGAATCGTCAACTCCTACAAAAATAATAAGCACCATCTCATGAAAAGACAGGGCACCTTTGCCTCTACAAACCGTGCAATCAAAAGGGTTTAGGCTTAATAGAACTAAAACTGAGTACATGATATGCGGTTTCAGTACTGCTAGGTGTGAGGAGGAGGAGGAGGTTAGCCTTGATTGGCAGGTGGTACCTCAGAAGGACACCTTTCGATATTTGGGGTCAATGCTGCACGAGGATGGGGCTATTGATGAACCATCAAGTCAAAGCCGGATGGATGAAGTGGCGACAAGCTTCTTGCATTCTTTGTGACAACAGAGTGCCATAAAAGCTAAAAGGAAAGTTCTACAGGACAGTTGTTCGACCCGCAATGTTGTATGGCATTGGGTGTTGGCCGACTAAAAGGTGACGTGTCCAATAGTTTGGTGTGGCAGAGATGCGTATGTTGAGATGGATGTGTGGCCACATGAGGAAGGATCGAGTCCAGAATGATGATATACGAGATAGAGTTGGCGTAGCACCAATTGAAGAGAAGCGTGTCCAACATCGTCTGAGATGGTTTGGGGATATTCAGTGCAGGCCTCAGAAGCTCTAGTGCATAGCAGACGGATAAAGCATATGGAGAATGTTAAGAGAGGTCGGGGTAGACCGAATTTGTGATGGATGAGTTAGTTAAGAGAGACCTAAAGGATTAGATTATCACCAAAGAACTAGCTATGGATAGGGGTGCGTGGAAGCTTGCTATCCATGTGCCAGAGCCATGAGTTGGTCGCGAGATTTTATGGGTTTCACCTCTAGCCTACCCCAAGTTGTTTGGGACTAAAGGCTTCATTGTTGTTTTTGTTTACAGAAGTATGGTGAACATTCAGACTCCTACAGACTATTCTATTTTTGACAGATTCTGTTTTTGATGCATTGTTTTGCTTGTTTTGATGAAACTATGGATTGTATCGGGGGGTAGAAGCCATGGAGAAGTTAGAATACAGTAGCTATAATGCAAAAATAAAATACGAATGGGTTTGCAACAGTACTTAAAGTAGTGATTTGCTTTATTATAGTAACGGATCTCATGAGGTTTTGTTGAGTTTCGGGTGATTGAAGTTTTCAAGTTTTGGGTGATGGATGAAGGAATAAGGAGTGGCAAGAGCCTAAGCTTGGGAATGCCTAATGCAACCCAAGGTAATACTCGAGGACTCCTAAGCAACTAAGCTTGGGGATCCCCCGGAAGGCATCCCCTCTTTCTTATACCAACTATCGGTAATTTTATTTGGAGCTATATTTTTATTCGTCACATATCACGAGTTTTGCTTGGAGCGTCATGTATTATATGAGTCTTTGTTTTGTTTGCTTTCAAGTTTGTCACAATCATCCTTGATGAACACACTTGTTTGAGAGATCCACATGCTATCATGATTTGCTAGAATACTCTATGTGCTTCACTTAAATCTTTTGAGCTAGACACTTGCCCTAGTGCTTCACTTCTATCTTTTTGAGCACGGAGGTGGTTATATTTTAAATAAATACATATACTCTCATGCTTCACTTATATTATCTTGAGAGTTGATAAGATTTTAAAGAAATATTTGCACTCTCATGCTTCCCTTATATCCTTTTGAGAGTTGATAATAGTGATGGTAGTTTTCACAAGATATGAATTTGGTTCCAATATGATGAATATCCAAGAGGGATATAATAAAAACTTTCATATAGTTCATTGGATGTGATAAGCTTGATTCCTAGGAATAGTTTTGCGATATGAAGATGATAAAATAGTGAGTAACTGTGCTTTAGTAAGAATATTGGTTTGCGATTCCCTTTGCATGCACGTAAAGTCAATAGTTATGCAACGAAGTTAGATCCGACTTATGGTGCATTATTCTGTGTTAGTTATGTTCAATGCATGTTTATGACCGTTTTGTTTTTTGGTTGGCCGCTTCTCAATCTACTTGCTAGCCTCTACTTGTACTAAGCGGAAATACTGCTTGTGCATCCAATTCATTAAATCTAAAGTTGTGCCAAATGAGCCCACCATACCTACCTATATGCGGTATTTCCATGTTGTTCCAAGTAAAGTTGCATGTGCCAACTCTAATAATTTAAAATAAATTTGCATTTTCTATGCCCGTACCGCTCATGAAGCAGCATAGTGCTTATTAACTTGTCATTGCACGAGAGTGTGGCGTGTAATAGGGATGCCCAGTCCCGAAATGAAAAAAAATCAATAATAAATTCCTTGGAAAGTGTTGGTATTGAAGGCACCGTGGATACGACTAGCCATGGATTGTGAAAGAATGGTGGAAAGGAAATAAACTTTACTTTCTGTTTGGGAAACGCCTATAATTTTTCTAGCTTGGAAGATATTGGGAATTATTGGTCGTTTTCGTTGACAAAAAAAGCATGCCTATCTCAAAATAATTTTATCTCTATTTTAAACTCTGAGCTCTGGCACCTCTGCAAATCTCTGCTTCCCTCTACGAAGGGCAAATCTCTTTACTTTTATGCAATTTTTATTTTTATTTCTCCATCTTCTCTTAAAAAGCACCAACTAGAGAACACTATTTTCATACTTGTGCATTGGATGTAGCTAATGTTGAGTGTGTTTTATGAATGGATGAATGACTAAGCATAATGGGCTAGGATAACTTTCTTTAGTGTTGATATTTTGAAAGACATGGTTGCTTATTGGTATACTTGAGTATTGATGTTTTCATGTCAAATTATAAACTATTGCTTTGAGTCACTCAAGTCTAAATATCCATGTTTTTTGACTGTACACAGTAGGGCAAAACCCCACTGCAATTTTTATTAATTAGAAAGACATAAACAAAAGGTTCCACTGTACAAGAGGCTTGAGATAAGCCAGAAGAAAAGAAAAAGAAATAAAACTAGGGAGGAAAAACTAGAGTCTAGAATTACAACACAAGATTGTCAAGCCAAGAACAGTAGTATCGAGCATAACTCTTCTTAATTCTAAATCTTAGAAGATTGAGCTCCTCCAGGAAAATAGCTTTCCATCTCTGGATGCTAGGTTGAACTGCTTGAAAGATCAAATTATTCCTTGAGATCCAGATAGCCCAAGAAGCAAGGATTATTATTTCCATGAAGAAAGGTACATGTAGCTTCTTTTTGAGATCAAGAAAAGCTTCCAGAATTGAAACATTTGCCTGTCTTGAAGGGCAAATCAGGTCCCAACATTGAGCTGCAAAAGGACAGGTCCAGAAAAGATGCTGCAGAGTTTCTTCCCGTGGACAATTGTTGACAGCACAATTGTAGTTGGCTAAATGAGAAGTTTTCCTTCTCAAAAGATTTATAGTATTGAGCCTGTCATGAAGCAATCTCCAAAAAAACACCTTGTGCTTTGGCTGACAAGAGCTATTCCAGATCTAGTTGACCTATTGTGGCACAATTTTAACTCCCATCATAACTTTATAGGCCTTAGCAACCGAGAAGTGTTCATTTCCCCAAATGTAGCTCCAAGTGTTAATGCAATCTAGTGTATCAGAAGCCCTTAAATCAATACAAATTTCTTCCATAGCCTCAAATTCCTGGAAGCTTGCACAGTCAGGGGTAGATGGAATAGATCCTCTAAGTATTCTGCTTGGAGAATGGTGTGGACAGTTGTATCTTTGTTATTCACAAAAGAGAATAAATGAGGGAACATGTCTTGCAAACAAGCAGAGTGCCATAGATCATTCCAAAAGAAGGCACTCTTGCCATCACCTATGCTGCATCTGGCCAAGGACTTATAGTTATCAATAAGCTTAAGGTTTGCCTTCCACCAAAATGATCCAATCCAGTTATTACCAGACAGTGTATCATTGTTGTAATATGATTCCCAGATCAAGCTGACCCAGGGGGTATTGTGTCTGTTATAGAACTTGTGCAGATTCTTAAGTAATAGGGCCTTATTCTGAATAAAGATATCCATGACACCCAAACCTCCTTGATTTTTGGGTCTACACACAGTGCTCCATGCCACCATGGCAGGTCTGTGGTCCTCCAGATCAAGACCTCTCCACAGGTAGTGTCTCAAATACTTAATGGCTTGGGTTTTGATGGTGACAGGCACATCAAGGCATCCCATGAGATAGATAAACAAAGAATTGAGGACAGATTTCACCAACAGCAATCTTCCAGCCATTGTCATAAAGGAGGACAAACCCACAAGCTTCTTTTGCAGTCTTGTGACAAGAGGAAAACATTGCTCAACAGTAGGCTTATGAAGTCCTCGGGGTGTTCCCATGTATTGGATTGGAAAAGATTCCTTCTTGCAATGAAAAGTATTTATCAGAATCTCCATCTTCTCTTCTGACACATTTATTAGAATCATACTGGATTTATTGTAGTTTACTTTAAGTCCAGCGGCATCTGCAAAAGTATTGAGGAGGGCTTTAAGGCAATGTAGTTGCTTGGCATCTGCTTGTAGAATGACCAGAGTGTCATCAGCATACTGGACAATTGGAAAATCAGGGCAAGACTCCACTTGTAAGGGAGCAGATAACAATCCCATGTGCATTGCCTTGTTGATAACTGACTGAAGAAGATCTGCAGCAAGCACAAACAGGAGGGGGGATAGAGGATCCCCCTGCCTGACACCTCTAAGACAATAAAACTTTTTTCCAGGGACACCATTTAGCAAGATAGCAGATGAAGCAGAAGTGAAGAGCATTTTGATCCATGAAATCCATCTGTCCCCAAAATCTTTGGCCTTTAAAATATCCAGCATTGCCTGGTGCTCAATTATGTCAAAAGCCTTTTCAAAGTCCAATTTAAGTATAATAATCTCATCTTTAGACTTATGACATTGGTGTACATATTCATATGCCCAACCCAAGCAATCATGAATAGATCTCTCTTTAAGAAAACCATATTGGTTGATATGAACCAACTTGAGAATCACTTTCTGTAACCTATTTGCCAGCAGCTTAGTGACAATCTTCAAACAACAGTTTAGTAAAGAGATTAGTCTTAAATAATTTGCTGTCAAGGGAGTACTCCCCTTTGGAATGAGGGTAATGTAAGAAGTATTTAAGCTCTCAAGAGAAATTTTCCCTGCATGAAAATCATATATGAATTTGAGCACATCTCCCTTAATAATGTCCCAGCAAGACTTGAGAAATTCATTGTTAAAACCATCAGGGCCTGGTGATTTGTCTGTTGGAAGATTTTTGACCACAGCGGTAATTTCCTCTTCAGTAAAAGGCAACTCAAGTTTATCAAAGATATCTCAATGTTGTCTCTGCCCAAACAAGGAAGCCAGATCAAAATGCATTGAGGTTTTTTGAGATGTGCCCATTCTTTTTTTGTAAGTGTCCACAAGAATTGCAGCCTTCCCAGCATGATCAGATATGTCAACTTGGTCATCATTTTGGAGTACAACAATATGGTTATGCCTGTAATTAATTGAAGCTTTAGTGTGAAAAAACTTTGTGTTCTCATCTCCAAACTTCACCCCCTTGATTTTCCCTCTTTGCTTCCAGTAAATCTTTTGATTCCTCAATAGAATAAGTAGATGCTCTTTGAGAATAGCCTTGCAATTCCATTCATGAGTGTCCAACTCTCTGAATTCTTCAAAGAGATCCCACAGGAATATGAACTCATTCAGCTCTGCAATTTGAGTTTTCAGAGAAGACAAGGCTTTAGCCCACAGCTTCAAAGCTCTTCTTAAGTTTTTAAACTTAGCATTCAAGGTTTTGACAACATCAAGATTGCCAACTGGAATATTTAAAGCATTGGCTACTACCTATTTAAAATCAGAGTGTTGGAGCCAGTAGTTTTCAAACCTGAACACTTTTGCCTTTGGGATAGAAGTACCAACTTTTATTACATAGGGCAGATGATCTGAAATAGGCTTTGCAAGAGGTAGCACAATTGTGTCTGGAAAAGTAGTCATCCAAGAAGTAGAAGTGAAAAACCAATCAAGTTTTACCAATAGAAGATCATGCTGCATGTTACTCCAACTAAACTTTCTTCCATGCAGAGGTAATTCAATTAAACCTTGATTACTGATGGCCTCATTAAACATAAGCATTTCATTGACATCTCCCCCAGGTCTGTTCCTATCTGATGGTGCCCTCATAAGGTTGAAATCTCCCATTAGAATCCAGTCAACATCATCAGGCATGTGAATATTAAGGAACCAGTTAACAAACTCAATTTTGTCTTATGGATCACATGGCCCATAAATATTAGAAATAATCCAAGACTAATTGGAGAGCAGACTGGTAAATTGCAATGAAAGAGAAAACCTATTTTGTGCAATGACTTCTCCAGAGAACTGAGAGCCATTCCAAGCCACAAGGAGACCCCCAGAAGCCCCAACTGAGGGCAGGAAGGCAAATTTATTAAGTCTGGAAGGGCAAAAAAAAATTAAGTAAGTTGTGTCAAAAATCTCTCTCTTGGTTTCTTGAAGACACAAAATGTTGCACTCACTCTCATCAATTTTCTGCCTTAAGGCCAGCCATTTGTCCTCAGAATTTATTCCTCTAATGTTCCAATTTAGAATGTTCCAGCTTCTGTTTGTGTTATTCATGGAAACACAGAATTGTTTTGTACCATAGGTCAAGTGCTAGCACTTGATCTTCCACACATAAAAGAAAGTTGTACAAAACCCTGATCCACAGCACAACACATATCCAGTAGAGCAGCCAGACATACATCAAAGAAGTAGTAATGGGATAGTACATCACCAGACAAATAGAGTTCAAACTATGCCAATATCCATGTCTTACATCAATCAAAAGCAGCATCAAACTAGGTGGGGAACCACAAACACACACCCTCCACACAGTACTCCAAGTAAGGGACATAAACGTTATGAAGAGTTAGAGGTATGTCCATCTCCTTTGGCAAAGGGCACCTTGTCCAAAACATCCTCTTGCCTTCTCTTGGGCTTCTTGGCCAGCTTGTCCTCCAGCCCCCCCTCAGCAAACTTACAGAAAGAGGCAGTGAGGATTTTAACAACTGATTTTTGTATGATGGGAGGGACAGCATTGCAAGGTAAGCAATTATTATTAGAGCAGGAGTTTCTTTTCTAACCAACATTGTCTTTCTTGATTCTATCACTTCTCCTTACCTCTATTTCCACTAGTGGAGTCTTTCCATTTCTTCTCTTCCTCAAGTTATCTTGACCAAAAGGTTGCAAAAGGGCCTGGGACTCCACATCCTGCCTATTGGCAGACACACCAATATTCTCTTTGTCCTTGACCTCATCCTTCATGGCCTGACAAATAGGTGCATGAGAGGTAGGACACTTGTCAGGTATATGAAACATGAAGGCTTGATCCATATTTTCCATAGCAGTGAACAGTTCCCACATTCCAGATTTTAAAATAGTAACAGTCCAGGCAAACTTATCAGGGGACGTAAGCAGGTGAACAATAAAATTAAACCAACTTACAGGAATGTTGGTAGAGAAAGAGGTCCTGCTTTCCAATGATTAGTCCTTAAAGTGTTGTTTCCACAGTAGCATGCCTTCTTCAGAAACAAAATGATCATTGTTAGCAGCAGGAGCCATCTGAATACGTTTCAAACCAAGAAGAGAAGGAGCGATGCTAAAATGTTCATTTATTTGAGTAACCCAATTACCTTGTAACCCTGACTGAAGATCCTCAATGTTCTGCACTAGTTGCAAGCTTCCCCTAGCAGTATTATCATGTTCAGAACTGCAGGCCAGGATTTCAATTGAAGGTCCACTAACAAGTGAAGGTTTAGCTTGCCCCTCAATTGACACAGCATCTAAAGGTGGATCAGTGACCAAGGCAGACTCCAATGCAACTTCCAGCAGCACATGTGGGACATGATCCATATGAGGAGGTGCAGAATCATCAGCAAAGGCATCTGCTCCATGAATATTGGAAGCAACATGTTGCAGTTGTTCTGCAACAACCTGCACATTAACTTGATCATGCAAAAAAGTATCAACGAAAGCAGCACCCTAGATGTTCTCTTGCAATAAAGGAGGGTCCTCATCATCTGACTGATATGCTTGAATTATGTTCTGCAGCCCATTAGCAAACACCATGGCAGGGGGAGGAATAATAGCAGGCACTACCTCCCTAGGAGGGATAGCCTCCACTGCAACATATGCCATAAGCATATTTGTGTTGTCTCCCTCAGAGAAAGACATGGCTGAGGATATACTGCTATTACATGGTGCAGGATGCAGTTCTTCTCCATCTGCCCAGGCCATTTCTTCCTGTTGCACAGCATCAAAAAGATCCTCAAGGTCAGCATTCTGTTGATTCTACCGATTTTCTTCCCAGTTATCCCAATTCTCTGCATCCTGAGCATCCATATCATTATTGTTGGCAGCATCATCATGAAAACCATGAGCAGGCTCAGCATCTTCAAGAAGAGGGTGGGGGTCCACATTGTTAGGAGGAATAGGATCCTCATCTGCAGGACCACCACCAAGGGCTCACTTGCCAGCACTTCAATGGAGGAAGACCAGCCATCCTCCTCAAATTCATCTCCTTCCGACCAACACATACTTTTAGGAATGATATCTAGGTTCATAACTCTAGACTTAACTACAATATGCCCCATGTGATCATCCTCCTTGTCCCAGGATATCATGCGGCCGAACTTACTAACAACACAAGCCAAATCTTCAGTGTTACGGAAATCAAACGAAACTCCCGTCAGAAGCAACCAAACAGTTCTATTGAAATGAACCCTCCTGTGATTTCTGCCCTCATCGTGCTTCATGAAAGTAATGAACACATCACCAAACTCATGAGGACTATCTAGTACCAACTTATCCCTGTCTCTAACCCTGGTGAGCCGAACATAGGCCTCTCTGAACGGGCAGCGCTGAATGTCCCTCAACCCCAACTGCCTATGTTCAACAATAAACTCCTCAAGAACATCTCTTACATTGGGGAATGGAGCATCGACGGGGAGAGGATGGATGGTCGCAATCGCCCAATCTTCATGGCGACGAGGACGCTGCGGCATCACCACCCTAGCCACCCCATTGCGGCAAGGGACCTGCTGAATGTCGAAGCCATGGGGCACGAATGGACGGGAGTCAACCGGGATGTTGGACATCGGATCCGTAAAACAAACACTCGCTGGCGCAGTCAAGCTCAAGGTGACGGGAGCGGGGTTTGGGTCGGGTGGTGAAATAGAGGAGCAGAGCGTAGAAGTTGAGGAGGCAAGAGGTGGACGAGGCTGAAAATTAGGAAAAGATCCCATACACAGCTCGCGAAAAGAGGAAACTCGCGAAGGGTCGCGGGCCGGGTCAACGGACTTGAACTAATCCTGGACCACATCCATGTCCCAGGCCTCATTAGGTGGGCTGGGGAAAGTAGCAAACCTGAGACAAGGATAGAGCCCAGGAAGGTGAGTGTCACGACACTCCTGAGCAAAATGGCCCATCTTGCCACACGCATAGCATTGGAGCGAGTTATTTGAACGACCCAGATTCCCGCCTGCTGCAGTCGCTGCGTGATCCTCTCCTGAGGGGGTAATATGGGGCATTAAGGGCACATTAAAGTCTGTGACCACATTATTGCTGGTGGTCAGAATATCCGCTAAATGAACAAAAACTGACTGTCGTGGTTGATCACCGGAGACTCTGCCGGCGACAGATCGCGGACGTGATCCATTGACAACTCTAGTCCAAGAAGCTTCTTCCTCATGATAGTAAAGTTGTTCTTCATGTGGCCAATTAGGTCCTCCAAATCCCCAAAGATTGAAAACTAACTCAAAATCCTTCTCCACTACCCGGCCATGATTATAGATCTCAAAACCTACTGGTTTTGAGGCAACAAAGAACTTGAACGTTCTGTCCTTGAGGTGTAGCACACGTAAACCTTGAGGATAGCCACCAAAACATGATTGCAACGTGATACTAACCGTGTGACAATCCAACCAAAAATGAGCACGGCAGAAAGAAACCACCAAAGTGAACTCACGTTGACGAAAACCAGGCGAAAACACCATTGGGTGACCAAACTTTTGCCTCATGGATAGTTGGAAATCTTTACCTCGAGCAAAGTTGAGTGAAGGAGGGTCCATGTTCATCCTAGAAGCAACACTTCCCGCAAAGCAACCGGAGAAAGGTTGGTGGCTGCCACCCTTGGGGTGACAAGTGGCAGGGGAGCAGTGGCCCCCGGCGCCGGAGTGGCCACCGGCGGTAGGAAGGGTGGCCGCCGGGGCCGGAGTGGCCACCGGCGGTGGTCTCCTTGGGGTCGCCCAGAGGGAGCCTAGAGGGATCAGATGGCCACCGGCGATGGTCTCCATGTGTGAACTAGAGGAAGGGCACAGTGTTCATTGCTTGGCAGCAAGTTTCACCGAGCTCTGTAGCCAAAAAACAGGTGTTAAATATCCATGTTGCAAAATAAAAGATTATATGATGCATGTGATAGGTAGCATTCCACATCAAAAATTCTATTTTTATCATTTACCTACTCTAGAACGAGCAGGAATTAAGCTTGGGGATTCTTGATATGTCTCCAATGTATCTATAATTTTTTATTGTTCCATGCTATTATAGTATCAATTTTGGATGTTTTATATGTCATTATATGCAATTATATATCATTTGTTGGAACTAACCTAGTAACTTAGTGTCCAATGCCAGTTGATGTTTGTTGCATGTTTTTGGCCTTTTAGAAAATCGATATCAAACGAAGTCCAGACGGAGAAAAAACTTTGGATTGATTTTTTTGCACTAGAAGAGACCCTAGAAGTTTCGCGAGGAGGCCAGAAGAGCCACGAGGGAGAGACAAGCCCTAGGGGCGCCCCCTAGGGGGGCAGGCTTGTGGGCCTCTTGTGGAACATCCAACCCTAATTCCACCTCTATAAATACCCAAATATTCCCCTGGCATCAGAGACACAGCCGAAATACTTTTTCCGCCGCCACAAGTTCCAGAACCACGACATCCCATTTGCAGGCCTTCTCCGGTATTCCGTTGGAGAGGGAATCGATAACGAATGGGCTCTACATCAACCTTGTTGCCCTTCTGAATATGTGTGGGTAGTTTACCACGGACCTATGGGTCCATAGTTAGTATCTAGACTTCTTCTTCTCTCTATTTTATCTTCAATACAATGTTCTCCTCAATGTTCTTGGAGATCTATTCGATGTAGTGACTTTTTGTGGTGTGTTTGTTGGGATCCGATGAATTGCGTGTTTATGATCAGATCTATCCATGAATATTATTTTAGTTTTCTCTAAACTCTTTTATGCATGATTGTTATAGCTTTGTATTTCTTCTCCAATCTATTGATTTGGTTTGGCGAACTAGATTGATTTATCTTGCCATGGGAAGAGGTGCTTTGTAATGGGTTCAATCTTACGGTTCTCAATCCCAGTGAAAGAAGGGGACATGACATGTATGTATCATTGCTATTAAGGGTAAAAAGATGGGGTTTGTTCATACGTGAGTTTATCTTGTCTATATCATGTCATCTTGCTTAAGGCGTTACTCTTTTTTTCCATGAACTTAGTACACTAGATGAAGGAAATATGCCCTAGAGGCAATAATAAAGTTATTATTTATTTCCTTATATCATGCTAAATGTTTATTATTCATGCTAGAATTGTATTAACCAAAAACTTAGTAAATGTGTGAATACATAGACAAACAAAGTGTCACTAGTTTGCCTCTACTTGGCTAGCTCGTTGAATCAATGATGGTTATGTTTCCTAACCATAGACATGAGTTGTCATTTGATTAATGGGATCACATCATTAGAGAATGATGTGATTGAATTGACCCATCCGTTAGCTTAGCACGATGATCGCTTAGTTTGCTGCTATTGCTTTCTCCATAACTATACATGTTCCTATGACTGTGAGATCATGCAACTCCCGAATACTGGAGGAACACTTTGTGTGCTACCAAACATGACAACGTAACAGGGTGATTATAAAGGTGCTCTAAAGGTGTCTTTGATGGTATTTGTTGAGTTGGCATGGATCAAGATTAGGATTCTTCACTCCGATTATCGGAGAGGTATCTCCGGGCCCTCTCGTTAATGCACATCACTATAAGGCTTGCAAGCAATGTGACTAATGAGTTAGTTGTGGGATGATGCATTACGGAACGAGTAAAGAGACTTGCTAGTAATGAGATTGAACTAGGTATTGAGATACCAACGATCTAATCTCGGGCAAGTAACATACTGATGACAAAGTGAACAACTATACCATTATGCGGTTTGACTGATAAAGATCTTCGTAGAATATGTTGGAGCAAATATGAGCATCCAGGTTCCTCTATTGGGTATTGACCGGAGATGAGTCTCGGTCATGTCTACATAGTTCTCGAACCCGTAGGGTCCGCACGCTTAACATTCGGTGACGATCGGTATTATGAGTTTATGTGTTTTGATGTACTGAAGGTTGTTCAGAGTCCAGGATGAGATCAGGGACATGACGAGGAGTCTTGAAATGTTCAAGATGTAAATATCGATATATTGCAAGGCTATATTCGGACATCAGAAAGTATCGGAGAGTTACGAGAATTCGCCGAGGAGTATATGGGCCTTATTGGGCTTTACAGGAAAGAGAGAGGGGAGGCTGCGTGCCCCCTCAAGGCCTAGTCCGAATTGGACTAGGGGGAGGGGCGGCACCCCCTCCTTCCTTCTCTTCTCTTTTCCCTTTCCTTCTCTCCTACTCCTACTACATGGAAGGGGGGGAATCCTACTCCCGGTGGGAGTGGGACTCCCCCAGGGCACGCCATAGAGAGGGCCGGCCCTCCCCCCCTCCACTCCTTTATATACGGGGGTGGGGGCACCCCATGGACACACAAGTTGATCATTGATCTTTTAGCCGTGTGCGGTGCCCCTCTCCACCATAATCCACCTCGGTTATATCGTAGCGGTGCTTAGGCGAAGCCCTGTTCCGGTAGAATCATCATCACCGTCATCACGCTGTCATGCTGACGAAACTCTCTCTCGAAGCTCTACTGGATCGTGAGTTCGCTGGACGTCATCGAGCTAAACGTGTGCAGATTGCGTAGGTGTCATACGTTCAGTACTAGGATCGGTCGATCGTGAAGACGTATGACTACATCAACCGTGTTGTCATAACACTTCCGCTTACGGTCTACGAGGGTACGTGGACGACACTCTTCCCTCTTGTTGTTATGCATCACCATGATCTTGCATGTGCGTAGGAATTTTTTTGAAATTACTACGTTCCCCAACAGTGGCATCCGAGCCAGGTTTATGCATAGATGTTATATGCACGAGTAGAACACAAAGGAGTTGTGGGCATGGGTATATACATATTGCTTGCCGTCACTAGTTGATTCTTGATTCAACGGCATTGTTGGATGAAGTGGCCCAGACCGACATTACGCGTACGCTTACGCGAGACTGGTTCTACCGACGTGCTTATCACATAGGTGGCTAGTGGGTGTTTGTTTCTCCAGCTTTAGTTGAATCGGATTCAATGAACAGGGTTTTTTCTGAAGATCAAAAAGCAATCACTATACCGCGTTGTGGTTTTTAATGCGTAGGTAAGAAACGGTTCTTGCTTATCCCGTAGCAGCCACTTAAAACTTGCAACGACAAAGTAGAGGACGTCTAACTTGTTTTTGCAGGGCATGTTGTGATGTGATATGGTCAAGACGTGTTGAGATATAAATTGTTGTATGAGATGATCATGTTTTGTTAAAGTTGTCGGCAACTGGCAGAAGCCTTATGGTTGTCTCTTTATTGCATAAGATGCAAGTGCCATGTAATTGCTTTACTTTATCGCTGTGCGATAGCAATAGTTGCAAAAGCAATAGTTCGTGAGACGACCATGTGACGACACATTTATAGAGATCAAGATGATGGAGATCATGGTGTCATGCCGATGACGATAGAGATCATGACGGTACTTTGGAGATGGAGATCAAAGGCGCAAGATGATCATGGCCATATCATGTCACATATTTTGATTGCATGTGATGTTTATCCTTTATGCATCTTATTTTGCTTAGTTCGGCGGTAGCATTATAAGATGATCTCTCACTAAATTTCAAGGTATAAGTATTCTCCCTGAGTATGCACCGTTGCGACAGTTCATTGTGCCGAGACACCACGTGATGATCGGGTGTGATAAGCTCTATGTTCACATACAACGGGTGCAAGCCAGTTTTGCACACGCACAATACTCGGGGTTAAACTTGATGAGCCTAGCATATGCAGATATGGCCTCGGAACACTAGAGACCGAAAGGTCGAGCGTGAATCATATAGTAGATATGATCAACATAGTGATGTTCACCATTGAAAACTACTCCATCTCACGTGATGATCAGACATGGTTTAGTTGATATGGATCACGTGATCACTTAGATGATTAGAGAGATGTCTATGTAAGTGGGAGTTCTTAAGTAATATGATTAATTGAACTATAATTTATCATGAACTTAGTCGTGATAGTATTTACATAACTATGTTGTAGATCAATATCTCGAGATGTAGCTCCCCGGTTATTTTGATATGTTCCTACAGAAAAACTAAGTTGAAAGATGTTAGTAGTAATGATGCGGATTGGATCCATGATCTGAGGATTATCCTCATTGCTGCACAAAAGAATTATGTCCTTGATGCACCACTAGGTGACAGACCGATTGCAGGAGCAAATGCAGACGTTATGAATGTTTGGCGAGCTCGATATGATGACTACTTGATAGTCTAGTGCACCATGATTTACGGCTTAGAATCGGGGCTTCAAAGACGTTTTGAATGCCATCGAGTATATGAGATGTTCCAAGAGTTGAAATTAGTATTTCAGACTCATGCCCATGTCGAAAGGTATGAGACCTTTGACAAGCACTTTTCCTACAAGATGGAGGAGAATAGCTTGGCTAGTGAGCATGTGCTCAGAATGTCTGAGTACAACAATCACTTGAATCAAGTGGGAGTTAATCTTCCAGATAAGATAGTGATTGACCGAGTTTTCTAGTCACTATCACCAAGTTACTGGAACTTCATGATGAACTATAATATGCAAGGGATAACGAAAATGATTCCCAAGCTCTTCGTGATGCTGAAATCAACGAAGGTAGAAATCAAGAAAAGCATCAAGTGTTGATCGTTGAGAAGACCACTAGTTTCAAGAAAAAGGCAAAGGGAAGAAAGGGAACTTCAAACATAATGGCAAGCAACTTGCTGCTCAAGTGAAGAAGCCCAAGTCTAGACCTAAGCCTGAGACTAAGTGCTTCTACTTCAAAGGGACTGGTCAATAGAAGCAGAACTGCCCCAAGTATTTGGTGGATAAGAAGGATGGCAAAGTGAACAAAGGTATATTTGATATACATGTTATTGATGTGTACTTTACTAGTGTTTATAGCAACCCCTGAGTATTTGATACTAGTTCAGTTGCTGAGATTAGTAACTCAAAACAGGAATTGCAGAATGAACAGAGACTAGTTAAGGGTGAAGTGACGATGTGTGTGGAAATGGTCCCAAGATTGATATGATCATCATCGCACACTCCCTATACTTTCGGGATTAGTGTTGAACCTAAATAAATGTTATTTGGTGTTTGCGTTAAGCATGAATATGATTTGATCATGTTTATTACAATACGGTTATTCATTTAAAGTCAGCGAATAATTGTTGTTTTGTTTACATGAATAAAACCTTCAATAGTCATACAACCAAGGTGAATGGTTTATTGAATCTCGATCATAGTAATACAAAAGATGCAAAGTTAATAATGATAGTCCAACTTATTTGTGGCACTACCATTTAGGTCATATTGGTGTAAAGCGCATGAAGAAAATCCATGCTGATGGGCTTTTGGAATCACTTGATTATGAATCAGTTGATGCTTGCGAACCATGCCTCATGGGAAAGATGACTAAGACTCCGTTCTCTGGAACAATGGAGTGAGCAACGGACTTGTTGGAAATAATACATACTGATGTATGCAGTCCGATGAGTGTTGAGGCTCGCGGCAGGTATCGTTATTTTCTGACCTTCACAGATTATTTGAGTAAGATATGGGTATATCTTCTTGATGAAACATAAATCTGAAACATTTGAAAAGTTAAAATAATTTCAGAGTGAAGTGGAAAAACATCGTAACAAGAAAATAAAGTTTCTACGATCTGGTCGTGGAGGAGAATATTTGAGTTATGAGTTTGGTTTTCATTTGAAACAATGCAGAATAGTTTCGCAACTCACGCCACGTGGAATACCACAGCGTAATGGTGTGTCCGAATATCGTAACTGTACTTTATTAGATATGGTGCAATCTATGATGTCTCTTACCGATTTACCATTATTGTTTTGGGGTTATGCATTAGAGACAGCTGCATTCACGTTAAATAGGGCACCATCTAAATCCGTTGAGACGATGCCATATGAACTGTGGTTTGGCAAGAAACCAAAGTTGTCGTTTCTTAAAGTTTGGGGCTGTGATGCTTATGTGAAAAAGTTTCATCCTGATAAGCTCAAACCCAAATCGGAGAAATGTGTCATCATAGGATACCCCAAAGGAGAAAGTTGGGTACACCTTCTATCACAGATCCGAAGGCAAGACATTCGTTGCTAAGAATGGATCCTTTCTAGAGAAGGAGTTTCTCTCGAAAGAAGTGAGTGGGAGGAAAGTAGAACTTGATGAGGTAACTGTCACTAAAAAAATACACTTCCGTGATGATACATGTTTGTCACAGTAGGTCACGTTTTCTGTCATGCATGTACATCCATGACAAATTTATGACAGAGTCAAGATAGTCATACATGTGCTGTCGTAGAAGTGTTCCATGACATTACCAAAATTATCATCATGGGAGTGTCCACTTCCATGTAGATAAATCGTGCGTCACAGAAGTGCTTTTGTCAAGGGTGACCGACACGTGGCATCCATCGTAACGGAACGCCGTTAAGCTATCGGGTCCGGTTTTGGATCCGATAACCCATTAACAACCCCGACCAATGGGGATTTTCCACGTGTAAAATCATCATTGGCTGGAGGGAACACGTGTTGGGTCGCCGCTGGGACAGATGTCATCCACTCATTGGACCCAAAGCGCCTATCATACGTCGACACATGGCACGGCCCAATAGAGGCCCATTCCTGTGAAAAGGCTGGCCTGTTTGACTTGGTTAAAAGGTGGCAGGACGGCCCATGGCAAGCCTATTAACGGTCTGTTCGCATATAGGCCATTTACATCCCGCTATCCCAGGGCCCGAATTAGGCCCAATAGTGTCATCTGGGCCATCCAATATAATTCCATCCCGTTTTAACTTCTGCCCCATGTATGGAACATGACGTCTTTCGGCCCATATGAGGCCCTTAGTAACCCTCGGTCGATTAACGGCCCATGGTAAAACTGGCCCGTAATGAACAGTGTATCACTTTATACCCATTAACGACCCATTATACCATTAGGCTGTTTTTAGCCCATGTTATCTTTCGGCCTTCTCAGGGCCCATTTATTCTTGGGCTCATTTCCAGCATTCATTTACTTTTGGCATGTTACTGTCATTTTCTGCTTGTGGGCCAAATTCAGCTCGTGGTTACAGTCGGCCCGTTTGTGGCCCGTTAATACATTGGGCCGTTTTCATAGCGTCATCAAATACGGACGATTAATGATGGCCCGTTATGGTCGGCCCATGAACAGACAATTTCAACTCTAGCCCATTTACGACCATAATGTGGCCTTTAATGGCCCATGTTTGGCCAACCGATCATACGACCCGTAGAAGGCTCATTGATGATACGGCCCGTAGAAGGCCCATTTTGTCTACGACCCGTATAAGGCCCATTGTTTCTACACCTCGTAGAAGGCCCATTGTTTCTACGACCCTTAGAAGGCCCATTGTTTCTACGGCCCATAGGAGGCCCATGTTAAAGATAGGCTATTGCGGCCACTAGCAAACCGCGGAAAAAGAATTGCACTGACTATAAGAAAACAAATAAGCAAGACAATAAGGAAATAAATAGGTAAGCAACTTACGCTAGGCTATCACGGCTATTACACATATTACATCCACTGAGTATCAAATTTCGCCACCTGTGCAAATATAGGGGACAAAGCAACACATAAACGCCGCAGCAAAACAAGTCCATAACTGAAACCACTTCAGAAGAGCTCAAGAAACAATATCCTGGGTACCCATAATGCTGGCAAGATGCTTAGCAAGCTTATTAACTTTCTCTTGTTTGGCACTTAAATCCTCGAGCACTTGTTGTTGCACCAGAAAGTATGCATCTGAATTCTACAGGGACTTACTCAGTCCTCCGGCTTCCTGTGGCATAACATCTGATCGATGTCTTTCAACTTGAAGTTGAGACTCAAGAAGCCGAACTGATTCAGGTAGTGAGTTCGAAGAGCAGGTGCCAGCAGTAGTAGCTAGTAACTCGAACACTACATCAAGACAGGACTTTGGGGTTGTCTTAGTGTCTTCAATATTATTTTTATCAGCTTTCTTGGAGACTAACAGGGATGTCTCACTATCTTGAACCTTATCTGCATTACTTCCTGTACCATTGCATAACAAGGTACTCTTCTCCAGTATTATATCCGCATTCTAAAAGAGAAACAAACAAACACATCAGAGGTTTACAATGTAGTATATGAAACTCGCTTTGGTAAACCAGTTCAGTAGTAAGGTGGACAGGATAACATCATGAAACAAATATATATCTATGTAGTATGGTCACTGTATGGTCTATATCATTCTAGTTTATGTTGCCAAATCAAGATAGATACAGTTCGAATCATATCTATTTAAGACAAAGCAACTTAGACAGAATATAAGTGTGGGAAACTACACAGCAATAACAACACTTGTAAGATGCATGGCGTGAGAATATAACTGTTTATTCAATTGAAACTGAAATCAACATAGAGCAAGTTACAACAGCAAACACATTAAAGAAACAGGTTTAAAACATACCTGTTGCACCATTGGAGTTTCAATTGCATCCTTCAAATTTGAAATTAGTTGGTATGAGTAAATGCAGTGATGCAAGAGTAAAGTAGTATGAACCACAACTATGGAACCTGGCCTGAGAACAATTCTTCTTCTGCTTTAAGCATCGACTTGGGGTTCGGAGTGGTGGTCCTCGTGCTTTGGGCACTGCAGCTGCCTTACTAACTGCTCGTGTTTGGGTGCTCTGTGGTGGAGACGGTGTTGTGTCAATGGGAACTGGGTTACTATCTGCTGGGGTTGGGGTTAGGAGAGGTGTAGCTAGTTCCCTGTCCAACTGGGTAGGGGTACAATCTGCGTGAGTCTGGGTTATGTGTGGCGGGGCTGGTTCTTGAGCAACTACAACCGTGGTTCTATCTCCATCGACAAGTAGCACGATCTTTTCTGAAGACCGTGTTTTCACTCCCATAGATACTGCCATCACCCCCTCCAATTGAAATGGCTGATAAACAAGAAAAGTAATTGAATGTACAGACATTGTAAGATAGACAGGTGCAATGAATAGTAGGTAAGAAAACAGGGCATGAAATAATTCACATTTATGTTGTCTAACCAAACAGAATAGCAGGACATAATTTCACATATATGATGGCTAATTTAACAAGATAGCATGACACAATTTCACATGTATGATGTCTAACTAAACATGATAGAATGGCATTCTTCAAAATATAATGACTATGTAAACAGGATGATATGATATAACTATATGATGTGTCTATTAAAGTGGTTGGCATGCCATAAATCACAAACATGCCATCGATGGAAACATGATGGCATGATATAATTCACGGATAGAATGACATAATTCAAAATATGATGACTATGTGAACATGATGAGATGATATAACTATTTTATGTCTTTAGAAAATGGGTTGGCATGCCATAATTCAGATACATGCTGTCTATGTAAACATCATGGCATGATATAATTAAAATATATGATTTATATACTAAGGAAGTGAGAAGAGGGCAATCGCATATATGATGTGTCAACTAAGGAGATGGCATTCAATATCGTGTATATGATGTAAAAACTAAGCATTGTAATACAACATATGCATGATATGAGTAATATAACCCTGCCAAGTTTGAGCATACACCTCAGGGGGATAATAGGACTGGTCATCTGCCTCTGAATCCTCCTCTGAAGAGCTATCTGTAACCAGCAAGATATCTGCTTCACCAGGTAGCATTGTCTGCTCTGAAGACCTTGTTTTCACTCTAGATTTCTCCATCACCAATTCAAATGGCTGATGCACAGGAAGAGCAGTTGAATATACAAACATTGTCGACAAAAGGAATGAGAAATACAAAAAAGGATGGCACGATATGTAACATCCCAAATTTTCAATTTGGAATGTTATACACTAGATCATCACTGTATATGATATTTTTATTTTGCTTTTGGTTTGATCCTAGAAATTTCTACGCAACTCAAGGACCCACGGAGAGAGTTGGGGAATTCATTATTTTCATATTTGAGTTTTCTCAAATTTTGAGAATAGGATCATTTGATTTTAATTATTTTATCATCAATTATTTCTATTACAAAAATATGAGAGAGGGAATAAAATGACTTTCCCAATATAAAGAAATATTGAGGATTTAATAATAAAATCAAATAAGATTTTATTTCAGAGTTTTTCGTTATTTTATTTGAATTTAGGAAAAATGTGCGTTTTTCAAAATTGCACTTAGGCCCCAAATAAATGTTCACCTTGTGCGTCTTGATTTTAGAAGCCCTGGAAAATTTATTTCGGGATTTTTGGAGTCCGTTTAGTATATCTTTTTATTTTTCTTCTGCACGTAATTCAAAAAAAAGGCAACCGGCCTAACTGGGCCGTGTCCGCCCAGGACTCTGGCCTGGCAGGCTTTATAAGCCGGGGCACCCGAGGCCGAAGCCAGCCCAGCCGCCGCCCAAACCCTAGCCGCCCGCCCGTTGCCGCCGCCGCCGCCCGCCGCCCGAGGTCGCCTCGAAATCCGTGCCGCCATTTTATTTTCGAAAAACCGTTCGGTTTTTCCGTCGGTTTTTTTGTCGGTTATTTTAGTTTCGGTTTTTTAAATAGATCGGTTTTTCTGATTTATTTAATTAGCGAGCATTCATCCGTTCGTTCGTTCTAGCGAACGTTCGTCGTTTTTCTTTTTCTCAGATTAAATCCGCGATTTTTCTGATCGCGATTTCTGATTCGATTTTCGTTTTAGTATAACTTTTCGCTCGTTTATCGGAATCAGGCGATTCAAGCGCCTGAAGTTTCGTCTCGAAACCCTCTATCCGTTTAACCAACTTAAACAAGTTTTTGCCACTGTAAAGTTTGACTTAGATCCAGATTAGTAGAACGAAGTTGTTTTCTTTCGCCGTTTGACTTTCGTTGCTTCGTTCGATTTGATTCTTTTTGCAAACCGGAGTTCTTAAGTTGAACTTTCTGGTTAGTTCTCTTAGTTGACTTTTACCTGTGCATTAGATGAGTACTTATTGTATGCTTGTTTGTTTGTCTGCGATAGAATACCCGGAGTGCGCCGCCTGTTACTTCGAATCGCTAGGTTTCGTGGATCATCAACAAGGCAAGTAACACTTTGATCATACCTTTTCTACTACCCAGTTTTTATTGCATTAGATCAAACCTCAAACATTGCTTGATTATGATCTAATTAAATTGTGGTATGGGAAGTAGTTGAGGTAGTACCTATTACCTGTTTATTTTCAAACCCTTGGGAGTTACTATTACGTTATGCTTATAGTGCCGTGCTATGCTAGTAGACGTGGATTGGGTGAGTGATATCCATGACAGATGTGAGTTTGTTAATTAATGGTTTAACTATGGTGGCAACTTAAACACACATCTGGGTGGATTGAGGTACCTGGGTATTCCAGGATTGCCTGTTTTCTTTATGTACCTGGGTATTCTCAATGTTTAACAACTACCATGATAGTTAAATAAAATTTATTCCTTTGTAGTAGGGAAAAATTGGCTTTACGCAAAACTGTAACCATAGAGCTTTCCACCAGCCAAATATGCATATAGTATAGTTGTTTGATTCCATTACTCTCTATGTGTTACCTTGCCAGCATATTCCATGTGCTGACTTGTTTCGGGCTGCAACGTTAATGTTGCAAACCTTTCAGACGATGATTAAGGAGTTTTTAGGTCGTGGTTCTATACTCAGTGATGCCGCTGGAGTTGATGGACTCACTTATCTTCCAAGCCTTCCACTGTTATCGTTATTAGATGGACTTAAGCCATATTTATTGTAATAAGTTCTCTATTGAGACACTTGATGTAATAAGTGTGTGATTGCTACTCTGTTATAAATCCTCCGAGTACTGTGTGGTGTCAGCATTACTGATCCAGGGATGACACCGGAGCATAGAGATTGGACCATTTGAGGTCTGGTCGCTACAGATATAATTCACATATATGACGCTTGGCTAAGCAGCATGGCATTGCATAATTCACAAATATAATGCCTTGCAACAAGATAGCATTGCATAATTCACAAGTGCGGCACCCCGAACTTATACCATTATATGCATCACCTTCGAATCATGTCTTTGGTCAAATGTTGGGTTTGCCCGGCTCCTATGTTTTGGTACCTTACGTTCCGCTCTATCGGCTAAGGTAGCGCTAGGAGAACTACTGCAATTGTGGCCCAGTTCTACTGGGCTGAGCACCTCAGTAGAGAAAGCTAAAACTGACTGTCATGATAAGGCGAGAGACTGGTCGCTGTTCGGCGAGGTTTTTCGAGTCCCTAAAGACTTATGCCGCTTAGGACGAAGGGCCGGCTCCGTCCGGCCTACAGGCGTGTATCGCACCCTGAATTCGGCCTTCTGAACACCAGGGGCTTCGCCGAAATTTAAAATTATAGAATTCTATGGCTAAGTGAGAGTGATAAAGCATTATTAGTCCGGTTTCCTTGTTCGTTGTGCTGAGCACCTCCCTCGAAGGACCCAAACATGGGAACAAGAGTGCTCAGGTTTATCCCGAACACCCCAACACTCGTGGTATGGGGGCAGAAGCCGAGGACTAGCCATCTCTCAGATTGGATAAACAGCCATACAGAAGGTAATATTTTAAATTCACACAAGCGTTGCATAGCGCATATGAAACAAGTTTTCATTACACAGGATAAAAAACGAGCAAGTCTCATTCAAATATTACATTTTATGAACACTCATCCACGATAAGAAGGGCGCCCGGTAGAACACCCTCGTAGTACATCTCGGGGTGGCGGTGCTCCTTTCCCTCCGGCGGCCCCTCCTTGATAAGCTTCATGGCGTCTAGCTTGACCCACTGCGTTTTCACACGGGCGAAGGCCCGGCGTGCACCTTCAATGCAGACGGATCGCTTGACGACCTCCAACCGTGGGCAGGCATCCACAAGCCGCATCACCAGGCCGAAGGAGCTGTTCGGAAGGGCGTTGCCACGCCACAACTGGACTATGAAGCCCTTCATGGCCTGATCGGCTGCCTTATGTAGCTCGGCCATCTGCTTCAGTTGGTCGCTCATTGGCACCATATGTTCGGCCTCAGCATACTGAGACCAGAATAGCTTCTCCGTCGAGCTTCCTTCCTTGGCCTGGTAGAATAGTGCGGCATCGGACACACTGCAGGGCAAATCTGCGAATTCTCCTGAAGAGCTCCGGATTCGGGTAAGTAATCGGTAATTCACTGTTGCATGCTTGCTTTGCATATAGAAAGCGTTACCCGCCGCTATCTTCTTCATCGCGTCGATCTCCTGAAGGGCCTTCTGGGCCTTGGCCTTGGCACTCTTCGCGCTCTCACGCGCCGCGGCCAGCTCAGACTCTCTCGTCTTCAAGTCAAGCTCCAACGCCTCGTGCTTCGTCACGAGAGCTTGGAGCTCTTGTTGCACCTTGCTCACCCGAGCCTCATGCCTCTCTCACTCGGTGCGCTCCAGGGCCGCCTTTTCTTTAGCCTGGGACAGCTCTTGCTTCAGGGTCGCCACCTCGGTCGTGGCCCTTGGCAAACATACAATGATCCTGTCATTTAGCAATCACGTCCTTTTTCTCATCTACAGACGGGGTATCACTTACCCTTGTTCTCCTCGAACTGCCTCTTAGCAAGGCCGAGCTCCTTCTGGGACCCCTCAAGGGCCTCCTTCAGTATGGCGACCTCCGCAGTTAGTGCGCTGGACGCCAGCAGCGAAGCATGCACATGCATATTGACATACTTATATTAGTCTCCTGCGATATTATTTGATCCTCTGTTCGGCTTTTATTTGTGAACACTGAACAAAGCATCAGGGGCTACTGTCTATGCGGTAACACTTATACTACATTTTGAAACACTTACCTCGAAGCCTGTTAGAAGGCTAGTACATGCTTCAGTCAATCCGCTCTTGGCGGAGTGAACCTTCTGGATCACCGCACTCATGATAGTGCCGTGCTCCTCCTCGATGGAAGCGTTGCGAAGCGCTTCCAACATAGTGTCCAGCGCCTCTGGGTGGACAGAGGTCACCGGCACAGGCGTCTCACCCTCCTTAGAAGGGGATCGCCTGCCCGAGCTCGGATCCGTTGGAGGGTCCGGCGCGGTGTTCGGCTGAGGGCAGAACTCGGAGCTCTCGGGGACCCCGTCCACTCGTCTCCCGAAGTCCGGAAGGTCGCCTTGAGGCGCCTCCGGGACTGCCCCCCTCGATCTGGTACCTCTTGAGACAACACCTCGGCGTCGTCAGCTGGATGAGGGGAGGTGGCGGTCGGGACTGGATCGCTATCCATGTCTGACGAGCCCAGGGAGCCGTCCGAGGATACCTCGATATTGGCTCGGGGCGGCCTGTACAATTGAGTTCGGCGTTAGGGAAAGCAATGCGACAAAGGAATCCTATGTGTTACTTTGGTATCCGAACACTTACGATCTCCCCTGGGGCTTGCCCCTGGGCAACCACTCGTCTTCACTTTCGTCGGCGGCGGTGGAGCTGTCCGGAAGGAGCGTCCTTCCCTTCTTGGACTCTTCGGCCTCCCCAGTTGGGGCGGCCTTCCTTTTCTTGTCTCCCCCAGTCGGTGGGGGAGCCTCTTCTTCCTCCTCCCCATCTTCGGGGGAAGAGTGTGCCACCGAGTCATCGGATGGTGTGTCCGACGACGCCTGGCATCGGGAACTCTTTCGAGCTCCCTTGGCCTTCTTGGTCTTCTCCGGCACATTATAGGGGGCCGAAGTCAGCATCTTCGTCAGAAGAGCGTCTGCGGGGCCTTCGGGTAAGGGAGCCGGACAGTCGATCTGTTCGGCCATCTTCTGCTAGTCCTGTCAAAATTACGGGAGTTTAGACCCCGCATAGAGCCAATCTATATATATATAACAAATATCCTATAAGAGGTAAAACAACTTACCGCACTGGCGTGGCGCTTCGCGCTGAATCCACGATCCTCAATAATGGGGGGAGGGACAGCGGAGCCCTTGAACAGCACCCTCCAGGCATCTTCATGAGTCGTGTCGAAGAGCTTGTTCAGAGTTCGCTGCTGCGCCGGATTGAACTCCCACAAGGTAAACTCCCATTGTTGGCATGGGAGTATCCGGCGAACGAGCATAACCTGGACTATGTTGACAAGCTTGAGCTTCTTATTCACCGTGTTCTGAATACATAACTGGAGTCCGGTCAGCTCTTTTGAATTACCCCGGGACAGGCTCTTCTCTTTTCAGGAGGTGAGCATCCTGGGGATGCCAGATCGGAACTCGGGGGACGCTACCCATGCGGGGTCGCGCGGCTCGGTGATATAGAACCACCCCGATTGCCACCCCTTTATGGTGTCCACGAAGGTGCCCTCGAGCCATGTGATGTTGGGCATCTTGCCCACCATGGCGCCTCCGCACTCCGCCTAGCGGCCGCTCACTACCTTCGGCTTGACATTAAAGGTCTTCAGCCATAAGCCGAAGTGGGGCTTGATGCTGAGGAAGGCCTCGCACAAGATGATGAACGCCGAGATGTTGAGGATGAAGTTCGGGGCCAGATCATGGAAATCCAGGCCGTAATAAAACATGAGTCCCCGGACAAAGGGATGGAGAGGGAATCCCAGTCCGTGGAGGAAATGGGTGAGGAATACCACCCTCTCATGGGGCTCTGGGGTGGGGATGAGCTGTCCCTCGTCTGGGAGCCGATGCGCGATATCGTCGTGCAGGTATCCGTCTCTCCTCAGTTTCTTGACGTCTCCCTCCATGACGGAGGAGACCATCCACTTGCCTCCCGCTCCGGACATGGTTGGAGAAGGTTGAGATAGAAGTGAGGACTTGGGTGCTGATGAGCAGAGGAGGAAGAAGGCATGGATAGAAAGGTGAATCCTTATCCCTTTATATGGGCGGACAAAATTAAACATCCCCACTTGCCTAGTAAAACTCGCTTATCCCCCAAGCGCCACAATTTATGGCACGGTTGGGTTACCCACACCCGTATTGATGAGAATTCCGTAATAAGAGGGCACGATCTCTGCTTTGACAAGACGTGTCGAAAAACTGCCTCGCGTTATGTGCGGGGCTCGTTAAAAGAAACGGTTCGAATAGTCACCGGTCCATGACATGATGTCATGCTGTCAAAACAAGCCAGCAAATTAGATCTGCGAAAAAACATTATTCTCTCTACGGTGAAATGTGGGACTTATTTTGCAGGGTCGGACACTATCCTCGTATTCTACTTCTTCTATAATGTATTCGGAGAAGGAACCCGCCTTGCAATGCCGAAGACAACTGCGCGCCGGACTCGTCGTCATTGAAGCCTGGTTCAGGGGCTACTGAGGGAGTCCTAGATTAGGGGGTCTCCGGACAGCCGGACTATCTCCATTGTCCGGACTGATAGACTATGAAGATACAAGATTGAAGACTTCGTCTCGTGTCCGGATGGGACTCTACTTGGCATGGAAGGCAAGCTAGGCAATGCGTATATGGATATCTCCTCCTTTGTAACCGACCTTGTGTAACCCTAACCCTCTTCGGTGTCTATATAAGCCGGAGGGTTTTAGTCCGTAGGACAACAATCAAAACATACAATCATACCATAGGCTAGCTTCTAGGGTTTAGCCTCTCTAATCTCGTGGTAGATCTACTCTTGTAACACCCATATCTTCAATATTAATCAAGCAGGACGTACGGTTTTACCTCCATCAAGAGGGCCCGAACCTGGGTAAAACTTCGTGTCCCTTGCCTCCTGTTACCATCCGGCCTAGACGCACAGTTCGGGACCCCCTACCTGAGATCCGCTTGTTTTGACACCAACAGGGGCTGCCTTTGCGCCCACCATGGAGCGACGTCTGCATGAAATTTCATTGCCACGCAAGGCTTGTCTCTTTTGCTCTACATGTTCAGTTCCATTGTGTACAATAACTGACATGCATAGGAATAAAACATAGTGAGATTATGTAAGGAGTGCATGCACAAATCTAGAGTGATGGTAGCAAACTGTGGATAGACCCAAAACAAATGATAGCAGACAGATAATAGCTTCAGTTAAAAAATACAGATAATGGCTCCTTTAATGTTTGTTTGCACCCAACATGAAACTCATAGTAGACACCCGAGATTACCCAGATAGTAGACAGATAGTACTGATTGCTGCCCCAATATGCACCCTGCAACCATTTAAAAACTCAAGTTTCAGCATAAGTTTGGACCTGAGTCAGAGTCCAATAGGAGAACATGACGATAAAGTAGCATGTCATCATATTAAGCGATGCATAACGTAAGCAGACATGGAAGAGTGCGACCTCTCTTGCGGACCCGTGTAGTCCTCGAGGTCATCTGCTTAATTGATGATGCTAATGTAGTTGTCGTGGCTACCGGCGGCGGGGAAGAAGATCTGAGGCAGCTAAAGACAGTGTGGAGAGCGGATCCCTGTTGTGGTGAACCCTTCCGTCGTTGGAGCAGCTAAGCTAGGGTGGAACACATCACTGCAGGAGCAGGACAAACCACACAAGGTTTTCTTTGACACATATCTGTAAGAGAAGTAATTGTGTAAGGGCTTGTTTGAATTTGAGGATCTAACAATGCAGGGATAGGAAATAGACAGGAATAGGATAGGAATGCACCTGCAAAACAGGGAATTTAAAAACACAGGATTTCTACCAATCTGGGTGTTTGGTTCACAAGAATTGGAAGATCACAGGATGCAAAGAAGCATATTGAGATTAAGTCAAACCACAACAAGTGTACAACCTCTTTGGCGAAGCCATGTCGATCTCAGCGTGATTGGGTTGGCTGGTGAGGATGCTCCCGCTGACTTGGCTGTCGGAGGAGGGGAAGAAGATCTTAGGCATCTGGAGATGGAGCTCGAGGTACTGCTCCGCTGTGATGGAGGGTTTCGTCGTTGGAGCAGCTCCGGTGAGTTGTATGACGCCGAGGCTGAAGCAGGAAAAGAGAGATAACGTTAACCTGAGTGGAATTCTAATAGCATTTCTAATAGATGACATAAAATGCATAACCACAAAGTGCTAGATGTATACATCAGCTGCTCATCTCTGAACTTAACTATCGAAACAGAATTTAACTGTCAAAACTGAACTTCTGTGTCGAAACTAATTTTTACTGTCGAAACTGAATGCACTAGAGGTGAGGCTACAAGTCAGTCGACTGACTTTTTCATCTCTGGCCAGCCGATTTTGCAGCCGTTGGATATGAAATCAAGGGTCTGCAGTTCATCTTCAACCTCCACGTCCCTGAGCCGCCAGCCACCACCGGCCAAACAGCCTCCCCCCGCCACTCGCGGCCGACGGTGTGCCGCCCCGCCCGCCCAAAAACACTCCCCACCACCGGTCCACCGCTGCCCTGGCCATTCCTGTAGCCCCCCCCCCCCGGTGCCGAGCTTTTTCTCCAGCGATCCCCACGCCACCGCCCCACCACCGCCGGCTACAACCGCCCCCACCCTGAACCCTAAGATATATAGTGGGGTACCTCTCCGGCGAGCCCTCCTCCCCGCTGCGGCTGGTTCTTCCTTAACTCCGCCGAGCCCCCTACCCCCTGAAAATCGACTGACCCAAAAGTCTCAGTCGACTGAAGTGTAGCTTAATTGGAGCAGCATCGCAAGTAAGATCAAGAGCGAGAGCAGCAGCGCGAGCGCGAGCCAGAGCAAGAGCAGACCAGGCAGGGGACTGAGAGCAAGAGCACAGCAGCAGCGCGAGCGAGAGCTAAAGCAACAGCAGCTCCTACTGATGTGGACGTCGCCACCGAGGGAGCAACGCCGTGGAGGAAGTGGCCGGCGACGCCGGTGTGGATGGAGCCGCGCCGTGTCGGCTCGGGACCGAGCGCCGGCAGCACCGTGAGATTGAATCAAGAAGAAAATGCGGCGATTAGTGTACAACCTCTTTGGTGACGCTGATTAGGCCGCAGCTTCATCCAAGGAAACGGTGATGATGATGCTTTCTAATGGTGCAGGTGAAGACGGCGGTGTGGGAATGGATGTGGCGCGAAAGACAAGGGGAACATCGGGGAAACTCCTTGGAGGTGGAGAACGGGGTGGCTGAACCGGCGGGATGACCAGATTGACAACGGATCCTCATCCGGTACGGTGGATGAGGGACATCGAGGTGTTGTTGTGGACGACGTCGTCGGGGAAGAGGCTTCAACTGGGTGGCGGATAGAGGAGGGTGTGGGGCTTCGCGGGTTTTGCCAGCCTCGGTGTACGAATGGGTGGTCAGATGGGATGGGAGTGGGGAACCATGGCTTAGGGACATGCTTGTCCAAAATGTGGGGTAAGTTACGAAAGTACCCCCACTGATTTGAGGCGGTTCTTTCGGTTCAGGGCTATCACGGGCATTTTGCGTGCGGGATTTCACAGGAGGTGGGAGTTTTCACGCGCGTTGTAATTTTGAAATAGAAAGGCACGGGTTGAGATGGAGGGAGTTGTCGGAGCACAGCGAGACAAAGATATATCTTAAATATTTCGAGCTAACAAGGCGCAGGTTGAAGAGGCGGGAGTTTCGCAGCACGATAGACAGAGACGCTAGCTTGAAATTTTGGCATAACAAGGCACGACTTGAAATTTCGGGGGAACAAGCTTAACGTGTACCCAAAAAAGACAATTTAGACTAGTATGATATACTACGTACAATGTGTTTAAAACGCACAACACACATAGACACCATTTAGACTAGTTAGGTACGCGTGCATTGCACGCATGAGATTTGGCAACCAAATTATGAATAAATACCACATTATAGAATGTAAGCTTTGAGTCATATATGCATGATGTAGATGTTCGTTTAATTCTTATAGTTCGTTTCATTCAAAATCATCTAGTATTTATAAGAAAGCTAATCTATTTTAAGATTCATGGAATTGTGCGTTGTAAGGCATAAAGTAAAAACAAATCATGTAGAAAAACATTTGGGCAATTATGATACTGAAGATTCTAGAACAAAGACGAAGTGCTTGTGTTTTGAGTTTTGTGCATTTGCTTAAGTTCAACCATAGAGTCTTCTTGATTGTACATGTGGCAAAATCTGGTGGAATCTAGATGATATCCAACGGCCAGTAGTGCTCAAATTTGCCAGCTCTTCACCATCGGATTGGGCTCATCCAACGACCATCTTTCAAAGTTAAAGTTATCCGCACACTATATAAAAAATATAAAATATAATATATATAGGGGTATAGATATAGTTATGTGATGCGAAAACCACCCATCATCTCCAATTAGAATAGTTTGTGCATGCACGGATGCAATGTGGCCAAACAATGTATGCCATCGGTATCTCAAATTCAAACCAATCTGACCTTGTTCAATGTGTATACATTGCAACATGCTCGTTTCCAAACCACACCGCGCAGATCTCCGTTATATCCATGCATGCATGGGTTTCAAACATCATGATCTCTTATTCAAATATTTGAATTCAACTTTACATTGATTATGACCTCACCTAGTCTTTTACACCCACACACTGGTCTTGTCTTTATAACTGTACCACTAACTTTATCTCGTGCATGCATGTACACACACTACCAGTCGGCATTATCCATCGCACACATGCAATCTTTTTCTTCAGGTCGGTCTCCCATGAAGGCACACACACACACATCCCCCTCTCCATCATATCAGGCATTCTTTATCTCTGACGTGCATGCACAATGATCGATGTTCCCCTATGCGTGTGTGTGCATATAGCTAGGTCGTTCATAGTTTTCCACATAAACCGATCAATCTATATATCTAGTGAGGTCTCACCCTCTTTCCCACGTCCATATCGATCAATATATACCTCTCTATATAGGATTACATATATAGCTAATACACCTACATTAATTATATATCCAACGCCCCCCTGTCATCATCCATGCCTTCCGCTTCATCTCTCAGACGCGCGCACAATGGCCAAGACAAGGGGCAGCAAGGGCCCTGCCCCCCTAACATCACTATATATCGAGGCTAATATGAATGTGATCATTAGACAATTGCCGGTAAAAATGGTTTAAGTTGATGAATTGGCCCTCCTCATAAAGGATTAGCAATGCTTGGCCACTGCGCTCAATAGCGCACGTTCTCGCCCCCTCTCTCTAAATATCGATCTCACAGTTGTGCACTCCTTCATAGTCTCCCTCCACTCGGCCCCTCGCACCATCTTCTAGCCCCCCACCGGATTTTGCCACATGTACAATCTAGCAGACTCTATGGTTGAACTTAAGCATAATGCAAAAATGTCAAAACAACAGTGGTTATCCTTTGTTCTAGAATCTTCTGTATCGTAACTGCCCAAACTTTTTTTCTAGTTGAATTGTCATTATTTGTTTGTACTTTATGCTTTACAACACACAATTCCATGAATCATAAAATAGATTAAGGGCTTCTTTCATTCAAAGGATTCTCGAAGGAATTTTGGAGGATTCTAATCCTTAGGAATTTTTCCTATCTTGGTTGTTTGATTCGTAGGATTGTAAACCATAGGAATTTTTCCATATGATTCATTTGCACTATATTTCACAGGAAACATCCCATCCAATCAAACCTCTTCGAAAAAATTCTGCATTTTTCTATGCACAATCAAACACTTGTACCATCCTGTAGGATTCAAGACGACATTCCACTCTAATCCCATGTTCTTCCTATTCCCGCGTTTTGGAAATCCTACGAATCAAAGAGGCCCTAGGTTTTTTATAAAAACTAATTGATTTTGAATCAGATGAACTATAAGAATTAAATGAAGGTCTACATCAGGCATATATGACTCAGAGCTTACATGCTACAGTGTGGTATTTATTCGTAATTTGGTTGCAAAATCTGATGCATGCAATGCACGTGTACCTTACTAGTACTTCGAGTATTTGTGAAATAGAATTGCATGCTACACAGTGTCTCTCTTACAGTTCATGAAGCCACGTGGGCACGTGCCACATGTGGAGGCGTTGTCGCGACATCCTTGTGTGGATTGATCACAGTGACGTGCTGCTAGTTCCAGAAGAATGTACTCGTCCTTCCTGGGCCGCACTGGCGGTACATGCACGAAGCGAATATGTGCACACACGCCACGCACGCACTCATTCCCTTGCACGCACACGCGAGTACACAGGCGGACGCAATTTTGTACCAAGATCCACCCCATGTGATAATTTGACGCGTGTAAAGTCCTTCACTTCATTCATGGTCAATTAATACAGCACATGCAAATTGAGTGGACGTGAGGACGGAAGAAAGACATTACTACTCCACTGCGCGCATGCGATTAGTTAAATCATGGGTTGCTAGTAGTACTTCCATTGGTCTCCTTCGTATTTTGTGCCAATTTTTGACAGTAACATAATATTTGCGCATGTGAGCAGTGCGGTCTACTTGAAATTTATGTTCCACTAAACTCGTAGGGAGCCGTTTCGGGCCTCGAAACCAAAAACCATCAATTAATTTTACCTTGTTCCCATCACATTCAAAAGTACTAGTGCTACAATTAAGTGCAAGCCTGCTCACACCTACCAGTACGTACCAAACCTGAACGTGTTCCCACTATGCAGGTTTTAGTACTAGTGCTGGTAATTAGGTTATAAAAAGGGGAACTACCTAACCAAAAATTACTCTACCTTCCTCCTCATAAGTCCTGCTTCTTCGTCCGTCGTTGCCATGGCCGGTGTGCAGAGCTCTAGGTCGAGAACTACTCGTAACAATGGAGCGGCAACCAAGAATGAAGAAAAAAAGAGAGGGCTCGCCGCCACGCAGAGACCTTGAAAGATCTCTCACGGGCAGGCGATGGTTACCAGGAGTGGCCTAGACGCGAAGGTGAACATGCCGAGCTAGCGGCGCTGGAGTCGTTATCCCTCGACGGCATGCCCAATCAGCTCAATAAGCAGCTCAATAAGCAGAAGGAGTTCATCCATGGCTTGGTGGAGCTGCTGAAGGAGAGCCTCGACAACATGCCCACTGAGCTTAATGAGCAGGGGGAGTTGACCGCCGGCTTGGTGATGCTGCTGAAGAAGAGCATTGCCTCGGAGAAGAAGGCGACCGACGAAATCCTGCAACTTTAGGAGGACAACGCGAAGCTCTGTCACAAGCTCGACCTGCTGAAGGAGGAGAACGCCGGCTGGAAGAACCTGCATGAGAAAAGAAGTTCCTCGATGAAGATGTTGCAGGCCTTCGTCATGGAACAGAAGGAGGAGTTGGAGAAGCTCCGCATCAAGCACCTGGCTGCTGTCAAGGTACGTAATGCGGCCGTGGAACAGATGATGAAGGCTCGCATCGAGAAATCCCGCGTCATGGACACAATGATGAAGATGACGGAGGAGACACGCAAGGAGATGGAGGTCGTGGAGGCGATGAAGAAGTAGTTATGACTCCATGGCCAACAACCCTTCATGTAGTGAGAGCAGCGCCCCATACTTGTGTGTGCGTCTTCCTTCTTTTTTGGGGGTGATAATCCTCCTTCTTATTTTGCTCCTGTGTTTTTTATTTTGCTTCGGATGTTTCGCCGCACGTGTCACCTTCTCTGCGAGGCATGAATAGAACAATGCTAAAAATGAGATGACTAGCAAATTAGATCATTCTTTTTCGCCAATAGAACAATGCCTCTTGCTAGTAATATATAATAAGAGTAGAGAGTAGAGGATATGGCACTGGGCTGCCGTGTTTCGTGCTCCTCTGTCGTACTCCAGTGGAAAACTTGAGTATATCACACGGTTCTTTGCTCCTCCTCAGGTCGTCGGCACATTTATATGAGCAGTCAAATCACAAGGCCCCGTCTTCCAGCAGTAATGAGCCGTCAAATCACAAAGGCCCTCGCCTCTCGTGAAAAGGACCAAGCTAGGCTGCCCCACCCTCTAGCCTTTTAAAAATGTATACATTTGTACAGTAGTATTATCGATGGATTGCACCATGGAGCAAAACTAACAAGGTGTAATTAAAGAAAAAAGGTGGTACATATATAGAGCGCTCGTCACCAAATTATGCATATACTATATGACAGTACCCACTATGAAGGTACTAGTAACATAGACTAGTAACTAGTCTATGCTACTCTCCACTATGACCATCCAAAGTCGAGGCGCGGATACCAATGAGGGCCTCGTTGTGTCTATACTTGGACAACTCACCCGACTGCATGCGCACCAGCCAGACGAAGCCCGTGTCGTGTTGGTGCCGTGTGCGTCCCGCACATTCATAAGTCTTGCTATAAGTCGCAGTAGATGCTATATAGGTCTGTCGAATCTTACATCAAGATCCGTGCAAAATTTTCTTTTCAGATTTTCTTTTTTCTCTCTTAAATCTCAGTCGAGTGAGACATTGCCACGCCATTAAACAGAGGCTCGGGCGCCATTAATGGAGACCTTGGGAGAGAGGTGGATGGTAGATGGAGGTCAAAGGGCTCGCACGCCTCTCGTACTCAAATAGCTACCCTCCATGGCGCCTCCTAGCTAATAATAAAAGGGGACGCGTGGCGACACGTAAATGGTAAATAGAACGCCCACGGTTTCGATAATACTTGTGTTTCTGATTGTAACATGACACACTTGTTCCAAAATGACTTTGTTGATTGTTAATGTGTGCGCCTTCGCAAATCGGACTGCAAAATTACCACACCATGTTGGTGCCATGTCATGACACCAACCAAGTTTCATGATTTTCATGCGTGTTTGGGATTTACAGGAATTAAAAAACCAAGTTTCTCAATGTTTCCAGCAGAGCCATGACGCCCAGATGTTTGAATTTCATTCCAATTTCTGGCATAGGACCTAGAAATTTACCCGAGGACACACATGTGATTTTTCAACCAGCTTTGGTGCACTGGAGCATGTGCTTGTATTTAAAATTTGAATTATGCACACAAAGGTGACACGATCCCTCTCAGAACCACGAGCCTTCTTGAGAGAAGCTCCGGTTTTTGCAAGAAACTTATACCCAAACTTGTTCCTATTCTGAATTTTTTTACCACAGCAAGGTAGTATCATGACATGACACCATGCCAAGTTTCATGATTTTCAGGCGTGTTTTGGATTTACAAGAATTTTAAAACCAAGCTTCTCAATGTTCTCGGCAGAACCACGATGCCCAAATATTTGAATTTCATTCCCATTTCTTGCATGTGACCTAGAAATTCACCCGAGGACACACATGTGATTTTTCAATCAACTTTGGTGCACGGGAGCATGTGCTTGTAGTTCAAATTTGAATTATGCACATTAAATGACCAGAAACTCAATTAATGTATAAAAAAGGCCAAACGAACCCGGAATATTTCCAAAATTTAACAGGGCACTCATATAGTTCTATGTTGCCTCTGTAAAGAAAATCTCGAGAGAGGTAGCGCATATTAGAAATGCCATTAGACATTGTTATTTTCTCGTCAAACCCGTTGACCATGTTACATGACAAAAATAAGCCGATTCTCACAATGAAAAGTTAACGGTCTCCAGCACAACACACCCCTCAAATAAAACCAAGCACCCTGGAATTCTTTGACAAAACTAAGCACTCTGGAATTCTATGACAAAACTAAGCACCCTGAAATTCTTTGACAACTAAACTGCTGGCTATATGATGTTGGCCATATATATTGTACGTATATAATGTGAAGAAACAAGTGGTAGTACTATACCAACTAAAAGATGAAATGTACGAAATATAATGAGAAGAAACATAACATAGTTTTGCTGGGGGCTCAGCACAACACACCCCTCAAATAAAACTAAGCACACCTGAAATTAAACTAAGCAACTAATCCGGTAGACACTGCATTGGAACCACCATGAGCAACGACACTGCCACCTTACTCGGACTCCTCATCCACGTCCTCGACTTCGTCCTTGTCCCTCTTCCTCTGGGCTGATACTTCTTTTCTTGAACCACACACTTGGCTCTTGCTCTTCATCCAACCGTTGTAGATATTGAAACAAAGGTAGCCATCCATTGCAGCGTAGTGGATGTGGTCTATATCTAGTACATTCCACTCACATGCATGATGAAACCTGAACGGAGGTTTCTTCAGTGTACCGTACAAAGGATGAACCATGGCTCCTGCCAGGGTCAGCATTGAAGGCTGATCACCCGAGGGTACCAGCCGTTTCTTCTGGAGGTCAAAGGGGTCGCCTACAACAAGGCCTATCCGACCCAGGATTTCCTTGTCGTTCCTAAAGTCTACAGTAACGAATTTGACTCGGCCGTCCTTGAGGATATTCTTAAAATCCTGGCACTCAACGTCGGCACGGCATATGTGGTAGACCAAGCATAAGTCATGCACACAAACCTAGATCACGGCGGGCTTCTTCTTCTCTGCCTCCTTTAGATTCTTCTCGCTTCCTAGGACTGTGGTGCACTCAACATCTAGCCCAGCGACCCACTCATCATTTGAGTTTTCAAACATGCGTTTGAAGCGAGCAAGGCATTCTTTCAATGTTGCGGAAGGACGAGTGTGGATGACGTCAAACTCATCGCCGGTGATGGTTCTAACCTTATACTCACTGCCGATCATGGAGATTTGGGACGCCATGGATTTGTGAGCAGGGTTAGGATTAGTGGAACTACCATAATGTGAAAGGATGGGACGACTAGGAGCGGTTTATCGATTGTAAAAATGTCGAGTGGGGGGCGCATGTGGATGGCAGGGTAGTGGCTTGCCTGGTGGATAAATGGATTCATACACAGTACTATGGGGGCCCAATTAGATGTCATGTCTACTCAACGCCCAATTAAATGGCTTTCGATGTCATGTCAAGCATCGGGAAAATTACAGGTGATATGAACCTTTCCATTCTCCCATGATATGGGCTTCCGAGAGGCCTTGGATCTGAGATCGAATAGTTGCATGGCGTGATTCTAGACCTATGGGTGAATATCCTATCCTGGAGGGCTATTCTGCAATTTTTCAGTAACTTAGCATGCGACCGTTCGATCTCAGATCCAAGGGCTGCCAACAGCCCATATCATGGTCGCGCCTACCACGACCGTCGCCTCACTCGCGCAGCCGCGCCCTTGGAGATTTAACACGGTGCGTTAGGCTATCTGATGTTGGCATGTCATACATAGTCATCACTTAGTCTCTCATACAACAAGGTTAGCTATAAGGTTGGCTATAAGAGTATTTTTTGTTTACTTCTCTCTATCTCTTTCTTCATAGTATTTATTGCATTTGCCGAGGAGTGAGCTCTTCCAATGAAATGGTGCTTAGATGAGGTGCTATGTGCATTAAATGGCTTAGCAACTCATGTCCCCAATGCATAGGTCCGTTAGAAGCCGGGGAAAATTTCTTTCGGGATTTTTGGAGTCCGTTTAGTATTTCTTTTATTTGTTTTTCTGCGCGGAATTAAAAAAACGCAACCGACCTACGTGTCGTGTCCGACCCGGACACTAGGCCCGTCCAGGCTTTATAAGCCGGGGAGCCCAGCCCGGGAACTCGCAAATCCTAGCGCGCCAACCCGCCGCCCCAGCGCCCCGCCGCCGCCTTCGCCGCCGCCGCCGCCCCGCGCCGCCGACCGCCACCGCCGCACCCCGCCGCCGACCACCGCCGACGCCGGAGCCTCGCCGGAGTTGCCGGGTAGTTTTTTTTAGACACCGGGTTTCGGGAAAAACCGTTTGGTTTTTCTGACGGTTTTGTTTGTTTTTTTAGTTTCGGTTTTTTTAAATAGATCGGTTTTCCCGATTTATTTAAATAGCGAGTGTTCGTTCGTTCGTTCTAGCGAACGTTCGTCGTTTTTTCTTTTCTCGGATTAAATCCGCGATTTTCTGATCGTGATTCCTGATCCGATTTTCGTTTTAGTATAACTTTTCGCTCGTTTATCGGAATCAGGCGATTCAAGCGCCTGGAGTTTCGTCTCGAAACCCTCTATCCGTTTAACCAACTTAAACAAGTTTTTGCCACTGTAAAATTGCCCTAGATCAAGAATAGTAAACAAAGCCTGTTTCTTTTACCGGTTGACTTTCGTTGCTTTGTTTGATTTGATTCTTTTTGCCAACCGGAGTTTTTAAGTTGAACCTTCTGGTTAGATCTCTTATTTGAGTTTTACCTATGCATTAGATGAATACTTATTGTATGCTTGTTTGTTTGTCTGCGATAGAATACCTGGAGTGCACTGCCTATTACTTCGAATCTCTAGGTTTCGCGGATCATCAACAAGGCAAGTAACACTTTGATCATACCTCCTACTACCCAGTTTTATTGCATTAGATCAATCCTCAAACATTGCATGATTAGGATCTAATTAAATTGTGGGATGGGAAGTAGTTGAGGTAGTACCTATTACCTGTTGTATTATCAAACCTTTGGGAGTTACTTCTACGTTTGCTTATTATGCCATGCTATGGTAGTAGACGTGGATTGGGTGAGTGATATCCATGACAGATGTGAGTTTGTTAATTAATGGTTTATCTAAGGTGGCAACTTAAACACACATCTGGGTGGATTGAGGTACCTCGGTATTCCAGGATTGCCTGTTTTTCTTTATGGACCGCCACCCAGGCCCAAAGGGATCATGAGATTTTTTCATACTAGAAACTTCCGTGTGCAGCCACATGCTATTATGGGCTCTAGCATAGTTGATTAAGTCATGCGAACTCTTATAGGGTAGACTAGGAGATGTAGGGGAAAGTAGGTGTAACGGTCTATCCATCGTAAGGTGCTAGCGCTTCTGAAAGACTATGTCTCGGTCATCCGTTTCTCAAACACCGTGTAGTGCGAGAAACCAAACGGAGGTGATCGAGTCTTGTGGGGAAAAGTGCGCAAACCTCTGCAGAGTGTATAAACTAATCATGGTTAGCCGTGTCCCCAGTTATGGACATCTTGAGTATCTAGTACTTGGACTATCATGTGACTCTCAACATGTTACTCTAAAATTTAATTTTGATGGGTTTTGTTTAATGATGATGCTTAATTGGGATTGAGAATGCTGTCAACCATTCTCAATGTTTAACAACTACCATGATAGTTAAATAAAATTTATTCCTTTGCAGTAGGGAAAAATCAGCTTTACGCAAAACTGTAACCATAGAGCTTTCCACCAGCCAAATATGCATATAGTATAGTTGTTTCATTCCATTACTCTCTATGTGTTACTTTGCCAGCATATTCCATGTGCTGACCCGTTTTCGGGCTGCAACGTTAATGTTGCAGACTTTTCAGACGATGATTAAGGAGTTTTAGGTCGTGGTTCTATACTCAGTGATGCCGTTGGAGTTGATGGACTCACTTATCTTCCAAGCCTTCCGCTGTTATCGTTATTAGATGGCCTTAAGCCATATTTATTGTAATAAGTTCTCTATTGAGACACTCGATGTAATAAGTGTGTGATTGCTACTCTGTTATAAATCCTCCAAGTACTGTGTGGTGTCAGCATTACTGATCCAGGGATGACACCTGAGCACAGAGATCAGACTGTTTGAGGTCTGGTCGCTACACAGCCCTACGTTTGCAGCAGCCTACTCCCTTGTCTTCTCGCGTCTCTGTCGAACCGACTAGGCGGAACTGCCCCGCCTACCGCGTGGGAAAAGCCCCGCCCACGACTTTTAAATAGTACAATATACTAATTTTGTATCCATGGATTGCGCCATGGAGCAAACCCTCAAGAAAACGACAGTACACATGTACGGAGTATACAACACACCCGTCGCGTTCGCGTCACACCCCAGACGGTCAGTCGGTCTAGCACGCCGCCCTCCGAATGGAACACGCGTCATATTGCGTTTGCACACACATGTGGGACTGCAATTGAGAACCGACCATAGGCACACTTCCCGGCCCCGCAAGTCGGGTGAGTTAATAGAAGTAGTACATACGTTGTACCTGGATAATCCCTGCAAGACATGAAAGATCAGTTCGTCCATGCATGTGACTAGACTCCAGCAGACATGCACAAAGACTACTCGGCTGCCATCTAGGTCAAGCCGGCTATGTTAATTAGGACATCTATCGATGTACCCCTTTTCTACGAGTTTATCTTTAATTTGAGCTTTCATCCTCGTCTAGTTTGTCCATCAGGATTCATCTTGTATCCTTTTGTAACACACTCGATGTGGCTATATCTCCCACATGTCGGAGCATGACTTAGAGGCATAACCGCATTGAAGGCAATGTCACAAGAGGGGTAATCTTTACACATCCCATGTACTAAATAAGAAAAGAGGTACAAGATAGGCTTACAATCGCCACTTCACACAATACATGAATAAAGCATTACATCATCCAGATACAATCAAGGTTCGACTACGGAACCAAATAAAATAAGACAACCCCTAATGCAACAGATCCCCGATCGCCCCAACAGGGCTCCACTACTGATCACCTGAAACAAAACAACACAATGAACAAGATCTTCATCGAGCTCCTCCTTGAGCTGGGTTGCGTCACCTGCACGGTATCATCGGCACCTGCAAACTGGTTTTGGATGTATCTATGAGTCACGGGGACTCAACAATCTCACACCCTCGCGATCAAGACTATTTAAGCTTATAGATAGGGTAAAAGGTGTGAGGTGGAGCTGCGGCAAGCACTATCATATATGGTGGCTACCTTACGCAAAAGAGAGCGAGAAGAGAAAGCAAAGCACGTTCGAGAAACTATGATCAAGAAGTGATCCTAGAACAACCTATGTCAAGCATAACTCCAACACCGTGTTCACTTCTCGGACCCCGCCGAGAAGAGACCATCACGGCTACACACGCGGTTGATGCATTTTAATTAAGATAAGTTTCAGGTTTTCTACAACCGGACATTAACAAATTCCCATCTGCCAATAACCGCGGGCACGGCTTTCGAAAGTTCAAATCCCTGCAGGGGTGTCCCAACTTAGCCGTCACAAGCTCTCACGGTCAACGAAGGATATTCCTTCTCCCAGGAAGACCCGATCAGGCTCAGAATCCCGGTTACAAGACATCTCGACAATGGTAAAACTAAACCAGCAAAGCCGCCCGAATGTGCCGACAAATCCCGATAGGAGCTGCACATATCTCGTTCTCAGGCCACACTCAGATGAGACATCCTACGAGTAAAACCAACCCTCAAGTTGCCTCGAGGTGGCCCCGCAATCTACTCGGTCGAACCAACACTCAGAGGAGCACTGGCCCGGGGGGTTAAAATAACGATGACCCTTGGGCTGGCCGACCCAAGGGAAAAAGGCTAGGTGGCAAATGGTAAAACTAAGGTTGGGCCTTGCTGGAGGAGCTTTATTCAAGGGGAACTGTCAAGGGGTTCCCATTATAACCCAACCTCGTAAGGAACGCAAAATCAAGGAACATAACACCGGTATCACGGAAACTAGGGCGGAAAGAATAGAACAAAACACCAGGCATAAGGCCGAGCCTTCCACCCTTTACCAAGTATATAGATGCATTAAGTAAATAAGATATATTGTGATATCCCACAATAAACATGTTCCAACAAGGAACAACCCCAATCTTCACCTGCAACTAACAACGCTATAAGAGGGGCTGAGCAAAGCGGTAACATAGCCAAACAACGGTTTGCTAGGACAAGGTGGGTTAGAGGATTGGCTTAGCAATATGAGAGCCATGATATAGCAAGTGGTAGGTATCACAGCATAGGCATAGCAAAAGAGCGAGCATCTAGCAAGCAAAGATAGAAGTGATTCCGAGGGTATGGTCATCTTGCTGAGATCCAGCAAGGAAGAAGAACGACGTTATTAAGTGGAACAGATCCTCACACGCACGACATTATCGGAACCAACTCGAAGAAGCAACACCGAAAAGAAACAAAAAACATAGTAAACAACCACCACATAAGCATGGCATGATGCACAACCAAGTATGATGCATGTCCGGTTTAATGAAGCATGGCATGGCAAAGTGCAACAAACAACACTACAAATTAAGTGGAGATCAATATGCAACGAGTTGCATATTGACAGAACACCACATTGAAGTTATTTAGTTCGATCTCGTTTATGTACCCAACAATGTTAAATGTTGGTTAGCATGGCAAGGGGTGAAACAAAATAAAACTACATATCTAGGCAAGTTTAAATGAGGCCGAAACAACAAACAACAAGTCCGGAAACTCCTCATGTGCATATTTTAGGTTTGGGACTGTTATGCCCTAAACATAATTTTAGAGTTGTTAAACATGCAAAGTGAAGCCATCATGATAATCTAGGCATTTTTCTACCCCATTTACATATAAAGTTTATTAAATTCCGAGTTACGTTATTTAGTTATGAAATAAAGCATTTTAGCATGGCAAGGGCAAAATTTAAACAAACAACATTTTAAGCATTTTAAACATAGATGAAAATGGCAAATTATTAATCTACACAAAATTCTAAGCAAGTTTCATATATAAAGTTTTTACATGTGATGCTTGGTTTCTGAGTTAAAATATGCATGAAGCTCAAGGGTGTTTCTACAAAACTGACGTTCTCTGGGAAAATAGGAAAACATTCTATGTAAAAAAACACGATACGGGCCGGATCTGGTTGGCCCAACAGAGCACAGAAGGTTTGGGGTGGCTGCTCACATTGGCCATGGGCCGTTCGGTGGAGGAGAGAGGTCGGCAGGGCGCTAGGCCTTGCGCGAGATGTGGCCCAGGCGCGCAGGAGGCAGGCGGCCTGGAGCTGGGCTGGACCTTGGCAATCAAAGGCAGCCCAAGGCACGGGAGTCCACGCGCGGCTGCAGTTAACGACGATGATCGGCGCTCCTGCTGCTCTTCAAAGTGGAAGCCGAGGACGGCGCGATGGAATTGAGGCAGCGGCATCGCTGGAAGGTGCAGGGACATCGAGGAACGGCAGAACGGGGCGGCACCAAGCAGATCTGGACGGTGGGATCGAGGAGGACGACGGAGGCTCAGCTCCAGCGGCTCCGGTCGGTGGTGAGATCCATGGCGTCGGCGGTTCCCTATGACAACAAAGGGAGGGAGAGAGCTAGTGAGGGGAGGAAGGGGAAGGGAATGGAGAGAGAGAAAGGTCGGGCGGCAGCATGACCTGGCTAAAGGTGGTTGCCGACGGCGACTCGGGCTACTTGGCGGGCGCGAGGCCAACGTGGTGAGGAAGAAGCGCTCGGGACCTCAGTGGCCAGATCGAGCGGGGGTGAGGGAGCTGCGGCCGGGAGGCAGGGACAAGCGCTGGGGCGTTGGGGAGCTTCCTGGGCCGTCGGATCCGCGATCTGGTGGTCCAAATCGAGTGGGAGGTGGCGGTTGGTGGAGTGGATCTGAAAATGAGGGCTGAAGGTGATTGGCTCGGTGGGGAACACGAGGAGGAGACAGGAGGAGTTGCAGCGGCGCTAGGAGGATCCCTAGAAATTAGGGATTCGTCCGCTGATTGCACTGCTATTTATAGGAAGTGGGTGTGGGTAGGGCTATCTCGTCCCTCCGATCGTAATCGGACGATCTCGGATAATTAGGTTAGGGTGCCCCATTAACAAAACGGAGATGTTTTGTAGATGTTTGGGGAGATCTAAGTCCAACGGTGACAACTGTCCGGGTCGGGTCCGGGGAAGTTTCGGACGCGCACGTGAGGGGTCGGTGCACTGTGCAAAGAGGGGTTTTCGGATCGTGCGATCGCATCGGACGGCTCTGGACGTGAAGAGGGGCAGGTGTATGGACTAGGTAGGTTGTGTTGAGGCTGAGAGGAGAGAAGAGAGAGAGAGAGGGCCCGGTAGAATTTTCCGAAGACCGAAAACGCCCGATGTTAGACCGACTCTAATGCCGCTATAGATAATCGTTGGGGCATCAAACGAACTCCGAATGTGATGAAACTTGGCGGGCGGTCTACTGACACCGTAACAAGGCCACACGCCAACTTTCAACCCATTCCGAGAACATTTACCGGCCACTTGCAAAATAATATTTCGGACAAGCCACGGGCGCGTGCAAGTGTGTCTGGGCTCAGAACGGACAACAGAAGGAACTGGGAGACTGGGACAGATGCAAGTTTTGAAAAACATGATGATGCAATGCACATGATGACATGATAAGATGCAACACGCAAGCGAAAGACATGGCAACGACAACGAATAACTGGAAGACACCTGGCGCATCGGTCTCGGGGCGTCACAACACTCCACCACTACGAGAGGATCTCGTCCCGAGATCTAGGCTGGTACCGGAGAGAAAGCGGAAGAGGAAGAGGTAAAATAAAGTTGCTTCTTTGACCAATGAGTGAAACCAAAGAACCTTGAAAGGTTACACCATTTCGAGAAAAGAGTACTACGGAGATAAACGAAGTTGAAAGCACTTCGTTAGGAAAAGAGGAACAAGGAACATTACGAGAACCTTGTAGGTTGAAAGACAAAAGAAAAGGATTGCAATGTACAAGAAGTACATGCAAACACTCCGGTAGAACGAGATGCACAAGGAACGATAAGGATCAATTACGACAACACTCCCGTTAAAACAAGATAGAGAAGGAATAAGAATGATGTAATTTGGACAGTACTCCGACTGAAAAGAAAAAGGAATTGAATAAGGACTTGATAAGATGAGAAGATACTTGATGCAATCAACAACACACTGCCTCTGAAAAATATTGAACGAATGGCACAAGGGATAAGAACGATTTCAGACAGCACTCCGGTTGAGAAGGGATGGACAACTTGATAATATGAGAGAACTTGAATGAAGGACACGACACTCCGGTTAAATGGATAAGCACGAAAAGAACATGATCTTTGACCAAACGAGATGATGGGTGAAAAGAGCAACATCACAAAGCTTCCGGAAAAAAAGAATAGAAGCTAGATTGTTGGGATAAAGGGACGGAGAAGAAAATGACAATTTCTGCCACAAATGAGCTTGAAGAAGCATCTTTAGGAGAAGGGTCGAATGGAGTTGTTGGAAAACCAACAACAAAATATATGATTTCCAATGGTCTTAAGGGAAATGTCCCCAAATTATGAGGTGAAGTCCAGCCACTAAAAAAATCAATCAGTTGGATTGAGAACAACAAGGAGATGAAAACTCCTTCATCGAGATGAGAAGCGAAAATTGGATCATAGATAAGCACCGTAATGGCAACATTCCCAATGGGAGGCTTTAGGTGAAATCTATACAAGATAACTCTAATGAAGAGATTGATGGATTTAAGATACTTCATTCTTGACAACATGTGAATCATGAAACATGAACTCAAGTTATGAAGAATGACATAGCACCACCTCAAATGATACGGTAGAAAGAATTTGACTTTGGAATGCAAGATGAAAAATACTTGGAGCATAGCTTGACGGATCATACTTTCGAGATATATCTTGAAGAACAATTGAAGAATGAAAAGAATCCTTGATGAACCACCATGTAGCCTCCATGAAGAACTCCGGTAATAAAAGAATGATCAAAAGAAGTGAAGGATGAAGAAATAAGATCGAACCCTTGCAATGATTAGATAGAGCTTTGAAATTATATAATTGAAATAACTTGGAGCTCCGGAAAAGAAAGATGGACAACTTGAATCGAGAATTTGATGAACCTCCGGAATAAGAAATTGAATTTACTCGATGAAACAAGAATAAGAATTACATTATGATCATCCTTCACCAATTAAATTGATGACAAGCAACGGATTTGACATACTACTTATTCTCGTAGAAAGGATTAAGATAAATATTGCGCAAACTTGAAGAGGCCTTCGATGATCCACCGGTAGGATTTGAAAGAACGAAATAATTGATATGATAACGTAAGAAGAGGAATCTTGAACAAACCATCGTAAGAATTGAAAATGAAAGTAGAAGAGGCACAAATCACCGGAAGAATTTGGAAAACGAATGAAGATACTTGAAGGAATTAAGATGCATGAGAACGAATAGATCACGAGTTTATTAGATAATACTTGCATGATGCACCGGAAAGTTTTGGAGGATGAGAGCTGAAAGCTAGAATGAATAATCTTGAAATGATGGCCTCTGAAGAATCAGACTGAAAAGACTCCTTGATTGCTCCGGAAGGATGAAAAGAATTCTCACAATCAAAAACAATTATGGGAGTATGGCAACAAGCTAGAATCACGAATCTTTGGGAGAACGGATAAGAATGAGAGAAAAATCTTCCTCGGTCTTCAAATGTAGAGAATGACGATGATAAACACCACCATGAATTGTTGAGGCACTCCGGAATGAAGAATAGAAAGGTTGAGCCAATGATGAAAAGAATTTGAAAGATCTTGGGGAAAAGCATTTGACTGATGAAAAAATCATTCTTACGTCAAACTTTGAAAAGAATTTGAGAATCACTGCGGGAGAATAAGACGAGTCAGGTAAGATCCTGGGAAAATACCTGTGGGTTAGGGCCCACTCAAAAGAAACACCATTGAATGATCTTGAAGAGAGATTACACCGGTTCAATTAAATGGCTTGAATGAGATAACAACCTCAAAAGAGCTTGAACAAATGCAGAGTGGAAACACGAATCTTATGAGATATCTTCAGCACTCCGGAACAATAGAATAGCAAGAGTGGATGATTAAGAGGTCCACCTGCATGAGAAGGTATTGAAAGGAGGAAAAGGATATGATCAACACTGAAAACATGAATCCACTGGAGAAGAAAAAGAGAATGAAGAATGATAATTAGAAGCTCTGTTAGAATCTTCATGAGAATCACCAGATAAGAACATTGACAGAAAGAATGGAGAGGCTTCTCATCAATAACATGATAGTTGATTAAGAAATCTGAGTCCTTGAATAAAAAAAAGGGTGGGAGGGCGGGAAAAACAAAAGCAATTTGGAACGGATGAAACGGACACCGTTGAGAAGGCTTGAGTTGATCTTGCGGATGTTGAAAATGATCAGATCCACTTGAAGAGAAACACGTCGGTTGAAAAAGAATTGGCATGACCATCTCGATGATCGAAAAGGATTAGTATTCACATAGAAATATGAGAACACCACTTAGGCAAGGTATGGAATCAACATTTGACTTCGAAGCAACTCGAATACCACAACTGAATACAAAAACAAAGGATTGGCTTGCAGAATAAGCCGGAACAAACATATGATAGAGATTTCGTCCGAAGTTTTTGTGGTGGGGCCTACACGGGCTCGATCGTACAACACCATCATGTACAAGGAAGTGCACATGACATACGAAGCGTCCCCGAGTCAGCATAGCCAAGGACTCTTTAAGACACAACAAGACCACTGTAAAACCAACCGTGGATAGGCGGACCACTAGACATTGAACCCCAATTTCATATCATATATCTGTCGGAAAGATATCCTAAGAGCTACTTGAATTCCCACTTATAAACTCCCGAAACTTTCCGCTTATGCAATCAGGTGTTGGGGATATAGGGGAAGCATAATATCTCACCCAAAACTAACAAATCCTACATCCAGCTGTATCCATCCTTCAACACATAACCAAGAAACCTTCGGAAATCATTTACTTCAACCTTCGAAAAGCATCCGTTATACGAGTTATGGCAATACTCCCGAACTCCCGCCCCAGTACTGGGTGGCATTGAGGTTATCTCACCAACAACTGCATAAAAGAGAGTTTCGATGTCGGAGAACTCAGGTATTCTAGAACTGCAACGATAAAATTGTGACGACAACACCTCGGAGCTCAACTCCCTGGGACACTGCCACAACCCCTAAATGTAAGGAGGCACCAAGAACAATGTTCTCGTCACAAAACCATCGGAACGATTCCAAGATACCCGCATGATCCTAAAAAAATTTAGTGAAATTTGAGAAGAGAAGAGTCAAAACTCTACGTCAGGATGCCTCACCAGAGCAACGAAGGGATTGAGGAGTAAAAAGAATCCTACTCTCCGATAAATATAAACCTATAAGACTCAAAACATTTTTCTAGATCAACAACGCCTGCGATTCGAGTAAGCAGGGGGCTCCTAAGTCGGGGAAGGCTCTGATACCAACTTGTAACACCCTCGATGCGGCTATATCTCCCACGTGTCGGAGCACGACTTAGAGGCATAACCGCATTGAAGGCAATGTCGCAAGAGGGGTAATCTTTACACATCCCATGTACTGAATAAGAAAATAGGTACAGGATTGGCTTACAATCGCCACTTCACACAATACATGAATAAAGCATTACATCATCCAGATAAAATCAAGGTCTGAGTATGGAACCAAATAATAGAAGACAACCCTTAATGCAACAGATCCCCGATCGCCCCAACTGGGCTCCACTACTGATCAACTAAAACGAAACAACACAATGAACAAGATCTTCATCGAGCTCCTCCTTGAGCTGGGTTGCATCACCTGCACGGTATCATCGACACCTGCAAACTGGTTCTGGAAGTATTTGTGAGTCACGGGGACTCAGCGATCTCACACCCTCGCGATCAAGACTATTTAAGCTTATAGGTAGGGTAAAAGGTGTGATCTGGAGCTGCGGCAAGCACTATCATATATGGTGGCTACCTTATGCTAAAGAGAGTGAGAAGAGAAGGCAATGCACCTTCGAGAAACTATGATCAAGAAGTGATCCTAGAACAACCTACGTCAAGCATAACTCCAACACCGTGTTCACTTCCTGGACCCCGCTGAGAAGAGACCATCATGGCTACACACGCGGTTGATGCATTTTAATTAAGATAAGTTTTAGGTTTTCTACAACGGGACATTAAAAAATTTCCATCTGCCCATAACCACGGGCACGGCTTTCGAAAGTTCAAATCCCTGCAGGGGTGTCCCAACTTAGCCCATCACAAGCTCTCACGGTCAACGAAGGATATTCCTTCTCCCAGGAAGACCCGATCAGGCTCGGAATCCTGGTTACAAGACATCTCGACAATGGTAAAACTAAACCAGCAAAGCCGCCCGAATGTGCCGACAAATCCCGATAGGAGCTGCACATATCTTGTTCTCAGGGCACACTCAGATGAGACATCCTACGAGTAAAACCAACCCTCAAGTTGCCCCGAGGTGGCCCTGCAGTCTACTCGGTCGGACCAACACTCAGAGGAGCACTGGCCTGGGGGGTTAAAATAAAGACGACCCTCGGGCTGGCCGACCCAAGGGAAAAAGGCTAGGTGGAAAATGGTAAAACCAAGGTTGGGACTTGCTGGAGGAGTTTTATTCAAGTCGAACTATCAATGGGTTCCCATTATAACACAACCGCGTGAGGAACGCAAAATCAAGGAACATAACACCGGTATGACGGAAACTAGGGCGGCAAGAGTAGAACAAAACACCAGGCATAAGGCAGAGCCTTCCACCCTTTACCAAGTATATAGATGCATTAAGCAAATAAGATATATTGTGATATCCCAACAATAAACATGTTCCAACAAGGAACAACTCCGATCTTCACCTGCAACTAACAACGCTACAAAAGGGGCTGAGCAAAGCAGTAAAATAGCCAAACAACGGTTTGCAAGGACAAGGTGGTTAGAGGCTTGGCTTAGCAATATGGGAGGCATGATATAGCAAGTGGTAGGTATCACGGAATGGGCATAGAAAAAGAGCGAGCATCTAGCAAGCAAAGATAAAAGTGATTTCGAGGGTATGGTCATCTTGCCTGAGATCCAGCAAGGAAGAAGAATGACGTTATTAAGTGGAACAGATCCTCACACGCACGACGTTATCGGAACCAACTCGAGGAAGCAACACCGGAAAGAAACAAAAAACATAGTAAACAACCACCACATAAGCATGGCATGATGCACAACCAAGTATGATGCATGTCCGGTTTAATGAAGCATGGCATGGCAAAGTGCAACAAACAACACTACAAATTAAGTGGAGATCAATATGCAACGAGTTGCATATTGATAGAACACCACATTGAAGTTATTTAGTTCGATCTCATTTATGTACCCAACAATGTTAAATGTTGGTTAGCATGGCAAGAGGTGAAGCAAAATAAAACTACCTATCTAGGCAAGTTTAAATGAGGCCGAAACAACAAACAACAAGTCCGGAAACTCCTCATGTGCATATTTTAGGTTTGGGACTGTTATGCCCTAAACATAATTTTAGAGTTGTTAAACATGCAAAGTGAAGCCATCATGATAATCTCGGCATTTTTCTACCCCATTTACATATAAAGTTTATTAAATTCCGAGTTACGTTATTTAGTTATGAAATAAAGCATTTTAGCATGGCAAGGGCAAAATTTAAACAAACAACATTTTAAGCATTTTAAACATAGATGAAAATGGTAAATTATTAATCTACACAAAATTCTAAGCAAGTTTCATATATTAAGTTTTTACATGTGATGCTTGGTTTGTGAGTTAAAATATGCATGAAGCTCAATGGTGTTTCTACAAAATTGACGTTCTCTGGGAAAATAGGAAAACGTTATGTGTATAAAAACACGATACGGGCCGGATCTGGTTGGCCCAACAGAGCACAGAAGGTTTGGGGTGGCTGCTCACATTGGCCATGGGCTGTTCGGTGGAGGAGAGAGGTCGGCAGGGCGCTGGGCCTTGAGCGAGATGCGGCCCAGGCGCGCAGGAGGCAGGCGGCCTGGAGCTGGGCTGGACCTTGGCAACCGAAGGCGGCCCAAGGCGCAGGAGTCCACGCGCGGCTGCAGTTAACGACGATGATCGGCGCTCCTGCTGCTCTTCGAAGTGGAAGCCGAGGACGGCGCAATGGAATTGAGGCAGCGGCGCCGCCGGAAGGTGCAGGGACGTCGAGGAACGGCAGAACGGGGCGGCACCAAGTAGATCTGGACGGTGGGATCGAGGAGGACGACGGAGGCTCAGCTCCAGCGGCTCCGGTCGGTGGTGAGATCCATGGCGGCGGCGCCCTGTGACAATTGAGGGAGGGAGAGAGCTAGTGAGGGGAGGAAGGGAAAGGGAAAGGAGAGAGAGAGAGAGAGGTCGGGCGGCAGCATGACCTGGCTGAAGGTGGTCACCGGCGGCGACTCTGGCGAGTCAGCGGGTGCGAGGGGAACGTGGTGAGGAAGAAGCACTCGGGACCTCAGTGGCCAGATCGAGCAGGGGCGTGGGAGCTGCGGCCAGGAGGCAAGGACGAGCGCTCGGTCGTTGGGGAGCTTCCTGGGCCGTCGAATCCGCGATCTGGCGGTCCAAATCGAGTGGGAGGTGGCGGTTGATGGAGTGGATCTGAAAACAAGGGCCGAAGGTGATTGGCTCGGTGGGGAACACGAGGAGGAGACAGGAGGAGTTGTGGCGGCGCAAGGAGGATCCCTAGAAATTAGGGATTCGTCCGCTGATTGCACTGCTATTTATAGGAAGTGGGTGTGGGTAGGGCTATCTCGTCCCTCCGATCATAATCGGACGATCTCGGATAATTAGGTTAGGGAGCCCCATTAACAAAACGGAGATGTTCTGTAGATGTTTGGGGATGATCTGAGTCCAACGGTGACAACTATCCGGGTCAGGTCCGGGGATGTTTCGAACGCGCACGTGAGGGGTCGGTGCACTATGCAAAGAGGGGTTTTCGGACCGTGCGATCGCATCGGACGGCTCTGGACGCGAAGAGGGGTAGGTGGATGGACTAGGTAGGTTGTGGTGAGGCTGAGAGGAGAGAAGTGAGAGAGAGAGAGGGCCCGACAACAATTTCCGGAGAATGAAAACGTCCGACGTTAGACCGGCTATAATGCCGCTATAGTTAATCGTTGGGCCGTCAAACGAACTCCGAATGCGATGAAAACTTGGCAGGCAGTCTACTAACACCATAACAAGGCCATACTCCAACTTTCAACCCATTCCGAGAACATTTTCCGGCCACTTGCAAAATAATATTTCGGACATGCCACGGGTGCGTGCAAGTGTGTCTGGGCTCAGAACGGACAACGGAAGGAACTGGGAGACCGGGACAGATGCAAGTTTTGAAAAACATGATGATGCAATGCACATGATGACATGATAAGATGCAACACGCAAGCGAAAGACACGACAACGACAACGAATAATTGGAAGACACCTGGCGCATCGGTCTCGGGGCGTCACACCTTTGGGCAGTGAGGTTATGATTTCTTGTCATGTGGAATTTTTTCGTGTTATATGTTATAATCTGGCGCTTTAGATCAAAATGACGACAACTACGCCTCCGGGGCACGTGCATGAAAACTTCTCGATAGTCATTGCCGAGGTCAAGTCGGCTCCGGCCGGTAGACAAAAGAAAACTAGTACTCCACTATATAGGCAGGAGCCTCCGAGCTTGCTTGCTAGTGTTGCTCTCTTCACACTGTCTCGTCCTCTCCAGATCTAAACACGACAGCGGTGGCCACACACACTCTCTCTACTCACCGCTGGTCATAGATCCAGCCGGATCCTCTCCGCCGGAGAAGGTGAGAAGGTGCAACGTTCACGCGATCGTCCTTGGTGACGGCTCTTACCCACTGTCGGCGCGTCCCGAACAGCGTGCCTTGCCGTTCTCTCCCAAGCATCGCTGGCGAGGGAGGGACTCCCATCCCTTCTTCCTCGCTGCCGTAGTGTGGGCAGATCCGACCTCCTACCGCCCACCTAGCGACATCTCGGCGACCCTCAGGTATAACTTCCTTAGAAACCGGCCTTGCTCTACTTCCCTAGCTCCTAACGTCGCTGCATTTGTATCTTTTACTATTTCTCAGGCCCCCTCGTGTAGATAGGATCGATCGGCTGTTCAAAAACCACCTAATTTTTTACTCTTAAGAGGTAAAACTAGTTCATGCACTCGAATCTAGTAGTACTTGGTTCAAACAAGGAAGAAAGGGGGTGGGGGTGGGCGAAGATTTGTTACCTAAATCTAGGACTTGGTTGAAAGAGGAAATAATGGGGGCAAAAATTAGCAGAGACTGGCTATCCAACTGGTCTCTAGGTCTAATAGGGAAATAAAGGGAACATAGTACAAACTCAATATAAACCTGATCTATTGGTTGAAAAAGGAAAGGAAGTGGGGACTGGGGGACAAGTCAACAGATTAAGTCCAACACTAGATTTGCTAGCCTCACATAGTATAAGGTGGCTATATACTGAACAAAAATGGGACCAACCCAGATATCCTCTTCTGATGTTTGTTGCCCCGAGCCGCTCTTATGTAATGCCACTAGTAAAATGTAGCAGTCGTACTAATAAAAGTAAGGACACATTAAACCAATGTTGTTTTCAATGTAATGCCTCCAGTAATATGAATCAATGGCACTTTTTTTCATGTCCTGCTAAATTTCCCATTAAGATAAGTTGCTTCTTTTCGTTAGAGATGCAACTGTCCTGGTCCGCCTACTCTCCAGGAGCTTCACGACCAACCTTGATGTTGCTCAATTTTATTGCAACTAATGAAGAAGCTCTGTGGGTTTCGTTTTCTGATGGAAATGGAACCGGGGCCGGAGCCCTTTTCTTAAAAGAAGAAGAAGAAGAAGCTGCTAGCTCATGGTACATTGCTTCATTTTAGGTGAACTGCACCAAAAGGTCCCATGAATTGAATCATCCATGTTGGTGACTGGTGTCATCCCTTCTACGATGGCGTTGACTGCAGATATGGTTCCCATCACGAGGTATGTTCCTTTTTTGTCTGACCATTTGCCAAAGATCCTGCATGTTGATCCTGCTCTGGTGCTACTGTTTTGGCACTGCCATGATAAAGCAGTAATGTTATTATTTTGCACCTTAATCTAGTGGCACTATTTATTTGAGGCAATGTTTTGGCACCGCTAGTGCCACTGTTTTTTTATATATCGAAAGAGGGGGTTCCCTCCAATTTCATTAAAGACACCCAACCATAGAGAACCATTATCCGACAACATCTCAGTGTAAACGGCAGTTATGCAACTACTACTAGAACGGACTGAGTACTAGCAGGAGACAAGTTTGCCACATAAGCTAGGCAGGTAGGGGGACGCAACACCAGCTCGACCAAGTTTGGATTACAACCCAAATACTACCATAGAAACATCATGCGGAAGATAGGGACTGAAAGAGCTAACTTCAGGATCCCAGTCTAAGCTCCCCCGGCCTTCATCCTTGCGACGCACGATACACCTCATTTGCCACCTGCTCGACCCTAGTGTCACTGATAAAATGAAGTAATAATACAGTTAAAATAAAGCGAGTGTCCTCTCTATCATTTCATTTCCAATGTAGATAAAGAAAGTTCTTCTCTTTGTTAATGTATGTTTCATCAACTAGTCCCATTGTTAATGTTAAAGCATTTCTGCAAACTGGGGTGCTTAAGTTTAGTTGATCCGCACAAAAATAGAGATTTAAATGTCTCAAGGCCCCTCCTTATACTACCATTGTATACTGATGTTCATCACTGGCAGAAGGTGTATCGGGGAGACTTGGGTCGATTTCCAGTATGATGTAATATTTTCTTCTGTTTATTAGTGTATGTTTCATCAACTAGTGCCACTATAATCTAATCACACATTTTCATTATCTGTGCAAACAAGGTTATTCAGCTGCATTTTGGTGGAACTGCAAAAATGTATGGATGGAACCGGCATATATGCAGAGTGCGAGGTGCCAAGTAAAAATTACCGACACCAACCCTGCTCCATCTAAGCATTGGCATCCCTCACCATCAGTGGGATGTGTGGCGCTCACTGTGGACGAATCTTTCACGGCAGCAAATCATCTAACCAAATACTAGTAGCTTAGACTTAAAAAAATACTAGTAGCTTATATTGCCAGTTTTCTAGGGGTGTACTCTTTTCTGAAAGAAGCACCAATTCTACAGATCTATTTTTAGCACTTAAAAAATGTAGTTTCATAGGAGTATAAAAGTGCAGACAATGTGATTCTCAAAGAAGAAACTGCAAGTTTTAGTTTCAGATAAGAAACTCCAAGTTCTGCTTCAGATATGAAACTGCAACTTTTAGAGGCAGAGCATTTATATTAACATGGCCTTTTCAAACAGTGTTAACATCATGCTAGAAGTTTTATTCATGGTCAAAACTGGAACTACCAGCCAGTTAACATCATGCTGATCAACATTCATGCATAGCACATCTTCATATGATGCATAGTCAAAAAGATATGCTATTTTCAAAATGCCCACACAATGTCGAGTGTGTGAAAAAGAGAGAAAACAAGGGATGAAGTTTTGGCAAGTGTAGGACGTGGTATGTGTAGACGACAATTTGGACCCACATGTCAATAAAGGCAGAGGCAAAAAATTTGGAGATATTTTCTCTACACAGGTGGAATCGAACCCGAGCGGAATAGCTGTCGGGTAGTGTCACTCGGCCACTGGGCTAGTTCAGTTGTTTCATCACTAATAAGGCACTTCCTCAGGTTGTCGGATGTCCTCCTGCGCCTTTGTGCGCTCGCCGCGACGCCGCTGTCTATTGTTGTGAACATGCTGAACAAACGAGAGGAATTTGGAGAGGACTATACGTGGAGAGGTGGATAGTCGGGACCCACCAGGTCTATGGCCGTATGCAAGCAAGTGCCTCATCGAAAAAATACTTCCTCCTAATGCTATACTGAACGTTGGGGCCCACGATTTTGTGAACATAGTTACATTTTTAGGTGCTTCAACGTAGTTACTATACGAGATAAATTCACAACGAAGCCGGGGAGGTGGCAGGTATCATTTATTATCACTGGTGCAGCAAGTATAAGCTGGGTTTTGGGCTGCCCCATCAGAGGTTCTATTTTTCCTGAAACATCGACAGCCAATTTATGTATTTTTTTGTAGAAAACGCAGAGGTTTGTTCTATTTTTCTATATAAGAATAGGAACGTCTGGTCCAACTTATGTTTCCCTTCTAACTATATTATATATATTTAAATTATTTTATATGTTATTATATATTATTGTTATTGTCATCATATATTTAACAGATACTTACATATGTAAGAAAACTATATCCCACATCTTGTTAACTTATAAAAATAATTTCTAAATCCTGGATTTTTTTGGCAACAAAAATCCTGGTTATTGTGTACAAAAGCATGGTAAGATTTAAGGACCAATGTAATAATAAATCACTTATTATTTAAATATATATAATAAAATGATCAACCCCTGTTTATTTTTTGATAACATTGCTGCGCCCACCCCAACATTATAATTAGAATCAGCCCAGCAAAATCGTGTATTTCGAGAAAGTGCAAATGGCATGTATTTTTTCGGAAAAACATAAATGGGCCGCATGGACGCTACATTATTTGTTCACCCAGCCTAGCTAATGGACTATAATTCGAAAAAAGAAGATCAAATGGACTATAAATTATACCCCGCAAAAAAAGACTGTAAATTCTGAAAAAAATGGGTTGAATACGTGCCACATTTTTGGAGGCTGAAATGTGGGCCAATAGGCCGAAGCCAATGCAAGTCGTTGTCACCTTAGTCAACAAATGATTCTGACATCGTTAGTTGTTGGATTTACATCCAACGACCGGCATCCATCTTCAATCTCTCGTCTTCTTCCTGCAGCGCCACCAGGACCACCTGCTCCCGCGTCTCGCTGCTAGAAGCTCAGCTTAGCACGCTTCGCTATGAAGCGCTACTCCACCGTTGGCCAGGCCATCCCTCCACCCCCCACACCTCCTGTTCTTCTCCACCGACTACTGAACCACACTGCACCAGAACCAGTTAACCCTCGTACACCTCTCCGTCTGTGACTCTACTCCTGCGTCTTCCCATCTCTGGCTCGTTATTATCCGCGGCCTCGCCGTCATCCACCACCATGGGTGCGCTCGGCGCGGAGTGGTCAACATGGTCAACAAACAACACCATCGGAAGTAGATTGTGCATGGAGAGGCTGATAGCTGGGTCCACGGCCGCACATAAGGAAATGTCTCCTTATTACGCGCAAAATAATGGTTCCTCCACCTGACAGTTGGGACCCACCGGAAGGGCCTCTGTATTTCGCGACAAAAACGTTCCCACCGCTAACAGGTCAGACCCACCAGCTATATCTTCGCATGCAAGGAAGTGCCTCCTTATTACGCACAAAAAAATGAATACTCCCCCTGCTAGTTGGGACCCACCTTGGTGGGAGGCTGACTTCTGGGCCTACTAAGTTGACGGGGACGGAGTGCTTTGTCAACATAGTCAATATGAACGATTCTAGCTCCAGTGACCGTACGATGTCCATCCAACGACCGTAGTGCTTCCTCAACCTCTGGTCTTGTTGCTCCAGCCTCCCAAATCAGCGCTGGTCGTGCCGCATGCTCCTGCCTCCCATGGTCGGCTGTGCTGCCGCGGAGGCCTCACCGCCCCTACTATTCCCATCGCTGGCCAGGCTATCCCTCTACTCACCCACACCCCTTGTTATTCTGCGGCGACAGCAGCCTCACACCGCAGTGAACCAGTGAACCCTCGTACTCCTCTAGGCGTGGGCATCCACTTCTGCATCTTCCCTGGCTCCGCGTCGTCCCCTTCCTAGGCCTCGTCGTCGTCAACCGCCCTGGTGCTCTCGGCACGGCATGGTCAACGTGGTCAAGGAATGGCTTCCGTCGGACGTGGACTGTACATGGAGAGGCTGACAGCTGGGTCCACGGCCGCAGCAAGAAAGTGCCTCCTTATTACGCACAAAATAATTATTCCTCCACCTGACAGCGGGTTCCCACCGGACGGGCCATCGTATTTCGTGAAAAAAATGTTTCCCCTGACTCCTGGGACCCACCAGCTACATCTTCGCACGCAAGGAAGTGCGTCCGGGCAAAACGAAATGATTGGCCCCCCTGACTGCTAGGACCCACCAGCTACATCTTGCACGCAAGGAAGTGCCTGACAGTCGAGACCCACCTGGTCGAAGCGTACGTAGCGTTGTCATTCTGGCTGCGAACGTGTACATACATACTGGTCAATGTAGAGGCATGCATGTGTCCTAGTAGAGGTGTGCACGTAGCATGTACACGTACGTACATCGGCCAGGGTGCAAGAAAGTAAATACGGCCACATACGTATATACGGGCGGGGCTCGAACGCTTACTCGCGCGTACGTACGGCCCGGGCTCGGGTACATGGCTGGGTCGGAATGGAGAAACAGCGTCGTTGTCGTGTTCATGGGGAGCCAACCGGATGGGTCGGAACGGAATGCATCGTCGTGTTCATCGGGAGGGCTCGGATGGAACAGCCAATGGAAATGAGGCCTGGCGTACCGCAGAACGGAGGAAACATCCTTGTGTTTGACCGGCCACGTTCAAAACGGGATCCTGTTCATCAGGAGGGGTCTGGCATACCGCAAAACGGAGGAAACGGACCTCCGACGGTCGAAACGGGGGTCCTGTTGATCGGGAGGGGTGTGGCGTACCACAAAACGGAGGAAACGGACTTGTGTTGGAGCGCTATGGTCGAAACGGGGGTGTGGCGTACCGCAAAACGGGACTCCACGGGATACTGTTCATCTCCACCATTGACCCCCTGTAGCCTCCACAGGCTACTGTTCATCCATCGTCGACCTCCTACAGCCTCCACCTGCCACTGTCCATCCACGGGCTCCTGTTCATCCAGCCTCCACCGAGCGCTACTCCACCGGCTATTTCTCAACCACCCCTCCATGGGCTACTGTTCATCCAGCCCTCCACCATCTACTGTTCATCGTGCCCTCCACAGGGTGGTCCTGTTCATCCTACCCTCCACGGGGTGGTCTGATGTCTACTACACAACCTTCTTCTTGTAGACGTTGTTGGGCCTCCAAGTGTAGAGGTTTGTAGGACAGTAGCAAATTTCCCTCAAGTGGATGACCTAAGGTATATCAATCCGCAGGAGGCGTAGGATGAAGATGGTCTCTCTCAAGCAACCCTGCAACCAAATAACAAAGAGTCTCTTGTGTCCCTAACACATCCAATACAATGGTAAATTTTATAGGTGCACTAGTTCGGCGAAGAGATGGTGATACAAGTGGTATATGGATAGTAGATAATAGTTTTTGTAATCTGAAAATATAAAAACAGCAAGGTGACTAATGATAAAAGTGAGCACAAACGGTATTGCAATGCTAGGAAACAAGGCCTAGGGTTCATACTTTCACTAGTGCAAGTCCTCTCAACAATAATAACATAATTGTATCACATAACTATCCCTCAACATGCAACAAAGAGTCACTCCAAAGTCACTAACAGCGGAGAACAAACAAAGAGATTATGGTAGGGTAAGAAACCACCTCAAAGTTATTCTTTCCAATCAATCCATTGGGCTATTCCTATAAGTGTCACAAACAGCCCTAGAGTTCGTACTAGAATAACACCTTAAGACACAAATCAACCAAAACCCTCATGTCACCTAGATACTCCAATGTCACCTCAAGTATCCGTGGGTATGATTATACGATATGCGTCACACAATCTCAGATTCATCTACTCAACCAACACATAGAACCTCATAGAGTGCCCCAAAGTTTCTACCGGAGAATCACGACGAAAACATGTGCCAACCCCTATGCATAGGTTCATGGGTGGAACCCGCATGTTGATCACAAAAACATACATCAAGTGAATCACGTGGTATCCCATTGTCACCACAGATACGCACGGCAAGACATACATCAAGTGTTCTCAAATCTTTAAAGACTCAATCCGATAAGATAACTTCAAAGGGGAAACTCAATCCATTACAAGAGAGTAGAGGGGGGAGAAAACATCATAGGATCCAAATATAATAGCAAAGCTCACGATACATCAAGATCGTAACACCTCAAGGACACGAGAGAGAGAGAGAGAGAGAGAGAGATCAAACACATAGCTACTGATACATACCCTCAGCCCCGAGGGAGAACTACTCCCTCCTCGTCATGGAGAGCACCGGGATGATAAAGATGGCCACCGGAGAGGGATCCCCCTCCGGCAGGGTGCCGGAATGGGTCTAGATTAGCTTTCGGTGGCTATGGAGGCTTCTGGCGGCGGAACTCCCGATCTATTGTGCTCCCGGATGTTTCTAGGGTATATGGAGATATATAGGCGGAAGAAGTACGTCAGGGGAGCCACAAGGGGCCCACGAGGGTGGAGGGCGCGCCCAGGGGGGTGGGCGCGCCCCCTGCCTCGTGGCCTCCTTGTTGCTTCCCTTACGTGGACTCCAAGTCTGCCGGGTTGCTTTCCTTCCAAAAATAAGTTTCATGAAGTTTCAGGTCAATTGGACTCCGTTTGATTTTCCTTTTCTGTGATACTCTAAAACAAGGAAAAAACAGAAACTGGCATTGGGCTCTAGGTTAATAGGTTAGTCCCAAAAATAATATAAAAGTGTATAATAAAGCCCATAAACATCCAAAGTTGATAATATAATAGCATGGAACAATCAAAAATTATAGATACGTTGGAGACGTATCAGCATCCCCAAGCTTAATTCCTGCTCGTCCTCGAGTAGGTAAATGATAAAAACAAATTTTTTGATGTGGAATGCTACCTAACATATTTATCCATGTAGTTATCTTTATTGTGATCCATAAGATTCACGACAAAACTTTAATATTGACATAAAAATAATAATACTTCAAGCATACTAATAAAGTAATCATGTCTTCTCAAAATAACATGGCCAAAGAAAGCTATCCCTACAAAATCATATAGTCTGGCTATGCTCCATCTTCACCACACAAAATATTTAAATCATGCACAACCCCGATGACAAGCCAAGCAATTGTTTCATACTTTTGATGTTCTCAAACTTTTTCAATCTTCACGCAATACATGAGCGTGAGCCATGGACATAGCACTATAGTTGGAATAGAATGGTGGTTGTGCAGAAGACAAAAAGGAGAAGATAGTCTCACATCAACTAGGCGTATCAACGGGCTATGGAGATGCCCATCAATAGATATCAATGTGAGTGAGTAGGGATTGCCATGCAATGGATGCACTAGAGCTATAAATGTATGAAAGCTCAACAAAAGAAACTAGTGGGTGTGCATCCAACTCGCTTGCTCATGAAGACCTAGGGCAAGGAAGCCCATCATTGGAATATACAAGCCAAGTTCTATAATCAAAGATTCCCACTAGTATATGAAAGTGACAACATAGGAGACTCTCTATCATGAAGATCATGGTGCTATTTTGAAGCACAAGTGTGGTAAAAGGATAGTAGCATTGCCCCTTCTCTCTTTTTCTCTCATTTTTTTATTTTTATCTTTTTTTATTTGGGCCTTCTCTTTTTTTATGGCCTCTTTTCTCTTTTTTTATTTGGGCTTCTTTGGCCTCTTTTGTTTTTTTATTTTCGTCCGGAGTCTCATCCAAACTTGTGGGGGAATCATAGTATCCATCATCCTTTCCTCATTGGGACAATGCTCTAATAATGATGATCATCACACTTTTATTTACTTAACAACTCAAGAATTACAACTCGATACTTAGAACAAGATATGACTCTATATGAATGCCCCCGGCGGTGTACCGGGATGTGCAATGACTCATTAGTGACATGTATGAAAGAATTATGAACGGTGGCTTTGCCACAAATACGATGTCAACTGCATGATCATGCAAAGCAATATGACAATGATTGAGCGTGTCATAGTAAACGGAATAGTGGAAAGTTGCATGGCAATATATCTCGGGATGGCTATGGAAATGCCATAATAGGTAGGTATGGTGGCTGTTTTGAGGAAGGTATATGGTGGGTTTATGGTACCGGCGAAAATTGCACGGTACTAGAGAGGCTAGCAATGGTGTAAGGGTGAGAGTGCGTATAATCCATGGACTCAACATTAGTCATAAAGAACTCACATACTTATTGCAAAAATTTATTAGTTATTGAAACAAAGTACTACGCGCATGCTCCTAGGGGGATAGATTGGTAGGAAAAGACCATCGCTCGTCCCCGACCGCCACTCATAAGGAAGACAATCAATAAATAAATCATGCTCCGACTTCATCACATAACGGTTCACCATACGTGCATGCTACGGGAATCACAAACTTCAACACAAGTATTTCTCAAATTCACAACTACTCAACTAGCATGACTCTAATATCACCATCTTCGTATCTCAAAACAATCATCAAGTATCAAACTTCTCATAGTATTCAATGCACTTTATATGAAAGTTTTTATTATATCCATCTTGGATGCCCATCATATTAGGACTAGTTTCATAACCAAAGCAAACCACCATGATGTTCTAAAGGACTCTCAAAATAATATAAGTGAAGCATGAGAGATCAATTATTTCTATAAAATAAAACCACCACCGTGCTCTAAAAGGATATAAGTGAAGCACTAGAGCAACGACAAACTACTCCGAAATATATAAGTGAAGATCAATGAGTAGTTGAATAATTATGTAACTATGTGAAGACTCCCTATCATTTAGGAATTTCAGATCTTGGTATTTTATTCAAACAGCAAGCAAAACTAAATAAAATAAAATGACGCTCCAAGCAAAACACATATCATGTGGTAAATAAAAATATAGCTCCAAGTAAAGTTACCGATGAACAAAGACGAAAGAGGGGATGCCTTCCGGGGCATACCCAAGATTAGGCTCTTGGTTGTCCTTAAATATTACCTTGGGGTGCCTCGGGCATCCCCAAGCTTAGGCTCTTGCCACTCCTTATTCCATAGTCCATCGAATCTTTACCCAAAACTTGAGAACTTCACAACACAAAACTTAACAGAAAACTCATAAGCTCCGTTAGCGAAAGAAAACAAAACACCACTTCAAGGTACTATAATGAACTCATTCTTTACTTATATTGGTGTTAAACCTACTGTATTCCAACTTCAGTATGGTTTATAAACTCTTTTACTAGCCATAGATTCATCAAAATAAGCAAACAACACACGAAAAATAGAATCTATCAAAAACAGAACAGTTTGTAGTAATCTATAACTAATGCAAACTTATGGAACCCCTAAAATTCTAAAATAAATTGCTAGACGTAAGGCCTTTATCTATTAATCATCTGCAAAAATAATTAACTAAATAGCACTCTCTAAATAAAAATGGCAGCAGTTCTCGTGAGCGCTAAAGTTTCTGTTTTTATAGCAAGATCAAAAACACTTTCCCCAAGTTTTCCCAACGGTTCTACTTGGCACAAACACTAATTAAACCATAAAAACTCAATCATAACAGAGTCTAGATAAATTATTTATTACTAAACAGGAACAAAAAGCAAGGAACAAAAATAAAATTGGGTTGCCTCCCAACAAGCGCTATCGTTTAATGCCCCTAGCTAGGCATGATGATTTTAATGACGCTCACATAAAAGATAAGGATTGAAACATAAAGAGAGCATCATGAACAATATGACTAGGACATTTAAGCCTAACCCACTTCCTATTCATAGGTATTTTGTGAGCAAACAACTTGTGGGAACAAGAATCAACTTGCATAGGAAAGCAAAACAAGCATAACTTCAAAATTTTAAGCACATAGAGAGGAAACTTGATATTATTGCAATTCCTACAAGCATATATTCCTCCCTCATAATAAATTTCAGTAGCATCATGAATGAATTCAACAATATAACTATCACATAAAGCATTCTTTTCATGATCTACAAGCATAGAATTTTTATTACTCTCCACATAAGCAAATTTCTTCTCATGAAAAGTCGTGGGAGTAAACACAACAAAATAACTATCATGTGAGGCATAATCCAATTGAAAGTTAAAATCATGATGACAAGTTTCATGGATATCATTAATCTTTATAGAATACAAGTCATCACAATAATCATCATAAATAGGGGGCATGCTCTCATCATAATAAATTTGCTCATCAAAACATGGGGGACAAAAAATATCATCTTCATCAAACATAGCTTCCCCAAGCTTGTGGCTTTGCATATCATTAGCATCATCGATATTCAAGGAATTTATAGTAAAAACATTGCAATCATGCTCATCATTCAAATATTTAGTGCCAAACATTCTAATGCATTATTCTTCTAGCACTTGAGCACAATTATCAGAATCCTTATTCTCACGATAGATATTAAAAAGATAAAGCGTATGAGGAAAACTTAATTCCATTTTTTTAATTTTCTTATATAAACTAAACTAGTGATAAAACAAGAAACTAAAAGACTCGATTGCAAGATCTAAAGATATACCTTCAAGCACTCACCTCCCCGGCAACGACGCTAGAAAAGAGGTTACTTAAAGGGGTGTTAGTGCCGCTTTCCTCGCCTCCCCAGCAACGGCGCCAGAAAAGAGCTTGATGTCTACTACACAACCTTCTTCTTGTAGACGTTGTTGGGCCTCCAAGTGAAGAGGTTTGTAGGACAGTAGCAAATTTCCCTCAAGTGGATGACCTAAGGTTTATCAATCCGTAGGAGGTGTAGGATGAAGATGGTCTCTCTGAAGAAACCCTGCAACCAAATAACAAAGAGTCTTTTGTGTCCCCAACTTACCCAATACAATGGTTAATTGTATAGGTGCACTAGTTCGGCGAAGAGATGGTGATACAAGTGGTATATGGATAGTAGATAATGGTTTTTGTAATATGAAAATATAAAAACATCAAGGTGAATAATGATAAAAGTGAGCACAAACGGTATTGCAATGCTAGGAAACAAGGCCTAGGGTTCATACTTTCACTAGTGCAAGTCCTCTCAACAATAATAACATAATTGGATCACATAACTATCCCTCAACATGCAACAAGGAGTCACTCCAAAGTCACTAATATAGGAGAACAAACAAAGAGATTATGGTAGGGTACGAATCCACTTCAAAGTTATTCTTTCCAATCAATCCGATGAGCTATTCCTATAAGTGTCACAAACAGCCACTACAAAAAAATACACTTCCGTGATGATACATGTTTGTCACAGTAGGTTGCTTTTTTTGTCATGCATGTACATCCATGACAAATTTATGACAGAATCAAGATAGTCATGCCTGTGCTATCGTAGAAGTGTTCCATGACATTACCAAAATTATCATCACGGAAGTGTCCACTTCCATGATGATAAATCGCGCGTCACAGAAGTGCTTTCGTCAAGGGTGACCGACATGTGGCATCCACCGTAACGGAACGCTGTTAAGCTATCGGGTCGGGTTTTGGATCCGATAACCCGTTAACAGCCCCGACCAATGGGGATTTTCCACGTGTAAAATCATCATTGGCTAGAGGAAACACGTGTCGGCTCATCGTCGGGACATATGTCATCCACTCACTGGACAGAAGGTGCCTATGATACGTTGACACATGGCATGACCCAACAAGTTTAAATGGGCCGACCCAACTAAAGGCCCACAAGATTTTGCGGACCATAATGGGCCGGCCCAGCTAAAGGCCCATGAGATTTTGCGGACCATAATGGGCTGGCCCAGCTAAAGGCCACAAGATTTTGCGGGCCATAATGGGCCGGCCCAGGTAAAGGCCCACAAGATTTTTGTGTGCCATAATGGGCCGGCCTAGGTAAAAGCCCACAAGATTCTTGCGGGTCATAATGGGCCAGCCCAGATAAAGGCCCACGAGATTTTGCCGACATTAATGGGCCGGCCCAGCTGTAGGCCCACAAGATTTTGAGGACCCTAGTAGGCCGGCCCATTAACTGGCTGTCATGTTTTGGGCCAAATGTCGGCCCATATTTGATCCGGTCCATTGATGGCCTGCCACGCTCCGGGCCTAATAGTGTCCCATATGAGATTCGGCCCATTAAAAGCCTACCACGTTCTGGGCCAAATTACGACCCAGATCAAGTCCGGCCCTTTAAGAGGCTTTGGGCTCAATTATGGCCCATATCAGATTCGGCCCGTCAACTGGACACTATGCTTTTGGGCCCACTTGCTAAAGGCCCACTTAGTAATTCGGCCTGATATTAGTTTTGGCCTGTTAAGGGCCCGTTTAACATTTCGGCCCTATATTAATTTCGGCATGTTAAAAGCCCGTCATATAGTTGGGCCTAACTACGCCCGGTTTGCATCCGGCCTACTCGCAGCCGATATCTGATTGGACCAAACAAGGACCCAGACAATTTTGGCCTATTAAAAGCTCGTGATTTGATTCGCACAATCATGGGCCGGGGTTCATTTCGGGCTACTGCATAACTAGTAGGAATTAAGAACAAACCTACTCTATACAATAAAGAAATTACGGCATAGTAACTAAGAATAAACCTACACTACACAATAAAGTATTTAAGGTATATTACATCCACTGGGCATGAAAGTTCGCCACTAGTGATCATAAAGCGCAACGAAGAAGCAGATTAAAAAAACTGGGCACCATTGCAGCGTAACAAAATAATACTGAACCGAGACCACTTCCAAGACAGTTCAAGAAAGGTTAGCCTTGCGGGGGAACTACTGCGCAAGCTGCTGAGAAAGGCTGTGAGACCGGCCTAGCATGTCGGTCATATCTTCCAGGTGTAGCTGTTTAGCGATGAGGTTCTCATTGGTGTTCTCCGCAATCTTTCTTAGAGATAGGACTTCAAGTCGAAGTTGAGTTGCAGAATGCCTTTCTGCTAGAACATGGGACTGAAGAAGTCGAACTGATTCAGACAACGTATTATGTGAGCTTGTCTGACTGTTAGTCTCAAGTAACTTGAACACTGCATCAAGACAAGACTTTGGGGTTGTCTCGCTATCTTCAAGATGTTTTGCCTTCTTTGCTGCAATATATGTTGGGTTTGTCTCACAGCCTTCAGCAGACTTGTGCATGCCATTAGGAATATCACCTTGAAACAAAGCAGAGAGATGAAAGGTTTTGCACGTGTATAAACAAAGATGATAACTGTTTTGTCAATTCTATCCAATTTCAAATTAGAAAATAAAAGTATGTTCAAACTATCAATAGCATAATTTGGCATTGTTCATAATGTAGGGAGCTTCAGCACACTACTGGATTACCATATCAACATAACAAGCATAGATGAAGGGCAAAGAAAATCATTGTATCTATTTTGGATAATGTGCATGGCATGTTGTTCGTATCATCAGCCACATCACTAAGATAAAATAGGAGATGACAAGGTGCAAGCGTGGGCTGCTTCACCACACACTGGATTATAGATCCACAAAAACAAGCATACATATAGGGAGTATTAAGTAACGTGCATGGTATGAATAAGGAATTTGGTTTTACAAGTAAAACTTAGAACTTATGGTTCTTACGAACATGCATTTTGGTAGAAACAACAAACTAAACAGCAGTAAACGATAGGGAGTATGAGCAAATTAAACAGCAGTTGAGGATAAAGGCTTTAGAAGGACTGACTTACATTAACAGTTAACACCAGCTTTATAATGCCCTTCTTCATGGCAAGGGAAGGATAACTCAAGAATTTCAGCACAGAATCTTCTTCATAAGCATTGCATGTACTCTACATTTTGTCGAGAGTAATTATAGATATGATAATACTAGAAGGGATAGAGGATAATGAAGATAAGATGCAGATTGATGCTATATAATCAACCACCAATCCCTGGAAGTACAAGCGTTACAGGACAAAATGTACTGACAAGAGCAATGGGCTACACTTCTACACTAGCATTGTATGTGTATTCTACTTGTTGGTAAGATTAAATATAGATCTGATCTTTTTTAGTAAATGATGGGCGAGGGAGATAAGATGCAGAATGCTACAAAATGAACCAATCCCTCTTCCCATAATACAAGAGTGTTTTGAACACTGGTGTACTGTACAAAACGTTCTTATATTATGGGACGGAGGGAGTAGCTGTTAATGTAAGTACAGTGATAGACCACGTTCAGTCCTTACAAGAGGACTGTAGAGCTAAACCTCTTCAAAAGCATTGGGTTGATTCTAAATTTATGTAAGAGTCCATACGGATCTTATAATGTCCACCAAATGGACAATTACGAGGCTAACATGTGCAGTGATGCTACATAATCAAACAACTATGAAAGTAAGTATGGTCATACATGGCAAGAGGTACTCACAAGAGTAATGCAGTGTGCAATATAGTTGTGAGATTCTGTGGTCACTTGAGAACGAATGTTCTTCTGCTAACAGTTTTCGTACAAGTGAGACATTAAGGCAAATGCAGAAATGTAGTTCAAATTGTGATGTGATATCATAGACAGTACCTTACGCTGCAGCCGAGACCAATGTGTAACAAGATTATTCCAGTCACTGTCGGATAAATGTAGCAGTGGAGACTTTACAGAAATTTCATTCAGAGGCTTGCCATTGAAGTGCGCTTGCCTCAGGTAGGAACGATACTTCATCAACGAGTGCTTGAAAAGCGCAACCCACCCTTGCTCGTCATCACAATCCATTTTGTGCCTCGCCTATTTAAAAGAATGAAATCTTGTGTCTTCTATCAGCAGAAACATATGCAGTAATGACCATGAATAACATTAGTACATTACTTACGCGTAAGTTGCGGAGGAAGACTGGAAATTGTTCTGTGTCTACGGTATAATTTTTCCATGAAGGAAAGATGCGCACAAAGTTCCTGACAACAACATAAGCTTCGTCTTCTAAATAGGGAAGAAATGGAACAGGGGTCCTATTTGCTGCAATTGAGGCTCTCTCTGGTTCGAAAAGGGATTTGGCAACTGGATTTGGTGTACTCTTTGCTGGAATGGGGGTTTTGCATCGTACAGATGGTGCTATGTCAACTGGCATAATCATACTATTTGCTGTAGTTGGGGTCTGCTGAGTTGGGCCACCAGAAATGACCAACGTAGTAGGGCTAGAGTCTGCTAGAGTTGGGGCATTTTGTGGGTCAGGTGATATTGCAACTACACCTAATGGGCTATTTGATTTATCAGTTGCCACTACCTTTTCCAAATACTTTGCTTGTGCTCCTCCACGCTCAGCAATCGCCCTCTTCCTTTTGAACGTCTGATACACAAGAACAACATTTGAATGGATAAATATGGTATGATGACAGATGGAATATGTACTGAAAATGGATAGGCAGGGCGTATTCACATACACGATGTGTAAACTAAGCTAATGGCAGTTCAACAAAGTAGAAGCAATGCAAAGCATCAGTTGCAAGATATGTGCGAGCAATGTAACATTGGAAAGTTAGAGCAAGTACCTTGATGGGTGAATAAGATAGGGCATCTTCCTCTGACTCCTCCACTAGGGAGCTACATTGACTTACGTCTCCCTCTAGCTCAGAATCACTGTTAGGATCATATTCTGACCATGAATCTGTAGGTGGAGAGTGTTTGCATTGCATTGAATCCAGACTTGATTTCAGTCCCTTAATGCCAAGTATGACAGCCATGGCATTGTTCTGCTTTATTCTTTTCATGCGCGCAAGCTCATAATCATTATGATGCTGTTCAGAATCTGAGATTCATGAAAACTTAAAAAGTAGTCAGATTATCTATGGAATGCATTACAGTTTCAACTCGGAGAGTGTCTCCCTATAAACCCCTGCATATGCAAAGTTCACCTCCCCAACTGTGCTGACAAGACCACACACAGAGATACACACCCGAGCGGTGAACAAGCATTTTCGAAACTAATTTAGGAACATTTAGCTGACCAATTAAACAACTCTGTTTTAATAATATCAAATTCGTATTTGAACAACTAGATTCTTTAGCTTGATGGGTGGAGCAGTGTTATTATGACACGAAGCATGTATTATGATCGTATAGTGATCATAAAAGGGGGAAACCCTAAGCATATATTTTTTAGCAAAAAAGGGTTTCCCCTCTGATTTCTATTAAAGAAACCACCACAGAACCAACATGATCAATTAAACCCTAAGCATGATCAATTAAACCATATTATGGCTGTGCCATGGCAGATTTGAAGCTGCAAACCGGAGAAATGATATTTAGCATCCATTGTTTGCTTCGAAATAAGAACTAAATTCTAAGAGCTGAATAGAAAGTAGAGTAACCAAGTTAAGATCAAAAAGTTGAGGACATATGAAGTACCACCTCTCTTGCGGCGCTGTGTAGGCATCTGGGGTGGATGGCTGTCAGTGGCGTTGAAGCAGATCTGTGATGGTAGACGGGTGCATCGGGGGATAAGTCCCGTTGTGGTGGAAGAGAAGGTCGTGTGAGCGGCCCCGACAAAGAGGATGACGGCGCCGATGAAGCAAGAGGACGCGATGCAAGGCTATTGGTCCATCGCCGTGGATGAGAAATGTCCATCTCTAGCAGTGGATGACGCGGTCTTGGTAGGCGCTCCGGCATGGTGGAGGACGATGGCGATGGATGTGGTGGAGGACGGCGGCGAAGGATGGGGTGGCGGACGGAGGCTGGTGTGGGAATGGGGTGTTCTAGCGCGGACGGTGTATGAATGGGAAAATGGAGGAGAGGTACGGGGAACTATGTTTTTGGGACACGCCTGTCTGAAATATGGGAAAGTTACGAACTTATCCCCCGGTTCAAATTTGGACGTCTTGTCGGTTGGGGATAGAACGGTAATCTCGAATCTCCCAAATATTTGCCGGTAACTATTTCGGGCGAGGAGATGGTGTTTTGCCACCCATGGTTGGCGCCCATGGTGTATGAACGGGGCTGACAGGTAGGGCGGTTGTGTCACGTCTGATGGAAGTTACACATCTGCCCCTATTTAAAATATTAGCCTACATCTATTTCGGACGAGGAGAGGGTGTTTTGCCGCCCACCGTGTATGAATGGGGAATGGAGGGAGAAACAGAGGTCTTTCAGACGAGCTTGAATCAAATGAGTTTTGCCGTCCATGTTTGACGCCCACCGTGTCGGAATGGGCTCAGAGGCGGTCGTGTCACGTCTAATTGAAGTTACTAACCTACCCCTATTTAGAGCAGTGGAAATCGGGCTGATGGATTGTCCGTGTAATGGGTAGACAGTAATTTCCATCGACATTTTGCTGTTTCTTTTGAATTTTGGGACAATAAGCATCCACGTTTACCCTGGCAACTAAATCCAAATCCATTTTGTATTCCTATATGAATCTTTGTAAATCATTCTATGTGTTTTTATATATCTTCAAGAGGACGACAAAGATGTATTCCACTGTCATATATGAATATGGTTTACAAATGCTGATACTCAAATTCAGAAACTAGAATCCAGTTTAAGGTGAATTCGAATATTTGGAACACTTCATGTCCAACTCAAATGTCACACGCATCATAGTGTGTACTCCCATTTAGATATGTACACAAGCGATGTATCAAGATTCAAATACCGAGTCAATCAACCAAGAATGTATGGAACTAACAGACATACAAACACTTATAGAGTATATGGATCAATAATATCAACTAACATACATAAGCCATGCCGCTGTACTTTTTTGGCTATAACAGCATCCCTTTTTTAGCCAGCATCTTGGCCCTTTCCGATGCGTGCCACTTATGGTCCATCTATACTACTATTGTTGAATGCACATTCAGCCCGATTGGCATATTTGTAGGTCTGGCACAGCAATCCAAATGAAATGTCTCCGAGTCTTATCAATTAATACAGACTTGTGCTCAAATAAAATTACAAACAAAAAAACAATTATTACATGATATCTAAAACAAATGGTTTGATTGCTTACATGAACAGACAACACAAAGGTTATTCAACTATGGAAAGAACATTTCACCTATGATTTACCAAGTAGGAATTTAATTTCCTTTTTCCTTCAGGACCTTAACAATCTGGTCAGTCTCAGCTTGCTTCATTTTGAAATCCACCAAATATTTAATGGTTGTCTTGAGTACTAGTTGTGATTGTGCTGTTTTCTTCCTCAACATGTCAACTTCATCTCTAAGTGCAGAAGCAGAATCTCTTTCTACCACTAGTTTAGCCTCTAGAGCATTAGCAGTTGGCAATTCATAATGCATGATTGGGCCGGTGCAACTGCTGTGGGATGATGCAACATCCATGGGGACCTCACTCTTTGATCTTGGGCTAACCTATTTTGCCATTAAAGTTCCGATTGGATTCAGAAAAGTTGAAGTTAGCAAAACATCTCAACTGGGAGTTATAACAGCAAACCAGTTAAACAAACAAGGAATTAAAGAGTTTCAATTGGATGCTGAAAAGTAGTTATTAACATCATTGTAACCCGCTATTGCAGCAGCAAAGCAGTTAAACAAACAAGTAGATATTTAAGTTAAGGAAAACAGGTAATTCTTAACAGTAAGTATCAAACACATATATAGGCGCAGTCTACACTATGATTAACAGGTTGTGCCATTATGTAATCAGTAACAAACTAAATTAAGCCAAGCAACATAATTGAACAATTTTTCAATAAGTGGCTAACTAAAATTCCGAGAAGCAGGTAACTGAACTTACGCTAGTTCTTTGTACAGGCACACTGCAACTTCTTTTTCGCTTACAAGGTTGTACGAAGGAGTCCATGGCATCAATTGCTTGGATACGCAGTCCCAATACTTCTTTCTTCCCACACTGCATGGGTAAGTCGAATGGTTAATCTGGTAAGATGGTGCATCCTTGATATGTTATATGAGGACGTGTAGTCAGACTAGTTGTAGCCAAACACATCACACTGGCTTTTACTTTATATTTAATGCGATGTATATCAAGATCTAAGCAATCTACAACAGGATGAAAAGACTGGCATCCTTCACATTATTGGCGAACTCAGTTCATAGAAACAAGCAATTCAACCATTCTGTGGGTAAATCAAAAGCGCCACTAGAATATTTTTCACTATCCAATCATACACGCAAAAAGGGGCGACGCCTCCATAGGGGTTGGTATGGCGGCTGCCTCAGGTGGCTGGAAAGTGTGCACCTAATTTTGTAAAAAATGAAGAAAAATGTTTCAATTAGGATGGGCCAATAACATAAGTGCAAGGCAGGCCCTATAGCAGGCTCGCGGCCCGAACGAGCGCCTCCCATATCGATCGACAGCAGGAAAAAATCCCAATTCATTCACTCCAGCCTCCAGTCTGGTTCGCTCCTAACCTAGCCGCCGCTGGACAGACCGACACAGCACTTCCTCGCGCCCTCGTTGGAGGGCAGTCACCGGGCTTCAAGCGAACGGAAGGACAAGAAGATGAAGATCCAACCCTGGGTATAGCCTGCATGGAAGGCAGCGGCGGCAGCAAGGGCATGGCATCGAGCTTGCGCAAATGGACAGTCGTAGCTTGCAAGAGTAGCATGCGCAACAAGCAGGTACATCACATCCCTGATTATATCTAATTCAACTCTTCAATTTCTGGCCAATAGTTAAACCTGACAGTGTTGTAAAACTTCTAGTATGTAGGGAATCTATGAGAAAATGAAACCAATTTCTACTTATTTTATAACTCCCCCAATCAATACTGAACTGACTGAATCTAATGTATCTAATCAAGTTTCCGGTGCAAACATACAAGCTCATGTTGTTCTTGATCCTGAAGTGTCTAATGAACAGACTGCTAATGAAGGATTTGATGCAAACATTTTACATGCTCCTGGTGATGAATATATAGTGTCTAATGAGGGATCTAATGCAACCATTTTGCAAGCTCATTGAAGGATTTAGTGTCTAATGATGATCTACTATGTTGAGAGAGACAGAGATTTGCAGGCATTGATGACAAGCAAATTATAGTGCATTTTCATAGCTTGAGGAAATATCAAGGCCATCTACCAAAAAGTCCCCGTATCATGACAACACAGCATAAATACGTTTCTAATCTGTTGTTTGAAACTATTGGCATACTTGTGCAGGATAAATATATTGATATGCATTTTGCGCACTGGTTATACGTGCAATTACACTTCGATATTTTCAGCCAGAGAACGAATAATTCAAGTAGGTACAGACCATGTTTGTAGTCCTTGTACACCATGTTGCATTTTGTGTTTTTTGGTGCTTGCATCATTCAGTGTTTATAATCTGAACTACTTCGGATCATTAGGTGGTTTTCAAAGTGCATGTAGCTTCACATTTCTCAAGTTATGTTGATTTCCGGAGTGCAAGTGCCTTCGTCTTTTTAAGTTAAATGTTAGCCCCTGGTAACTTGAATTCATGGATCAGCCACTGCACACAAATCATACATGAATGCCAGTACGAATTAAATGAAATGTAGGGACTTACGCTAGCTCGTTGTACAGGCTCACTGCAGCTCTGCTTGCACTTGGGATGTTCCATGTACAAGTCCATGTTACCACTTTCTTGGATGTGCAGGCCTTGTGCTCCTTGCATCCCCCTCTGCATTTTTGACACGGCGAATGGTTGATCAAATAAGAGGAATCGACCTTGATGTTGTACCGGAGGACAGATACTTACAAGGTTATACGGGTGTGCAGGATGTGTACCAGATCTCGTAGCACCATCATGCTTCGCTAAAATATGGATTTGCTTGTTTCAGATGATATCTCCAGAAGAAATAAGAGTTAAGGTCAGAGTTGCATAGGCGTGTAAGCTAAGAGAGCAGTGAAAGGATATCCAAACATCGTCGGAACAGTGCACAAGGGAGTGATGTGTGGATACCTAGTTCGGGTCGGCGTTTGGGCATGCTCGCCTAGCTAGAGTGCGGGTCACTTTAGAGCCATTGAGGGTGATGCGCTGGCGTTGGCTGGCTGCGCACGGATGCTGATCTTGAGTGGCAGCGGAGTGCTACGATGCGGTGGACGAGACCGTTGGTGAAGCCCCAACGGCCTTGGGGGGCGGAGGTGCGACGATGTGCTCGGTGAAGTAGCCCCGGTGAGCTGGGAGATGGCGTCAGTGAAGCGCACCTGATGCGGTGGAACTCGGTGTCTGTGAGGCACGTCGGTTGCGGTGGCCGACGTTGTCGGTGGACCACCAGGTGTGGTGGACGAGGGCGTAGATGAGGTAGCTCCGGTGCGGTGGTGAAGCACGACCGTCGTCTTCGTCGTCGTTGTCAGGCACAGGGGTGGGGAATGGTGGGGAAAGAGACGAGAGGAGGGGTGATTCGAGGGTTGGCTGCGAATTAGGGATTTGAGCAATCTGGGCGCGGAAGGGGACGGTGGAGAAGAGAGATTTTGCAGGGCTGGAATTGGGGCCGCCAGATATTTCAATCCGAAACGTGGAAGCGTGAACTTATATTGTCGTCGTCCTTTTTTGGTGGGGGAGGGGGTGGGTGGCTGGGTGCTACGCGTCCGTCCGACACACACGACCACTCCGACAGGACTATGCTTCGGTGCCTTAAGGCACTTGCCTTTGTGTCCATGACATATGGTCCCAATAGGTGGCTGTCCCACATGTCAGTGACCCAAAGGCAGTTGCCTTTAAGGCACCAAAGTAGCGTCCACCCCGACACGACCCTGGTTTGCCTGGTGCGCCTACATTTGAGAATGCAAACGAATCTTCTTTCATTTGCAAACGAATCTGTATGTATTACCATGCCCATGTTTTCCTTGCAATAATTAGTCATTCGAAACGAGATACTCCATCCGCTCACTTTTGTAAGTCGTTTCAGACAACTTAAAATGAACCGTTTTGCACATTGTCCGAAATTTCTTCAAGGTCTTATAAAAGTGAACAGAGGGAGTACTATAAATTAATTAATGAGGAGTTATTTAAAAAAATCGAAACGGTACCCACACTAACGTGGATTAGAGTGTGTGTCACATAATTAGTTATTTGAATTAGAGTGTGTGTCACGTAGTTAGTTATTTGAATTAGAGTGTGTGTCACGTAGCGATCTCCAGTTCTAACGTGGATTTCGCATTTCACTATATCCACGCTACTTTTTTAATACAAATTCATATGTATATGATGAACACCATGGTAGTGAGAAAACTTTTGGATGGATTCAAACATATGACCTACAAAATAGCACAACAAACTGACTCAATGTCAACTTTTCGAAACTTAGTATGGCACAAATTCGAAATAATTACCCATATGCCCGGTCCTCGGTTCAAATCTTACAATGTACACCGAACTGAAACATCGATATTAAGTCTCGTACTATGTACATTCAAATGTTGTTTTTAGCCCCCCCGGCACAAATGCTACATACTTCCTGTATTGGTCAATCTTCCTCTCCTAACCACCTTAGGAAGCTATCGGTTTCCAACACACGTTCATTCTTTCTCTCCATGTTTCGATCTCTAAGTCTCTCAACTACACAACCCCTTTTTCCACTCTGTTACCAAATGTATTTACCTCACACACCCGCCATTGCACCCCATGCCGAGCTCTCTCTCTCTCTCCCCCCTCTCCCTCTCACCCTCTCGCGCTAAATACATGCATTCCCTATCTAGCCCCGCAACCTCTCATGCATGCGCACACACGCACGTTGTATATCTAGGTCACTCCCTCGAGACTGTCTCACTCTTTCTTCCGCATGGCGGGCCACACTCGCTCAATCTCGCTCTCTTTATCTGAGTCTCCTTTAACCTGATTTGCTTTCACACACAAATGATATATCTCCCTGTTCGGGCCTCGATCGACACACTCTATACTCTCGCATGCAGATTGTCTATCTAGGTCAGTCCATCCAAGCCGCCACCACTGTTTCGACCTCATGGTGGGCCACGCTCACTCAATCTCTCTCTCTCTCTCTCTCTCCGTATGTCTCGATTGACCTCGCTCTTTCTCGGACAAAAACGATATATCACCATGTTGAGCCCAATTCGACCTATTCACATTGTATACTCTCTCACGCACGTCGTCTATCTAGGTCACTCTCTCCAACCCGTCTCACTCTTTTGATCGCACACCGACCCTATGTGATTGGTTGACCTTGCTTCCTCCCACGCAGAAAATATATCTACACGTCTGTGACTGGATCATCTCTCAAGCTCTATCTTACAGCCCTCACCCTTGCCAAAAATCTCAATCGGACAATATCTCTCCAGAGCATATATATTTGTTCAATGAATGTCGGACCACACTCACTTTGTCTCTCTATCTATATGTATCTCGATTGACCTCGCTTTCTCACACCGTATCTTCCACGCGTTGAAGCTACTACCTCTCCATCCCTCGCAAAGCCGGAGCTATTTACATTGCGAGGGGCACGACAACCTTGGATTAATTTGTGTAGGCATTTATTCCGGTCGGTTTAGATTATATTTTCGTAGCATTCGGCCCATGTCAGGACCCCGACTCGATGTCACATCGATCTAGCCGGTAACACCTCATATCACTTTGCGGCCTCACGCACGGTATCCCCACGGGTGTCGCCTTACCTTTGCCCGGGACCGTTTGCGCCTTTTGGCTCACGTATATGATAGTGTCGCTAGCATCCATATGATAAAGAGCCCGGGCTGACATGACTAGTCGTAAACCCAAAGTGGCACAGACTTACAGGGACATGCATCCATGACCCAGCTTCGAACGTGTCGGTCATCAGCAAGTGGGTCCGGGCTGTAGCACTGGGCTAGCAGGACTCCGGTAAACCGGGCTGTAGCGGGCTAACAGGACTCCGGTACTCAAGGCGTGACATTTCCCCGAAGGGACAGACACAGGAACGAAGAAGGACACATGCCGGCCAGCCTAAGTGTTCCAGAGCAGTAGCAAGCTACCATGGCTCAGCGGTAACACTAGGAGACATTTCCCGGTAAGAGAGGCTACTAAAGATAAACAACTAGATAGTCAGATCCCACACATACCAAGCATTTCAATCATACACACAATATGCTCAATATGTGCAAATACAACGAAGCATCACAACATGACTCTACGACACAAGTACTTTATTTAAGGCTCAGAGAGCCATACATAACATACACAAAGGTACGGGTCACACGACCCAACATTCAAGTCATACAGTCATACAAACCAGCAGCGGAAGTAACTTGTCTGAGTATAGACAACTAGTAAAATAAAAGAGGCTTGGAAAGCCTAGCTATACTACATGGTCCTTCACAAGCTCAGGGTCACCACCTGGGTCTTTAGCCTACTCGTTGATGTCAACGTCTACATAGAACCCATCAGAAGGGGTTGCAGCGTCTTCTGTAAAAATGTAAATTATAGCAACATGAGTACAAAGGTACTCAGCAAGACTTACATCAGATCCTACATACATGCATAGTATCAAGAAGGGTTGGTGGAGTTATTGCAGCAAGCCAGCTTTGACTCTTGGCTAGGCTAACCTACGATACTCCAACTTGAAATGGTTTTGCGCACACGAGTCCAGTACTCACCACTTCAATACACTACCGAGGATCCACCTCCGTCTTCCTACGGAAGAGCCATCCTCGGCACTCACACTTATCTTGAGGCTTTTAACAGTTTCCATTTACTTGTCTATGAACTGTATAAGCAACCAAGTAGTCCTTTACCGCGGACGCGGCTATTCGAATAGATCATGATAACCCTGCAGGGGTGTACTTCTTCATACATGTTTCCACCACTTAGCGTCTGCACACGATATGTGCTCGGCAGACTTCAAGCGAAAACTGACGTGGGTGTAGACCACGACCTACCTAAACACTTAAGCCTCTAGTCCAGGTTTATCGCCTATTCAGGTTCCATCCGCAGGGAGTCCGGCCGAGGTTTCCCATACGGCCCCGAACGATGTGAACAGGGTTCCCGAGATACCTAACGGGTATTCGGTACACCCGGCCACGTACCTACCGCATCACAGCCCACCCCTATGGTCAGCACTGTCCGCGGCCTCCAGTAGGCTACAAACACCAGAAACTACTTGCAACTCCTGGACAGAGAGCTAGGGTGAATAAGAAGTCGAGCGGGGTCATATTTCAGGGCCCAATGCATGGTAGTAGCTGTATCTTAAATCACACATACAGATCTCAGTGCTTAAGGTCGGCTTCAATGAAACAACCCACCATGTACTCCTACATGGCCTCTCATCGATACCTTTACCAAATCGTGTTCACCACACCACTCTCATTACCGGCATAATCATTTCACTCTAGCCATCACCCAGATGAACCAGACCTGACACGACTCTAAGCATAGCAGGCATAGCAAGGTAGGAACAACACATACATATGGCTCAATCAACTCCTACACATGCTAGTGGGTTTCATCTAGTTACTGTGGCAATGACAGGTCATGCAGAGGAAATGGGTTCAACTACCGTAGCACACAGCAGTTTGAAACGCGTTGTCTTAATGCAGTAAAAGAGAGCAGGAGCGAGAACATGGGATTGTATCGATATGATCAAATGGTTGGTTGCTTGCCTGATGGTTCGATGCACTGATACGGTTCTTCGTTAGGGTAATCACGGTACTCCTCGGAGGCAGAACCTGTCGCAAGGGACACCGATACACAACCATCACCAAACAATGTGCAACAATATGATGCATGCATGAAACATGGCAATATGAGCGTGTTGGGCTAATGCAACTAAAACCAGAAGGGTTTGAACAAATTTGAATCAAAGATTCAAATTTCAAACTCAAACATGGCCTTTTAAAGTGCGTTTCCTTGTTCTGCTTAAAACATCAATTTAACTTGTTTGATCATGCATGAAAATAGTACAGATGGATAGATTGGATTTTTCTGATCATTTTTCATATATAATTTGTCTGATTTGGAGTTACAGATTAAAAGTTATGAATTTTTGAAGTTTAAATAATATTCTGGAATTTCCTGATTTAAATTAAATCCAGAATTATATATTTTGCGCCAGCATGACGTCAGCATGACGTCAGTGGTCAACTGCGGCTGGCTGAGGTCAAACCTGACGTGTGGGGGCCACACGTCAGTGACAGGGGGGTTTAACAGGAATAAATTAATCCTAATTAGGGATTAGTGGCGCTGGGGCCCACTGTCAGTGTCAGGGGGGGTAGTTAGTTTAACTGATTCGGTTAGTGCTAATCCTAGTTAGCTACAGGGCTGGGCCCACCTGTCAGGGACACAGGGGGGTTCCTGCTGTGGTCAAGGTGGGTCAAACCCATCGGCGACATGACGCCGGCGAGGCCCGAGACGGCGGCGCGATGCGGGATCGCGCTACAGGGCACGGGCGAGGCCGTGCTTGGGCTCGTTGGAGAGCCCTTGCTCCCGCGCGTCGAATGGTGGTGGTGGCCGTGCCTGGGGTGGTCTGTACCGTCGACGGCGAGCTCGTGAGCGGCGGCCGGATTTCGGGTGCGGTCGGAATCGGCGTTGCAGGGCGTTTGGGGAGGCGTTGGTGCGTGCTGCGTGCTCCTAGTGAGGTGTGGAGCACGATGGTGTGCTCGGTTGGGCGCTACGGTGACCGTGGCCACGACGGCGACATCGCCGGCGGCGTCGAGCTTCGGAGCTCAAGGGGGCGGCAGCTACAGAAGGCTAGGGACGACGGGGCAAGGGGGAATCGAATCGGTGGCTCACCGCGGAGCTGCAGGGATGGTTAGCGGGCTCGGGGACGGCCGGAGTGCAGCGAATCGACGGCGATGACCTCCGGTGGCTGAGGAGGGAAACGGCGACGTAGGCGGCGATGCAGGGCTTCCGGAGACCCGTGGATTGGTGGGGAGGAAGAGGGGGTCGAGGCGGAGCCTCTGGGCTAGTCGGGGGAGCGAGGGGTGGCCGGTGACGGCTGCTATGGCGAACGGCGGCGATGGTGGTGTTCGGCCGTGTGAGAGAGAGAGCGAGGGAGAGGAGGGAGGAACTGAGGGAGAGTGAGAGAGAGCAGGGGGGAGGCGTGGCGTCGTCCGGGGCATCGAGCGAGGAGGGGAGGGCAGGCAGGCAGCCGAGCAGGTGGCGTGGCGCGGTGGCGCGCGCGCGCGCCGGCCACACTCCCCTCCCTCTGTCGAGGATGAAGACGACAGAGGAGGGAGGCGGGCTGGGCCGCCTGCTGGCTGGGCCGGCCAGCTGGCTGGGCTGCACAGGGAGGAGCCCAGGTAAGCTTCTCCCTTTTTAATTATTTCTGTTTTCTAATTTCTGACATTTGTTTTGATTTAAATAATATATTAAATCATTTATTTACCTTATGCCAATTTTTGCAGGAGCTAGATATATTATTCCAGAGCTCCTTTATAAATGGCATAATATTTGGACATATATTAATATATATAATTAATATATTTCCAATGCAAATATTTATGCATTAATTCCAAATGCCCAAAATAAATACCTATGAGCTCTTAAAAATATTGGTTTGATTTTTATCTCTGTCCAATATTTTCAGAGAGCAACATGAGCATTTTCTTGGACCCTTTTGGAGAAATTTTTATTTGGATCATTTTCAAAAATGATTCTGAGGGTTTCACAGATCCCCATTTCAAATTAAATGGAAAATTTAAACATGATGCACACACTCTGATGCATGACTAGCTAGGGTATGACAACTCACCCCCACTCAAAAGAATCTCGTCCCGAGATTTGGGTTCCTCCAGGAAGAAGGCGGGATACTCAAGTCGAAGACGATCCTCCCTTTCCCAAGTTGCTTCATCCTCAGAATGGTGCGACCATTGAACTTTGAGAAACTTGATATTATGACGTCGGGTGGTACGTTCGGCCTGATCGAGGATACGAATGGGGTACTCTCGATATGTAAGATTATCTTGGAGATCAAGCGTTTCGTGGTCCACTTCACGGATAGGATCCGAGAAGCAACGCCTGAGTTGAGAAACATGGAAGACATCGTGGACTCTGGAGAGGTGCGGAGGTAGTTCCAACCGGTAGGCAACTTCTCCTCGTTTGGCGAGAATGCGAAAAGGTCCAATGTAACGAGGAGCCAATTTGCCTTTGATACCAAAACGATGGGTTCCCTTCAGAGGGGTGACCCGAAGATAAGCCTTCTCGTCAACCTCGAAAGTCATAGCCTTATGTTTTCGGTCATATTGACTCTTTTGACGGGATTGGGCTGTTTTCAACTTTTCACGAACGATGCGAACTTGTTCTTCTGCTTCCTGAATCATATCCGGGCCAAAGAATTGTCTTTCCCCGGTCTCTGACCAGTTAAGGGGTGTTCGACACCGTCGTCCATAGAGAACTTCAAAAGGGGCTTTACCCAAGCTAGATTGATAGCTGTTGTTGTAAGAGAATTCGGCAAATGGAAGGCACTTCTCCCAGTCCATTCCGAATGAGATAACAGAGGCTCGAAGCATGTCTTCTAGAATCTGGTTGACGCGTTCCACTTGACCACTTGACTGAGGGTGGAAAGCGGTGCTAAAGGAGAGACGAGTCCCCATAGCATTTTGGAAACTTTCCCAAAATCGAGAGGTGAAAAGACTTCCTCGATCCGAGTTAATTTCCAAAGGAACACCATGGAGGGACACTATTTGGGAGATGTATAAGTCTGCCAGCTGACTAGCGGTTATACTCTCACGAACAGGTAGGAAATGGGCTACTTTGGAAAGACGATCGACAACGACGAAGATAGCATTATTCCCTCTCTTGGTCCTGGGAAAACCGGTAATGAAATCCATACTAATTTTATCCCATTTCCATTCAGGAATAGTTAAAGGTTGAAGGGTGCCAGCAGGCCGTTGATGCTCTGCTTTTACACGACGACAGACGTCGCAATTAGCAATATACTGAGCAATTTCTCTCTTCATCCTAGTCCACCAGAACCTTTGACGTAGGTCCTGATACATCTTGGTACTACCGGGATGAATGGTGAGAGGAGATTCATGAGCCTCCTTAAGGATCAACTGCCGTAGATGCTGGTTCTTGGGAACCACTAGACGGTTCTCAAAGTACACAACACCATGATCATTTGTAGAGAAACAACTAGCACCTCCGCTAGCAATGTTCTCTTTGATTTTAGATATTCCCTTATCTCGCTTTTGGGCAGCGATGATTTGATCCGTAAGAGTAGGTTTTGCTACCAAGGTGGAAAGAAAACCTTGAGGTACAATGTGAAGGTTAAGCTTCCGAAATTCCTCATGGAGAAGCGGTTGACTTTGTTGTAACATCAGGTTGTTACAATAAGATTTACGACTTAGCGCATCAGCCATGACGTTGGCTTTCCCTGGGGTGTAGGTTATTCCTAAGTCGAAGTCTGTGATCAACTCAACCCAACGTCTTTGCCTGAGATTCAAATCCGGTTGGGTGAAGATGTACTTCAGACTTTGGTGATCAGTGAATATTTCGCAACGATTACCGAGGAGGTAATGTCGCCAGGTCTTAAGTGCATAGACTACGGCTGCAAGCTCTAGATCATGAGTAGGATAATTCTCCTCATGTGGGTGCAACTGCCGTGAGGCGTAAGCAATTACGTGTCGATCTTGCATGAGAATGCAACCTAGTCCTTGTCGCGAGGCGTCGCAGTAGATAACAAAGTCCTTGGAGAAGTCTGGCGGTACCAGTACGGGAGCAGAGGTCAGGCGTCTTTTCAGTTCCTGAAAGCTGTGCTCACATGGTGGAGTCCACTCGAACTTCTTATCTTTCTTGAGGAGTTCGGTTAGAGGTTTAGTAACCTTGGAGAAGTTCTCGACAAAGCGACGACAATAGCTCGCTAAGCCCAGAAAACTCCGAACTTGCTTGACCGATTCAGGTGGAGTCCAATTAAGGACGGCTTGAACTCGCTCAGGGTTAACAGCAATACCTTTACCAGATATTACATGACCCAGATAGGTCACTTCTGACAACCAGAATTCACATTTAGAAAATTTGGCATAAAGGCGATGCTCTCGAAGTTTCTTCAACACTAGCCTTAAATGCTCGGCATGTTCTTCCTCGTTCTTGGAGTAGATGAGTATATCATCGAGGTAAACCATGACGAATTTATCCAAATACTCCATGAAGATTGAGTTCATTAACCGAGAAAAGGTGGCTGGAGCGTTGGTTAAACCGAAGGACATGACGGTGTACTCATATTGGCCATAACGAGTAACAAAGGCCGTCTTAGGAATGTCCCCGTTTCTGATTTTGATTTGATGGTAGCCCAACCTCAAATCCATCTTGGAGAAGACTGAGGATCCAGCGAGCTGATCGTACAGGTCGTTGATCCTGGGAAGCGGATATTTGTTCTTGATTGTGACCAAATTGACAGGTCGGTAATCTACAACCATCCGGTCCGTACCATCCTTCTTCTTGACGAATAGGACGGGGCAAGCCCACGGAGATGAACTAGGTCGGATGAATCCCTTTTTCAAGGACTCATCGAGTTGTTTCTTAAGCTCAGCTAGTTCTAGGGGTGCCATCTTATAAGGTCTTCTAGCAATCGGAACGGTTCCTGGAATGAGGTCTATTACGAACTCAACATCCCTGTCAGGTGGAACACCTGGCAATTCCTCTGGAAAGACATCCGGGAAGTCACAGACTACCGGAATGTCCTCAAGGTCTGGCAAAGGGCTGGCGTTAAGAGAATATAACTGTCGCTTGGCTATTCGGGTCAAGACATTGACTATCTTCCCCGAAGGATGGGTGAGTTGAACAGTCCTAGAGAAGCAATCAATTTGGGCATGATGAGCTGACATCCAGTCCATACCCAGAATGATATTAATATCTGAAGATTTAAGGGCTATCAAAGACGCGAGGAAAACAAGTCTGTCGACTTGGATTTCATTTCCATAACTTACCCTAGAGGTCTGCCATCTAGAACCAGGGGTAGAAATTTCCATAGTGGATGGCATGTCACAGAATGCAACGTTATGCACACGAGCATAATTTTCAGATATAAAAGAATGAGAGGCTCCTGTATCGAAAAGAACAGATGCCGGGTGGCAATTAACAAGAAGCGTACCGAGAATGACGTTGGGATCCTCTTGAGCTTCTTCGGCAGAGATACAGTTGACATGGCCACGTGAAGCGGTGACCGACTTGGCGTGGAATATTTTTCCGGTCGGCTTGCCACGGCCAACAACTTTAGCAGACTGGTTGGGGTTGGTCTGGGGACACTCACGCATATAGTGACCAGATTCCCCACACTTGAAACAAGTCACGGAACTGGTACGTGGAGGAGCATTGTTGGTTGGACCACCATAGGGCTTGGCCGGTGCAGACTGTTGAACGGGGCGAGGCGCCTGGAAGGATGGCCTCGGTGTGAACCTGGGTGGCAGGGCGGTGTTGGGTACCCACACGCGCCGCTTCTGAGGACCAGCACCGGATGAGGAACCCATGTCACGGCCATGCTTGCGTGTTGCATCATAATCAGTCTGACCAGTTTCAGCACTGATGGCCTTGTTAACAAGTTTCTGAAAGGATGTGCACTCATGCAGACGGAGGTCGCGGCGAAGCTCAGGACTAAGGCCCTTACGGAACCTTGCTTGTTTCTTGGCATCGGTAGAAACTTCCTCGGTTGCATATCGTGCGAGGTTACCAAACTCCCTGCTGTAAGCATCCACAGAGAGTCGGCCCTGGGTGAAACTGCAAAATTCTTCACGTTTACGGTCCATGAGACCCTCCGGAATGTGATGTTCACGGAAAGCCTCGCTGAATTCAGCCCAAGTAGTGACATGGCCCGCTGGGCGCATAGCTCCATAATTCTCCCACCATAGACTGGCGGGGCCTTCAAGATGATATGCAGCAAAGGTGACCTTGTCAGCCTCAGCTACTAGTGCGGAACGCAGCTTGTGAGAGATACTGCGAAGCCAGTCATCAGCGTCGAGAGGCTCGACGGAGTGGTGGAACGTGCGTGGATGCAATTTGATAAAATCACTGAGTGACACCACGTTAATCCTCTGATGGTGTGCTGTGTTCTGTTCAATACGCTCCAACAAACGGTTGGTCTCCCGCTTGTTTCTCTCAGCTTCCATCATAACCTCGGCTAGGGAAGGAGGATGAGGCAGATTTTCATTCCTGCCTTCACTGCCTTTGGCCTGCTCTTGAGAAGCAGGGTTAGCGCGCGTGTTGACCATCCTAGGTAAACAAGACAAAGATTTAGTCAGAATGATAAAATTCCGACATAGGATACAGAATGTAAGGAATAACTCGAAATGCAAGATGATCATCCGTATGACATGGTAGATACAGGAACTGCTTCTTTATTCCATCGTCATACACACCATACAGGGTTTAGTACAAGACCAAACAAAGTACTATTACGGTGAGAGAGGATTACATCTTATCGGAGGCATCCCAAGCTCCTATACATTATTTTTCTACACCTCCGGAAAGAGTACAAACTAGGTCGTACCCCACGAGTCACGCAGGACGATAGATGACACAGCTAGTGCGAACTAGTGATACTATCACTAACTCAGACCGATCCGTAGTAGTCCTCGTAGAAGTCACCTCCATAGCATGGAAGCTCAACATGATCATCCGGAAACAGACGATCTCGCGGAGCTTGTGGACCATAGGGGCTAGGATGAGGTCTTGGACCAACAGACGGTGGCCTGCGGGGACCGCGAGGTGGGGTGATGCCTCCTACATCACGCCAACCCATCACGTCTGGCAAAGCAGATCTCACAGGATAGAGATCGCGCATATCCGAATATCCAGCTTGCACCGCCGGTGCGAACCGAGTCAAAGTGGCCCAGTGGTCAGCACGGGTATTGAAGAGCTCTAACCTCAAGGCCCGATTTTCACGGTCCTTATCCTCGAGCATCTCAGCAGTAGTGCGAGTCCGTGAATCCTCCTGGGTGGGGTCAGCATAGATAGCCTGGAGATACCCTTGTGCTCCCGGAAGTGATCCTGGCATATACCGGAAATCAGAGTCCCGAAATAAACCAGATCTGACTCGCATGATGGTCATCATAGAGTAGGCGGCGTCCTGCACAGCCATCTGAATAGTAACCCCGAGTCCATAGGAGTAGTGAAGAGGCTCGGTGGATCCAGGATAAGATGGAAATATCCTGACAGTGCAGAGATACTGGCTTTGATTAAAGTCTCGGAATTGCTCTTCGACCGTGTACTCGGGATACCAGCGGTATCCAGCCTCAGTCATTACCCTGACCAACTTGGCAGTATGGCCGGGTACATCTAGGCATCGAGTCAAGCGAACCACTTGATTGAGGTCGCGAGTGGCCATCTGAAAGCACAATACAAATGCAAAGGCATTAGAATTTCTAGCAAAATTTCGGCAGCATAACAGCTGTAAATGCTCAAGAAGGATTTGAGACATTTGACAAAGGATTTCGTAACTCTCAACATCATCATATCAAAGTTCTGAATCCAATCTAACAACATAATGTGGTAGTAGAACTGAACTAGGCTTGTATCCATCAAACTTATAAGGTACTACTGATTAGTAACACGTGATCCTGATAGAGAGAATAGATCCTAATTCCTTAACCCCCGGTGGAAGAATAGACTGACTCAGATCAGAATGTCATAAGATAGAGGAGTAAAAAGAGCCTTACGTTCCAACCCACAAACAATTCCCCTACATATAACTAAAGAATTTCTAGACTCAACATCGACCAGTTTGGCTTGAAGAACCTACAGGCAGTCCGGCTCTGATGCCAATGCTGTCAGGACCCCGACTCGATGTCACATCGATCTAGCCGGTAACACCTCATATCACTTTGCGGCCTCACGCACGGTATCCCCACGGGTGTCGCCTTACCTTTGCCCGGGACCGTTTGCGCCTTTTGGCTCACGTATATGATAGTGTCGCTAGCATCCATATGATAAAGAGCCCGGGCTGACATGACTAGTCGTAAACCCAAAGTGGCACAGACTTACAGGGACAGGCATCCATGACCCAGCTTCGAACGTGTCGGTCATCAGCAAGTGGGTCCGGGCTGTAGCACTGGGCTAGCAGGACTCCGGTAAACCGGGCTGTAGCGGGCTAACAGGACTCCGGTACTCAAGGCGTGACATTTCCCCGAAGGGACAGACACAGGAACGAAGAAGGACACATGCCGGCCAGCCTAAGTGTTCCAGAGCAGTAGCAAGCTACCATGGCTCAGCGGTAACACTAGGAGACATTTCCCGGTAAGAGAGGCTACTAAAGATAAACAACTAGATAGTCAGATCCCACACATACCAAGCATTTCAATCATACACACAATATGCTCAATATGTGCAAATACAACGAAGCATCACAACATGACTCTACGACACAAGTACTTTATTTAAGGCTCAGAGAGCCATACATAACATACACAAAGGTACGGGTCACACGACCCAACATTCAAGTCATACAGTCATACAAACCAGCAGCGGAAGTAACTTGTCTGAGTACAGACAACTAGTAAAATAAAAGAGGCTTGGAAAGCCTAGCTATACTACATGGTCCTTCACAAGCTCAGGGTCACCACCTGGGTCTTTAGCCTACTCGTTGATGTCAACGTCTACATAGAACCCATCAGAAGGGGTTGCAGCGTCTTCTGTAAAAATGTAAATTATAGCAACATGAGTACAAAGGTACTCAGCAAGACTTACATCAGATCCTACATACATGCATAGTATCAAGAAGGGTTGGTGGAGTTATTGCAGCAAGCCAGCTTTGACTCTTGGCTAGGCTAACCTACGATACTCCAACTTGAAATGGTTTTGCGCACAGGAGTCCACTACTCACCACTTCAATACACTACCGAGGATCCACCTCCGTCTTCCTACGGAAGAGCCATCCTCGGCACTCACACTTATCTTGAGGCTTTTAATAGTTTCCATTTACTTGTCTATGAACTGTATAAGCAACCAAGTAGTCCTTTACCGCGGACATGGCTATTCGAATAGATCATGATAACCCTGCAGGGGTGTACTTCTTCATACATGTTTCCACCACTTAGCGTCTGCACACGATATGTGCTCGGCAGACTTCAAGCGAAAACCGATGTGGGTGTAGACCACGACCTACCTAAACACTTAAGCCTCTAGTCCAGGTTTATCGCCTATTCAGGTTCCATCCGCAGGGAGTCCGACCGAGGTTTCCCATACGGCCCCGAACGATGTGAACAGGGTTCCCGAGATACCTAATGGGTATTCGGTACACCCGGCCACGTACCTACCGCATCACAGCCCACCCCTATGGTCAGCGCTGTCCGCGGCCTCCAGTAGGCTACAAACACCAGAAACTACTTGCAACTCCTGGACAGAGAGCTAGGGTGAATAAGAAGTCGAGCGGGGTCATATTTCAGGGCCCAATGCATGGTAGTAGCTGTATCTTAAATCACACATACAGATCTCAGTGCTTAAGCTCGGCTTCAATGAAACAACCCACCATGTACTCCTACATGGCCTCTCATCGATACCTTTACCAAATCATGTTCACCACACCACTCTCATTACCGACATAATCATTTCACTCTAGCCATCACCCAGATGAACCAGATCTGACACGACTCTAAGCATAGCAGGCATAGCAAGGTAGGAACAACACATACATATGGCTCAATCAACTCGTACACATGCTAGTGGGTTTCATCTAGTTACTGTGGCAATGACAGGTCATGCAGAGGAAATGGGTTCAACTACCGTAGCACACAGCAGTTTGAAACGCGTTGTCTTAATGCAGTAAAAGAGAGCAGGAGCGAGAACATGGGATTGTATCGATATGATCAAATGGTTGGTTGCTTGTCTGATGGTTCGATGCACTGATACGGTTCTTCGTTAGGGTAATCACGGTACTCCTCGGAGGCAGAACCTGTCGCAAGGGACACCGATACACAACCATCACCAAACAATGTGCAACAATATGATGCATGCATGAAACATGGAAATATGAGTGTGTTGGGCTAATGCAACTAAAACCAGAAGGGTTTGAACAAATTTGAATCAAAGATTCAAATTTCAAACTCAAACATGGCCTTTTAAAGTGCTTTTCCTTGTTCTGCTTAAAACATCAATTTAACTTGTTTGATCATGCATGAAAATAGTACAGATGGATAGATTGGATTTTTCTGATCATTTTTCATATATAATTTGTCTGATTTGGAGTTACAGATTAAAAGTTATGAATTTTTGAAGTTTAAATAATATTCTGGAATTTCTTGATTTAAATTAAATCCAGAATTATATATTTTGCGCCAGCATGACGTCAGCATGACGTCAGTGGTCAACTGCGGCTGGCTGAGGTCAAACCTAACGTGTGGGGGCCACACGTCAGTGACAGGGGGGTTTAACAGGAATAAATTAATCCTAATTAGGGATTAGTGGCGCTGGGGCCCACTGTCAGTGTCAGGGGGGGTAGTTAGTTTAACTGATTCGGTTAGTGCTAATCCTAATTAGCTACAGGGCTGGGCCCACCTGTCAGGGACACAAGGGGGTTCCTGCCGTGGTCAAGGTGGGTCAAACCCACCGGCGACATGACGCCGGCGAGGCCCGAGACGGCGGCGCGATGCGGGATCGCGCTACAGGGCACGGGCGAGGCCGTGCTTGGGCTCGTTGGAGAGCCCTTGCTCCCGCGCGTCGAACGGTGGTGGTGGCCGTGCCTGGGGTGGTCTGTACCGTCGACGGCGAGCTCGTGAGCGGCGGCCGGAGTTTGGGTGCGGTCGGAATCGGCGTTGCAGGGCGTTTGGGGAGGCGTTGGTGCGTGCTGCGTGCTCCTAGTGAGGTGTGGAGCACGATGGTGTGCTCGATTGGGCGCTACGGTGACCGTGGCCACGACGGCGACATCGCCGGCGGCGTCGAGCTTCGGAGCTCAAGGGGGCGGCAGCTACAGAAGGCTAGGGACGACGGGGCAAGGGGGAATCGAATCGGTGGCTCACCGCGGAGCTGCAGGGATGGTTAGCGGGCTCGGGGACGGCCGGAGTGCAGCGAATCCACGGCGATGACCTCCGGTGGCCGAGGAGGGGAACGGCGACGTAGGCGGCGATGTAGGGCTTCCGGAGACCCGTGGATCGGTGGGGAGGAAGAGGGGGTCAAGGCGGAGCCTCTGGGCTAGTCGGGGGAGCGAGGGGTGGCCGGTGACGGCTGCTATGGCGAACGACGGCGATGGTGGTGTTCGGCCGTGAGAGAGAGAGAGCGAGGGAGAGGAGGGAGGAACTAAGGGAGAGTGAGAGAGAGCAGGGGGGAGGCGTGGCGTCGTCCGGGGCATCGAGCGAGGAGGGGAGCGCAGGCAGGCAGCCGAGCAGGTGGCGTGGCGCGGTGGCGCGCGCGCGCGCCGGCCACACTCCCCTCCCTCTGTCGAGGACGAAGACGACAGAGGAGGGAGGCGGGCTGGGCCGCCTGCTGGCTGGGCCGGCCAGCTGGCTGGGCTGCACAGGGAGGAGCCCAGGTAAGCTTCTCCCTTTTTAATTATTTCTGTTTTCTAATTTCTGACATTTGTTTTGATTTAAATAATATATTAAATCATTTATTTACCTTATGCCAATTTTTGCAGGAGCTAGATATATTATTCCAGAGCTCCTTTATAAATGGCATAATATTTGGACATATATTAATATATATAATTAATATATTTCCAATGCAAATATTTATGCATTAATTCCAAATGCCCAAAATAAATACCTATGAGCTCTTAAAAATATTGGTTTGATTTTTATCTCTGTCCAATATTTTCAGAGAGCAACATGAGCATTTTCTTGGACCCTTTTGGAGAAATTTTTATTTGGATCATTTTCAAAAATGATTCTGAGGGTTTCACAGATCCCCATTTCAAATTAAATGGAAAATTTAAACATGATGCACACACTCTGATGCATGACTAGCTAGGGTGTGACAGCCCACAACTACTCCAATCACTGTAGCGGGTAATTAAGCTACGGGGAGCACCTAATATGAGCACCGGGGACATTGGATCGAAGATGCAGCGGCACGCACGAGGCCTGAATGTTTTATTTGCAAAAAAACCTTTGGAGAGTTTGGAAATTGCGCATAATTACAAAGACTACTCCCAAGCCATTGGATCTCACTTCCAACGGTGTAAAAACTCATATCACCATAGTATCTAAGCTGCGGGGTGGATGTGATATTCTATGCCGCTGTCATTTTTGTTCGTAAACTTGCAAAAAACGTGTAACTCGTGTCGTTACTTGTCTAACCGCGCAAAGTGTTTGTTCAAAAAAACCATCCTACACTGAAATATCGGAACAACACACGGGGGTCCCACTTGTCATTAATCAAATTTGGACCTAAAACTAACAAATCTGAAAGACGAGATTCGAACTGGCAACCTGGACTACAAAGCGTAACTCGATAGCCTAAAAAACGAACAGTTGTTGGCTTTGTCCCATAACTTGATTTTATACAGTACTTGCGTTGAGTAGAGTAGAGGGAGTGCCTCGTCAACACGTACATGACCGTTATCTCACTTACTGGTGGGTCCCAGGTCTGCAATCTCAATCTCTCTTCTCTCCATCATCTAACCTTGGCACGGGCACACACGAAGAGCGGCGCTAGCTTGCCGTGGTGTTATTACAACTAAAAAAAACTTGGAAAATAGAAGAATCGCCTAGAACAAGAGACGTTGTGGCTGGTCAAGACGGAGCTAACCACATCTATCCTCCATGCCATGTTTGGATGATGAAGCTGTGTGGCTAGTGGGGTATTTTCAACCGACTGGGTGGGTCCCGAGGTCGAACCATAGGTACTACGTCTGATACAGTATATTTTTACACGCACATTTTTTCCTCCGTGCCGAGACGTGGCACACCCTACCGCGCGGTTTCGGGGTCCTCCCGGGTGGTGCACGTGTATATTCTTCCTGACGTGGGACGCCCTACTGCGCGTTTTCTGGGTCCTCCTCGGTCGTAGCGCTGAAGCAAGTAAATGAGTCGTCAAATCACAAAAGACCACCTTTCCCGCCGAGTACATCAATGAAGCACGGTGGCTAGCTAGTTGGGCTAGTTCGACCGATTAGCTAGGCCCCCGCCACATTTGTTTTTTCACCCCTTTTTTTATCTACTTGCCGGCAGGTAAATTTAAATATCCACCGCGGCATTGCTCTGGTGTTTGGGTGCGGCAGGATTTTTAACTTTTTGATTGACGGGAGCAGATGCGGCAGGATTTTTAATTTTTTTATTGAGAGAGCAGGCGCGGCAGCAGTTAGTCACGATGACTCCGCCTGTACCCACTGCTCCCTGATGTGAGAAGTCGTCGACTGGTGTTTTACCGTGGTGAAAACTAGAAGATTCCCCGCTCCCTCCACCTTCCCGTAGATTGCATTGCCTTTCAACCGTTTTTCCCCTTTGCTTCCTCTCCCCATTGCTTCTACCTGGTGCCATGGCGGCGCAGCAGATCACGGAGTCCGAGGTGAGGCTCCTGACACAGGAGCTCCATGCCAAGGATGCGGAGCTCAGGGCCAAGGACGTGGAGCTCCGTGAGCTCAAGGAGGAGAGGAGTGCCATGCTCCTCCGTTATGGGCGGGAGTTCACGGAGCTTCGAAAGCGGCAGGCGTCCACCACAAAGATGCTCGAGGTGTCGGCGGCGTTGCTGCAGAAAGCGGGAGATACGATAGGCCATCAGGGGAGCCGGCTGGAGCGCGAGCGGGCCGATCGTGACGAGGTCCAGGATCGCCTCAGCCACTTGGTGAACCAAGTTGCCACGCACGTGTTGCGGCTGCGTGATGCCTACCGCCGTGCCAGCGCGACGATGTCGGCCGTCGGGCTAAACCTGTTCGACCACCCGGTCGACTTCAACGAGCTGCAGCTTCCTGACCTGGTCTCCTTCTTCACCTATATCTCCGAGGAGCTAAGTCGTCTCCGCGTGATGGTGGGGGCTGAGCTGGACAAGGAGGGGTTGTGGGCTGCCATCGCCGTTGCTGGGCGAATCCTTTCAGTGCTCCGTCACCGGAATCCATTCGTGCCATTGGACGCCGTCTTTGACGAGCTGGCTCCCGTCGACCGGGAGAGAGCTCTGCGGGCGGTTGCACCCTGCATCACCAACGTCGTGCGCCTCGAGAAGTAGAGGGACTTCGGTGGTGTTTAGGCGCCCTCTGCATGGGCATGTCCATGTCTCGGCGCAACATGACCGTTGGATCAAACTCAGACGGTGCAGATCAGTCATTGTAGCACAAAGCGTGGGGGTGTGTTTGGTTGCATTCTCATCTCAATATAGTTGTTTCCTCTTCGTGTATTTTTGTCAACCTACTAGTGTGGACTCATGCACCCTTCATGCACTCTGCCAAACACCCAAAAGTGGGTCGAGAAGGGAACTTTTGCTCCCATCCTGTGCACCCTTCATACACCTGCCTAACACTATTCGTGCTTCATATGGTTCATGTTTCATGGAGTACTGTAGCACCGTACTCTCTGTGCGCTGCGGACCTAGTTCTGTTAACATTGATCTCACCGTCCATTCTCGACCGGACAGTCGAAAAAGCGGTACTATGTTACATATAGGAGTAGTTGACATGCGCACAACATCATTTGTTATCGTCATATCTTACTACACTAGCAACAAGATTGTGTAGTACTAACGTATGAACCACTGCACATGCCTAGTAGTAGGAGCACTGTGTATGTTCAAGTGGCTGCCGTGTTTCGCACTCCTCCGTCGTAAGAGTGGAAACGCTTGCTGTAATCATTTTTTCGTCTGAAAAACAATGGACACACTCTACCGTGCGGATCCTCCTCCATCCATGCACTAAATTACTCACTTTCGCCGACATGTGGGACAGCCAGCATCGGGGTCCACCAGCCATGCACTAAATTACTCTGTAGTAGAGTGACGGTAGACTACCCCGATCGAAGCACTGCAGTAATGCCCAATGAGCCGTCAAATCACAAAACCCCCTCCTTTCCAGCAGTAAGTTGGACGGACGAAGCAACCATCATTTCACTCTTCTCTCTCAGCTTCCTCTCTACCCAACCCTCGCTTCTGCCTCATCTTGTTCCTCATTTCTTCAAGAAAACCCCGACCTACTTCTGCCATTGTTCCTCTCTCCCAAAGAAGGAAAGGTGAGCACATCAATGGTGTTGATTCTGGCCAAGGCCCGGTCTTTCAACCCCGAGACTTATCCTATAACTCCCTCTCTTTTCTTCTTTTGGGTTTGTGATTATGGTTTCTTTTCTTTTATTTCTATTTGACAGTTTCTTGATGGACGCTGGAGCACCGGCTGAAGTGATGTCTATGGCTCCGGCCAAAACCGTCGAGGCTCATGGTATGAAGAAGCGCAAGCACCCCACCGAGACTACCGCAGACAAGCTCAAAGCCATCGCCCAGTCCAAGCCCCCCTCTCCGGGATCCCTCATTAAGCAAGTCCAGGTAATATCTCTTCTTGACGATCTTTTTCTCGATCTTGATCGTGTTTTTTCATCTAACACGCAGTACTAGTACTAGTCGTACAACTTGCTGGGTGATGTTGCATGTGATTTTTGTGTGCCAAATGACGGTTCTAAATTCCTCTTTTGACCAAAACATGCGAGAGGTTGACACTGATTTCTTATAGATTACTTTCAACTACTCCCTCGGTCCCAAATTTCTTGTCTTAGATTTGTCTAGATACGGATGTATCTAATACTAAAATGTGACTTGATAAATCCGTATCTAGACAAATCTAAGACAAGAATTTTGGGACGGAGGGAGGACTTTATGAACATCAATACTACCTTTTAAGAGGGTATATTTGCCTCAGTAACTTGTGTTATGGATATTGCATGTAATCCCTCTGCTCTCATGCCTTTGAAGACATGTTCTAGTGTCTCTGTTCACTCATTTCTGTGCGTATATGTAGTCATATATGGAGTATAATATCGAAAATCATCTTATATTTCTGAACGGATGTAGTAATAAAATATGGTTTCTGTTTGAATTAGAACCAGGTCCGCGGTGGAGATGAAGTTCTCAAAGTCATGCCGTGTGAACTGGAAGACCTGATGATGAGTTCTACTTCTGAACTATCCAGCTGATGTGTCCTTGTCGCCACGTGTCCTGAACTAGTGTTTTCCTGTAGCATTGTTGTCAGGCGTGTTCTCGAGGCTGTACTTGACCACAACAATTTCCTGGTTGTGCCTTCGATTACGAAGGGTGTGGTTCTTGTAAAGCTTCCCAACAAATCTGATGCGGCATGTCTTCATCATCATGTTTATGAGTGGAAAGACCACTCTGTTAGGTTCTCCAAGGTTGACAAGATGGTGATGGTGCATGTAGACATCTCACACGAAGTCCATGGCCTAGTCAGTTATGCAGGGTTCATCCCGTAGGTCGGTGGCCAAAAATAGTCTGCAGAGTTTAGTTAGTGCGACTTTGCTTGTCTGTAGTAAGTACTATTGTTCAGTACTTGATTTGTGTTTGTGAACCCTGTATTGTTTATTAGTACTGCCGCTTTTGGTGTGTGGTCAGTCCTAAGAACGGTCTATGTTAATGTCTGTCCACTCAATTCAGTTTGTATATTTTGAAGTATCCATATCATATTTTTTGTGAGGACGGTCTATCAATTATGGTTACACTCCAATATCTGTATGCATTGCAGGGTTTATCGCACCCACCAGGATTTCCAGCCCCATGGATGTTCGGTCCATACGATTTGTCATAACCTTTGGACTATCCTGCTTGTGGGAGTAGGCGGGCCCCCTGCATGCCACGCGTAGTTGGACGATCTATCTTCTGTTTAGTACGTCAACATAGTGATTTCCTGGTAAGGATTCACTCGTGTCACATCAAGTAAATCTTATTGATTTACTGTCTAAATCTTACTGATTTAATGTCATGTTTTCTTTCTTTTCCTACAATTTTACAATGCAGGTTTTTCCATGTGACATTCATCACAGAATAAACCGTTTGGTTTGCTCTATGATGGCTATTTTTGCAGGTTTCACTTCTTATGTCATGTCAGTAACAAAGGCATTGTCCATCACTTATATTACTAGAAAAAATTGGATCAGTCTGTTGTCTGAGTACAAGATGAATCCCTATGATGAATTGCAGTTTGGTTTAACAAAAACACCACAATTAGTCCTTCTCGCATTTAAAAGAAATGAAGAAAAAAACTGGATCACGGTCACGGATCCTAGTCAAGTTAGAAAGCTGATCATAGCAGACCAGACACGATCGCCGCTGTCTTGCACAGATCGAGCGCCGACAGTTTCTCTAGCACTGATAGCGGCAGCAGCTCAGTCTGATCCAGCTGAGGATTGGGCACCGACTGCGTCAGCGGATCAGTCTGATCTACCGGAGGATCGCACCGGCACCTGATCCGACAGTAGCACCAGCTCTACAAGGAGCACCATCTCCGGCAGCAGCAGCAGCAGCTTCGGCACCTACACCAACACTTGCACTTGCATCTGCTCCGGCCCGTGCAGTTGCACCGGCAACAGACTGGGCTGCAGTTCACACTTCATATACAAAAGTCCTTACAAAAACCGACATGTCCACCTTCTTGGTAAGCATTGGCCGCCCAAGTGCTTCGTTCTTTTTTCTTTCCATGTTATTTCACATGATTCACTGTGTTGATCTAACTGTTTGGGTATGTCTTCTTGTTTGCAAACAGAGAATTCCTAGAGCTACGAGGGAGTCGTTCAACAATCCGGGCGACCACGGCCAAGTTTCTCTTACCATGCGCAGCCTTGGTGTGAATGAACCTGCTCAATATATCGTAAGTACAAAGGATGGTCGCATGATGATTGATGCTAAAGGATGGTCAAGGTTCAAATCTAAATCATATCTTGCGGTAGGGGATGATGTCAAAACCGAACTTTCTCGGCAAGGAGAGCTGGTCCATATCAACTTTGAAATTCTTCAGTAGCAGCACGCAACTGCCTAAATGATCTATCCTCCGAGAGATTTTGATGTAATAATCTGGCATGGTGAAATAAGTGTCATGTGTGTATAAGTAGTACGATAGTATTATTTATCACATGGTATATCGTTGATAGAATTGCAACTCTAATTGCTGGTTAGGAACTGTCGTTCGATTTCATTCCAACAGCTGTCGTGCTTTATTCAATTTTGTGTATTCACCTTGCGACAGCATCTAAAACCAGCGCCATACCGATCGCTTGCAATATGAAAAGCGCTGACGTAGAACACATGGGCCCCCAAACATGCAGGGTCGGCCTGCGGCCCAAAGTCCAAAACCTGGTTTCAAGAAGCACTAGCTCAGTGCAGAAGTGGCGTCCTCCTCCCGCTATGGGTTGGGCGAGATGAATGTTGATGTTGTGTTATCTCGCAATGGTGAAAGGGGAGCCCTGGTAGTTGTGAGCCGGGATCATACAGGCTTCTTCCTTGGAGCATCGGCACTGGTGTGCCAAAGTGTTACTGATCCAGAGATCCTAGAGGCGATGGCATGTTGCGAGGGGCTATCTCTGGCTCTTGACTTAAACCTGCAACAAGTTCAGAGTAGCACCGATTGTTCAGCAACAGTCGAGCATATCGGGGAGGCATACTTGGGGCCCAGCAAAGTTATTATGGACGAGATCAAGATGAAGAAGAATATGTTCCAAACCATGGAGATCATACATGAAAACGCGAGTGTAATGTTGAAGCGCATGTGCTCGCAAAAGCTGCTACTTCTTTGCCCTATGGACGCCATCTTTGGCTCACAGGAACTCCCGAAATTATTTGTATACCTATGACTGTTAATCTTCAATATAGCAGCTTTTATCCCTCAAAAAAAATCTGAGTATTATATTCTCAGCTGACCCCCATAATGCCCGTGCGTTGTAGAGGGAGTATATTTCTCGGCAAGGTGAGCATGTGATATAAAAGATTTGTATATTTCTTTACAGAGGGAGTATCTCCCTGTCAAAAAATATATTTATGTGTAACTAGCTACTCCTGTCTTTCTACTTCCTTTCGCTGATATGTGGGGCAACCAGCAACAGGGTCCACGTGCCATATGCACAAATTACAGTGCAAAACTTCACGGTAGACACACCCCGGTCGTAGCACCGCAGTAATGCCCAATGAGCCGTCAAATCACAACCCCCCTTCTAGCTTTAGCAGTAAGCTGGATGGACGAAGCGACAATATTTCACTGGGCCTGAATCCCCTTCTCCCTCGTCTGCTTGTTCAGAGAAAACCCCCTCTCGGCGATTGCATATGGTTTTCTCATGGAGAACCAGGTACGAATTCTTCATCCATCCCCGATAAACCCAAGTCCCTTGGTCGCAGGTAATCCTAGGATGGCAGCCGCCGCCGTTGATGCATTTTTCTTCCTACTGAATCTAGTGTGTTTCATTTGTAGTGCCCAAAGTGCGAGCACCCTACAGGTTTCTGCGTCCTCAGCGAGATGCCACACTTGTTCCTTCTCATCCTAACACAACATTTTGAAACGCGCACAGTATGTTCCTAGAATCCTCTTTTCTATCCGGGAGGGTGGGGGTTTTTTGAACATGCTGTGTTCTCATATTATTTTCCCTGTAGTGTATTATTTGCTCTGCCAGAACACATGTACTCAAGATGCTCGGCCTTGCCATAACTGAATACACTAGTTTAATGGTCATAGTGAAGACAAGCCATGGATATAAGTTCCGAGTTGGGTTCATGAACCAAGAAGATCGCTGCTTTTTTTATGGCCGAACTTGGATAAACTTTCTCAAGTGTTACAGACTGAAAGTTGGTGCACGAATGTTGATGGAAATAGCAGAACCTGGTCTCATCTTCACTGTGATCTTCCACCCCGACATCGTTCCAATTGTTCATCCATGTTAGTTTTGTATCTGGTTCTTGCCTGTTGCCTCGATTACTTCTTAATCCACCTATTCTGTCTAACTAATCACAAGTTAACTTTAGAAGTAGCAATGAATCTCTCACGAAGATGCTACTTCTAACTAATATTTTCTTATAATTAGTGGCATGTGTAGGTTTTTTCAGAGTTAATCAGTCTGCTCGTTTCTTACTCTGTAATAACTCGGTTGTTACTAATGGCACTGAAGTTGACTGGATCGACATCCACAAGTTCCTACACTTTATTGATCGTCTTGAGGTCCTTGTGGGGTGCTTCAATGGTGGAAGGCCGCGTGGGATATGTGTGCCACTGCTGCACTCGTTGAACAGGTCCAACTGTGTCGAGAAACTTATGGTACGAGTTGTTTTCTGTTATATATGTTGTTCATAAACTATTGCTTATACACAGTTTTACAGTTGTGATCTTCTTGAAACAGGAACTGCCGAGTTGTATTGTTCCTATACAGATGCCTGACCATGGTCGGGTCTGACTTGCGCTTGGTCACAACATGATGTTTATGTCGACCTACTCAATTCCCCTTGGAGGTGAAAAAATACTTATTCATGGGTGGTCTCAAATAATGAAGGCCCGTCCATCTTGGAGAATAGGACAGAAGATTATGTTCATGCTTTTCCATGGCCCTAAAGCGAATATCCTGTTTATTGACCACGTTGCGAGATGAAGCCGCTTTCAGAAGGTTGTGGATGTGCGGGAAGGCGCCTGGGCCTTGTCCTAGGGCTTGGCGGCCTCACCCTTGGTTAACTGTATGCAAAGTAGCACTGTTCGAGGCGTGCTTTGTACGGTTGAACCTGTATAAGTACTCATACCACTTTCGGCTTTGGTTGTTAAGTGCCCCTGTTGGTTTCAGTTAAGGCTGTTAAGTACTCCTCCTCCTTTTACAGTCTGTCGTGTTTCTTCAGTCCTATCTTCCTCCAGCCGCCAAAACCAAACTAGCGCCGGCAGGGCCGCCTGCTTCCGCCTCACATGGCTAGCTGCGCCTCAGTGCACGCATCGCTGCCCCACCGTCTCCTAAATCATTAACGCCGACGTCCTCCGCGCGCTTTGGTGTGCTCGCCACGGCGCCGCCCTCTCGCGTTGTCAACATGGTCCACAAACAACAGGAATCGGCAGAAGTACGTGGAGAGGATGACAGTACGGGCCCACCACATCAGCGTATCGAAAAATAAAATGCTTCCTCCTAGTGTTTTTCCTGACATCTGGGACCCACGACATTGTGAGCGTCTATAGTCAAGAGACAAGAGAACAACACAAGATCGACGGACACCTGGGACATAGCTACTCGAGCAGTATTTTTTTTGTTTGGTATTGTTGAGACGGAGCAGGGTTTGAACTGGGCTATGGCCCGTCTAGCCCAGGCTTATATTTTATGTTCACCATGTGACCAGCCCTGCTATTTTTTCTTTGTGAAAATGAGCCCAGTTTATTTTTTGTGAAGAATACCCAATCCAGGCCTACTTATTTTTCTACGCCCTGATGGGCTGCAACTCTTTCAAGACGCCTGCAAATCTTGAAAGTAATATGAAATGGGTTGTAAATATAAAAACAGATGACAAATTGGCAATTACTTTATAATTTCTGAATTTTATTACATTTTCAGGTTCCTATTTCACTGGGCATTAACCTAATTTAAATATATCTTCAAAGTACTTTAAATCTGGCTAGACATTTCAGTATTAAAAATAGTTTGGAACCCACAGAAATATGCGAAATTGGCCCTGTCCAACCAAAAAAAACGACTGCAATAAATTGCATAGGAAGTTGCAATGAGCATATATAAATTATTAAAAAGAGGGAGTGGTCTGACTTGTGGGCCTGTTTAGTTGACGCGTATGCAAGATTTTTTTAGTTATTATATACGTCAACAAACGATTCTAGGAGACATAACCGTTGGATGTCAATCTAACGGCCATCGTGTTTCTTCAATCTCTGATCTTCTTGCTCCAGCCGCCAAAGCAGCGCCATCGGGACCGCCTACTCCCGCCTCCCGTGGCCGGCTGTGCTGCCGCGCAGGCCTCAGCGCCCCCTACTACTCCAACCGCTAGCTAGGGCATCCCTCTACTCACCCACACCCCCTATTATTCTGCGGCGACGACAGCCTCACACCGCAGCCGAACCGGTGAACGTTCGTACTCCTCTCCACGTGGGCATCCACTGCCGCGTCTTCCCTGGCTCCGCTTCGTCCCCTTCCTATGCCTCGCCGTTGTCCACCGCCGTGGTGCTCTCGGCGCGGCGTGGTCAATGTGGTCAACGACCGACTTCCATCGTAAGAGTACTGTACGTGGAGAGGCTGACAGCTGGGTCCATGGCAGCCGCAAGGAAGTGCCTCCTTATTACACGCAAAATAATTATTCCTCCACCTGACAGCGGGGACCCACCGAACGGGTCACCGTATTTCGTGAAAAAAACGTTTGCTCCTGACTGCTGGGACCCACCAGCTACATCTTCGCATGCAAGGAAGTGCCTGACAGTCGGGACCCACTTGGTCGAAACGTACGTAGCGTTGTCATTCTGGTCGCAAACGTGTATGTACATATATACTAGTCGATGTAGAGGCGCGCACGTGTCGTAGTAGAGGCGCGCACGTAGCATGTACACGTACGTACATCGGCCAGGGTGCAAGAAAGAAAATACGGCCACGTATGTGTACATACGGGCGGGGTCTCGAACGCCTACTCGCGCATACATACGCCCAGGGCTCGTGTACATGGCTGGGTCGGAACGGAGAAACAGCGTCGTCGTCGTGTTCATGGGGAGGCAATGGAATGCATCGTGTTCATGGGGAGGCAACGAAATGCGTTGTGTTCATGGGGAGGCAACGGAATGCGTCGTGTTCATCGGGAGGCAACGGAACGCGTGGGAGCCAACCGACTGGGTCGGAACGGAATGCATGGTCGTGTTCATCAGGAGGGCTTGGACGGAACAGGCGATGGAAACGAGGCCTGGCGTACCGCAAAACGGAGGAAACGGCCTTGTGTTTGACCAGCCACGTGCGAAACGGGATCCTGTTCATCGGGAGGGGTCTGGCATACCTCAGAACGGAGGAGACGGACCTCCTATGGTCGAAACGGGGGTCCTGTTGATCGGGAGGGGTGTGGCGTACTGCAAAACGGACGAAACGGACTTGTGTTGGAGCGCTACGGTCGGGGGTCCTGTTCATCGGGAGGGGTGTGGCGTACCGCAAAACGGGACTCCACGGGATACTGTTCATCTCCACCGTCGACCCCCTCCAGCCTCCACGAGCTACTGTTCATCCACCGTCGACCTCCTCCAGCCTCCACCTGTGACTGTTCATCCACGGGCTCCTGTTCATCCAGCCTCCACCGCGCGCTACTCCACGGCTACTGTTCAACCAGCCCTCTCCACGGGCTCCTGTTCAACCACCCCTCCACGGGATACTGTTCATCCTGCCCTCCACCGTCTACTGTTCATCCTGCCCTCCACGGGGTGATCCTGTTCATCCAGCCCTCCACGGGGTGGTCCTGTTCATCCAGCCCTCCACGGGTCTTTTTCTACGAAACCCTAAAATAGGCAAAAAAACAACAATTCTGGGCTGGGCCTCCGATTAATAGGTTAGTCCCAAAAATAATATAAAAGTGAATAATAAAGCCCAATAATGTCCGAAACAGAATATAATATAGCATGGAACAATAAAAAAAATATAGATACGTTGGAGATGTATCAAGCATCCCCAACTTAATTCCTGCTCGTCCTCGAGTAGGTAAATGATAAAAACAAATTTTTTTATGTGGAATGCTACTTGGCATAATTTCAATGTAATTCTTCTTAATTATGGTATGAATATTCAGATCCGAAAGATTCAAGACAAAAGTTCAATATTGACATAGAAATAATAATACTTCATGCATACTAACTAAGCAATTATGTCTCTTCAAAATAACATGGCCAAAGAAAGTTATCCCTACAAAATTATATAGTCTGGCTATGCTCTATCTTCACCACACAAAGTATTTAAATCATGCACAACCCCGATGACAAGCCAAGCAATTGTTTCATACTTTTGGTGTTTTCAAACTTTTTCAATCTTCATGCAATACATGAGCGTGAGCCATAGACATAGCACTTTAGGTGGAATAGAATGGTGGTTGTGGAGGAGACAAAAAAAGGGAAGATAGTCTCACATCAACTCGGTGTATCAACGGGCTATGGAGATGCCCATCAATAGATATCAATGTGAGTGAGTGATAACCCACAAGTATAGGGGATCTCAACAGTTTTCGATAAGTAAGAGTGTCGAACCCAACGAGGAGCTAAAGGCAGAACAAATATTCCCTCAAGTTCTATCGACCACCGATACAACTCTACGCATGCTTGATGTTAGCTTTACCTAGAACAAGTATGAAACTAGAGGTACTTTGTAGGTGTTGTTGGATAGGTTTGCAAGATAATAAAGAGCAAGTAAATAAAAAGTAGGGGCTATTGTAAGTAAAGAAGCAATAAAGTAAATATAGCGAGTGTGGAAAAGTGGTGGTAGGAGTTGCGAAATTGCCCCTAAGGAATTGATTACTTTACTAGACTGATAGCAAGTTTTATGTGGGAGACACCACTGCTAGCATGTTATCCCTGACTTGGAATTCTATGCACTTATGATTGGAACTATTAGCAAGCATCTGCAACTACTAATGTTCATTAAGGTAAAACCCAACCATAGCATTAAGATAGATTGGTCCCCCTTCAATCCCGTATGCATCAATTTCTATGCTAGGTTGAAGTTTCTGTCACTCTTGCCCTCCAATACATAGTCCTATCAACATACAACTAACCCTATGGTGTGATCCACGTGCGCACTCATATGATGGGCACCAAAGCACAACAACATAACCACAAGCAAATTAAATCAATCATAGCAATTCATCAGCCACCAATAGGACAACGAAAATCTACTCAGACATCATAGGATGGCAACACATCATTGGATAATAATATGAAGCATAAAGCACCATGCTCAAGTAGAGGGTACAGCGGGTTGCGGGAGAGTGGACCGCTGTAGATAGAGGGGGAAGGTGATGGAGATGTTGGTGAAGATGGCAGAGGTGTTGGAGTAGATCACGGTGATGATGATGATGGCCACGGCAGCGTTCTGGCACCACCGAAAGAGAAGGGGAGATGGGGCCCCTTCGTCTTCTTCTTCCTTGAACTCTTCCCTAGATGGGGGAAGGGTTTCCCCTCTGGTCCTCGGCCTCCATGGAATGGGAGGGGTGAGAGCCCCTCCGAGATTGGATATGTCTCTCTATCTCTCTGTTTCTGCGTTCCCAGATTCTACCCTTTCACCGTTTCTTACATTCCCGGAGATCCGTAACTCCGATTGGGCTGAAATTTTAACACGATCTCTATCCGGATATTAGCTTTCTTTCGGCGAAAGAAGGGCATCAGCCACCTTACGGGGTGGCCACGAGGTGCAGGGGCGCGCCCCCTGCCTCGTGCCCCCCTCGGGCATCGTCTCGCGTGGATTTTTCTTCCCAAAAATCATATATATTCCAGAAAAAATCTACGTCAGTTTTTATCCCTTTTGGACTCCGTTTGATATGGATATTATGCGAAACAAAAAACAAGCAACAAACAGGAACTGGCACTGGGCACTGGATCAATATGTTAGTCCCAAAAATAGTATAAAAAGTTACCAAAAGTATATGAAAGTCGTAGAATATTGGCATGGAACAATAAAAAATTATAGATACGGCGGATACGTATCAGCATCCCCAAGCTTAATTCCTACTCGTCCTCGGGTAGGTAAATGATAAAAAAGATAATTTTTTATGTGGAATGCTACCTAGCATAATCTTGATCATGTATCTAGTCATGGCATGAATACTAAAATACGAGTGATTCAAAGCAATATTCTATCATTTGACATAAAAACAATAATACTTCAAGCCTACTAATAAATAAATATGTCTTTTCAAAATAACATCACCAAAGAAAGTTATCCCTACAAAATCATATAGTCTGGCTATGCTCCATGTTCACCACACAAAATATTCACATCATGCACAACCCCGATGACAAGCCAAGCAATTGTTTCATACTTTTGACGTTCTCAAACCTTTTCAACTTTCACGCAATACATTAGCGTGAGCCATGGACATAGCACTATAGGTGGAATAGAATGGTGGTTGTGGAGAAGACTAAAAGGAGAAGATAGTCTCACATCAACTAGGCGTATCAACGGGCTATGGAGATGCCCATCAATATATAGCAATGTGAGTGAGTAGGGATTGCCATGCAACGGATGCACTAGAGCTATAAGTGTATGAAAGCTCAAACTAAAACTAAGTGGGTGTGCATCCAACTTGCTTGCTCATGAAGACATCGGGCGTTTGAGGAAGCTCATCATCGGAATATACAAGCCAAGTTCTATAATGAAAATTCCCACTAGTATATGAAAGTGATAACTCAACAGACTCTCTATATAAAGAACATGGTGCTACTTTGAAGCACAAGTGTGGTAAAAGGATAGTAACATTGCCCCTTCTCTCTTTTTCTGTCATTTTTTATTTATTTTATGTATTTTTATTTTTTGGGGTCGTTTCTTTTTTAGCCTTTCTCTTTTTTTTCTTTTTTATTTTGATCGTCCGGAGTCTCATTCCGACTTGTGGGGGAATCATAGTCTCCATCATCCTTTCCTCACTGGGGCAATGCTCTAATAATGATGATCATCACACTTTTATTTACTTACAACTCAATATTACAACTCGATACTAGAACAAAGATATAACTCTATATGAATGCCTCCGGCGGTCTACCGGGATGTGCAATGATCTAGCATAGCAATGACATCAAAGAACGGACAAGCCATGAAAACATCATGCTAGCTATCTTATGATCATGCAAAGCAATATGAAAATGAATTCTCAAGTCATGTATATGATGATGATGGAAGTTGCATGGCAATATATCTCGGAATGGCTATGGAAATGCCATGATAGGTAGGTATGGTGGGTTTATGGTACCGGCGAAAGTTGTGCGATAATAGAGAGGCTAGCAATGGTGGAAGGGTGAGAGTGCGTATAATCCATGGACTCAACATTAGTCATAAAAACTCACATACTTATTGCAAAAATCTATTAGTTATCGAAATAAAGTACTACGCGCATGCTCCTAGGGGGATAGATTGGTAGGAAAAGACCATCGTTCGTCCCTGACCTCCACTCATAAGGAAGACAATCAATAAATAAATCATGCTCCGACTTCATCACATAACGGTTCAACATACGTGCATGCTACAGTAATCACAAACCTCAACGCAAGTATTTCTACTAATCCACAACTACTCACTATCATGACTCTAATATCACCATCTTTATATCACAAAACTATTGCAAGGACTCAAACATATCATATTCAGTGATCTACAAGTTTTATGTAGGATTTTATGACTAATCATGTGAATAACCAGTTCTTGTCATCTCTCTAAATAGATATAAGTGAAGCAAGAGAGTTTAATTCTTTCTACAGAAGATATGACCGTGCTCTAACAAATATAAGTGAAGCAAAAGAGCATTCTACAAATGGGGGTTTTCTATGTAAAGAGAAACAGGAAATCTAAACTTCAAATGATATAAGTGAAGCACATGAAGCATTCTATAAAGCCATACTCAAAAGTATAAGTGAAGTGCAAAGAGCATTCTATAAATCAACCAAGGAATATCTCATACCAGCATGGTGCATAAAATAAAAAATGAAAACTAATGCAAAAAAGACGCTCCAAGATTGCACATATCGCATGAACGAAACGAATCCGAAAACATACCGATACTTGTTGAAGAAAGAGGGGATGCCTTCCAGGGCATCCCCAAGCTTAGAGGGGATGCCTTCCAGGGCATCCCCAAGCTTAGACTCTTGAGTCTCCTTGAATATTTACTTTGGGTGCCTCGGGCATCCCCAAGCTTGAGCTCTTTCCTCTCTTCCTTCTTCTCACATCGGGACCTTCTCGAGCATCGAACACTTCATCCACACAAAACTTCAACAGAAAACTCGGTAAGATCTGTTAGTATAATAAAGAAAATCACTACTATAATTACTGTTGCAAACCAATTCATATTTGATTTTGCATTGTGTCTACTGTAATATAACTTCTTTATGGCTTAATCCACTAATATAAATTGATAGTTTCATCAAAACAAGCAAACTATGCATCAAAAACAGAATCTGTCTAAAACAGAACAGTCTGTAATAATCTGAACATTCACCATACTTCTGATACTTTAAAAATTCTACAAAAATTAGGAAAAATAAAAAATTTGTTTAGGAAGACAGTGCAAGAAGAATCAGAACCATTTGACGTTCCATCTAAAAACGTAAAATCGCGCACTACAGCCAACGTTTCTGTTCTGCATCGTACAAACCATCAAGCAAATGTAAACATCCTAAAGGCAAACCTTGGCACATTATTTTTATAATACAATGGAATTGTACAAGGGGATAATTATTTTTTTCGAAAAGTTTCTGTAATCAAGATTCACAAAGTTGTCGTGAGCATGAACAAAGTTCAAGGAGCTCACCCACTTCAACAATGTTTGTCTTTCTCACTTTCACTTCCCTTTTTGAAAATGTTTTGGGTTACCCTCTTTATTTTTGTTGTTTTCAAACTATATAAAAGCACTCAACATAAATAAATGACTCTCTAAAACTTCCGGGTTGTCTCCCTAGCAGTGCGTTCTTTAAAGCCATTAAGCTAGGCATATAGTGCTCAAGTAATGAATCCACCGGGATCCCAAGGTATATCAAAGCCAATTTTAATTAACAATGATTTGTAATTTAGTAGTGATCACAAAGAAACATATATCATGTAACTACGAACTCTAACTCTCTTCCTATGCATCGGCATGTCATAAAAGAACAATTCATGCACACATAGTAAAGGCCAATGCATAGTATAAACACTTTCTTGCAATTTTATCGTATTGGAAACATGGAGAGGTGGAGATATAGTTCCTCTCTCATAATAATTGCAAGTAGGAGCAGAAAGCACATGCATATTATATTTATCAAAATCATCATGTGTAATAGTAAAAGGCAACCATCAATATAATCCTTAATAAGTGCAAACTTCTCTGATATAGTGTAGTTTGGAGAATTCAAAAAGATAATAGGACTATCATGTGTGGGTGCAATAGCAACAATTTCATTTTTAACATAAGGAACTATATCAAGTTCATCTCCATAAGCATAACTCATATTGTCATCTTGGCCACAAGCATAGCAAGCATCATCAAAAAGGGATATTTCAAGAGAATCAACAGGATCATAACAATCATCATAGCAATCATCCTTCGGTAAGCACGAAGGGAAATTAAACAATGTATGATTTGAAGGGTTACTCTCATTAGAAGGTGGGCATTGGTAGAGAACCCACTCTTCCTCCTTTTGTTCTTCGCTCTCCTCCTCATCTTTTACATCCAATGAGATCATAGTTTCATCAACTTCTGCTTCCATAGATTCCTACAAAATATTAGTCTCTTCTTGGACAATGGGGTAGTCCTCCATATATGGTTCAACATAGGCATTAGAAGCATAATTATCATAGCAATATTTAAGTATGTCAAAATTTTCAGATTTGTAAAGAGTAGTATCATACGTTTCAATCAAAGAAGCAATTTCATAAGCACCCTTAAAAGCAACAAATTCTTCAATTTGTTGAACATCATAGTAACTATAAACACCCTTAGCATACGAAGATACAATTCCATTATCACTAAACTCACATTGATAGGGAAGGTGTTTCTTAGGGTTTTCAGAACAACAAGTAATATCATATGTTTCACATAAATTCCAAGCATAGCATTGCAAACGATGAATTTGACCCAGTAAAATTCATCCTTTTTTAGATATTCGGTGTCACACATAACAAGCATGCTCATCTAAAGATTTGCCCTCAACTACGCTAGTTGGGGTTTCATCACGAGCACATAGGGATCGAAGATGATCCAAGTAATAAGCTTCAGCAGTGTGATAGATTTTGAGTGGTTCTTCAACCATTGGTTTAGTAGGTACAACTGATTTTTTTGGTATTTTGTGTTTCCTACCCATAACTAAAGGTAGAAAACAACTAAGAACAACAAATAAAAATTACTTAGTGATAAAGCAAACAAGCACACACGAGAATATTCACCCCACGCTATTGCTCCCCGGCAACGGCGCCAAAAAAAGGTCTTGATAACCCACAAGTAAGAGTGTCGAACCCAACGAGGAGCTAAAGGCAGAACAAATATTCCCTCAAGTTCTATCGACCACCGATACAACTCTACGCACGCTTGATGTTCGCTTTACCTAGAACAAGTATGAAACTACAGGTACTTTGTAGGTGTTGTTGGATAGGTTTGCAAGGTAATAAAGAGCAAGTAAATAAACAGTAGGGGCTGTTGTAAGTAAAGAAGCAATAAAGTAAATATAGCGAGTGTGGAAAAGTGGTGGTAGGAGTTGCGAAATTGCCCCTAAGAAATTGACTACTTTACTAGACCGATAGCAAGTTTTATGTAGGAGAGGCCACTGCTAGCATGTTATCCCTGACTTGGAATTCTATGCACTTATGATTGGAACGATTAGCAAGAATCCGCAACTACTAACGTTCATTAAGGTAAAATCCAACCATAGCATTAAGATATATTGGTCCCCTTCAATCCCGTATGCATCAATTTCTATGCTAGGTTAAAGTTTCTGCCACTCTTGCCCTCCAATACATAGTCCTATCAACATACAAATAACCCTATGGTGTGATCCACACGTGCACTCATATGATGGGCACCAAAGGATAGCAACATAACCACAAGCAAATTAAATCAATCATAGAAATTCATCAACCACCAATAGGACAACGAAAATCTACTCAGACATCATAGGATGGCAACACATCATTGGATAATAATATGAAGCATAAAGCACCATGCTCAAGTAGAGGGTACAGCGGGTTGTGGGAGAGTGGACCGCTGTCGATAGAGGGGGAAGGTGATAGAGATGTTGGTGAAGATGGCGGAGGTGTTGGAGTAGATCGCGATGATGATGATGATGGCCACGGCAGCGTTCCGGTGCCACCGGAAGAGAAGGGGAGAGGGGGCCCCTTCGTCTTCTTCTTCCTTGACCTCCTCCTTAGATGGGAGAAGGGTTTCCCCTCTGGTCCTTGGCCTCCATGTCATGGGAGGGGCGAGAGCCCCTCCGAGATTGGATCTGTCTCTCTGTCTCTCTCTGTTTTTGCGTTCCTGGATTCTACCCTTTCACCGTTTCTTATATTCCCGTAGATCCGTAACTCCGATTGGGCTGAAATTTTAACACGATCTCTATCCAGATATTAGCTTTCTTGCAGCGAAAGAAGAGGATCAACCGCTTTACGGGGTGGCCACGAGGGTCAGGGGCGCGCCCCCTGCCTCATGCCCCCCTCGGGCATCGTCTCGCGTGGATTTTTCTTCCCAAAAATCATGCAACGGATATGGATATTCAAAAAAAACTTCGTTAGTTTTATCCCGTTTGGACTCCGTTTGATATGGATATTCCACAAAACAAAAAACATGCAACAAACAGGAACTGGCACTGGGCACTGGAACAATATGTTAGTTCCAAAATAGTATAAAAAGTTGCCAAAAGTATATGAAAGTCGTAGAATATTGGGATGGAACAATCAAAAATTATAGATACGATGGAGACGTATCAGTGAGTAGGGATTGCCATGCAACAGATGCACTAGAGCTGTAAGTATATGAAAGCACAACAAAAGGAACTAAGTGGGTGTGCATCCAACACGCTTGCTCACGAAGACCTAGGGCATTTTGAGAAAGCCCATCATTGGAATATACAAGCCAAGTTCTATAATGAAAAATTCCCACTAGTATATGAAAGTGATAACATAGGAGACTCTCTATTATGAAGATCATGGTGCTACTTTGAAGCACAAGTGTGGTAAAAGGATAGTAGCATTGTCCCTTCTCCCTTTTTCTCTCATTTTTTTATTTGGGCCTTTTCCTTTTTTATGGCCTATTTTTATTTTATTTTATTTTTCGTCCGGAGTCTCATCCCGACTTGTGGGGGAACCATAGTCTCCATCATCCTTTCCTCACTGGGACAATGCTCTAAAAATGATGATCATCACACTTTTATTTACTTACAACTCAACAATTACAACTCGATACTTAGAACAAAATATGACTCTATGTGAATGCCTCCGGCGCTGTAGCGAGATATGCAATGAATCAAGAGTGACATGTCTGAAAGAATTATGAATGGTGGCTTTGCCACAAATACAATGTCAACTACATGATCATGCAAAGCAATATGACAATGATGGAGCGTGTCATAGTAAACGGAACGGTGGAAAGTTGCATGGCAATATATCTCGGAATGGCTATGGAAATGCCATGATAAGTAGGTATGGTGGCTGTTTTGAGGAAGGTATATGGTGGGTGTATGATACCGGCGAAAGGTGTGCGGTATTAGAGAGGCTAGCAATGGTGGAAGGAAGAAAAGTGTGTATGATCCATGGACTCAACCTTAGTCAGAAAGAACTCATATACTTATTGAAAAAAATCTACAAGTTATCAAATCAAAGTATTACGCGCATGCTCCTAGGGGGATAGATTGGTAGGAAAAGACCATCGCTCGTCCCCGACCGCCAGTCATAAGGAAGACAATCAATAAATAAATCATGCTCCGACTTCCTCACATAACGGTTCACCATACGTGCATGCGACGGGAATCACAAACTTTAACACAAGTATTTCTCAAATTCACAACTACTCGACTAGCATGACTATAATATTACCATCTCCATATCTCAAAACAATTATCAAGTATCAAACTTCTCATAGTATTCAACACACTCATAAGAAAAATTTTATTAATCTTGAATGCCTAACACAATTAAAGCAAATTACCATGCTGTTTTGTAGGAATCTCAAAATAATCTAAGTGAAGCATGAGAGAACAATAGTTTATATAAAACAAATCCACCGACGTGGTCTAAAAGATATAAGTGAAGCACTAGAGCAAAAACTATATAACTCAAAAGATATAAGTGAAGCACATAGAGTATTCTAACAATTTCCGAATCATGTGTGTCTCTCTCTCAAAAGGTGTGTACAACAATGATTATTGTGTGAAACTAACAAATAAAGACTCAAATAATACAAGACGCTCCAAGCAAAACACATATCATGTGGTGAATAAAAATATAGCTCCAAGTAAAGTTACCGATGGAAGTAGACGAAATAGGGAATGCCTTCCGGAGCATCCCCAAGCTTTGGCTTTTAGGTGTCCTTGGATTATCTTGGGGTGCCATGGGCATCCCCATGTTTAGGCTCTTGCCACTCCTTGTTCCATAATCCATCAAATCTTTCACCCAAAACTTGAAAACTTCACAACACAAAACATAAAGTAGAAAATCTTGTGAGCTCCGTTAGCGAAAGAAAACAAAACACCACTTCAAGGTACTGTAATGAACTCATTCTTTATTTATGTTGGTGTTAAACCTAATTTATTCCAACTTACATATGGTTTATAAACTATTTTACTAGCCATAGATTCATCAAAATAAGCAAACAACACACGAGAAACAGAATCTGTCAAAAACAAAACAGTCTGTAGTAATCTGTAGATAACCCAAGATCTGGAACCCCAAAAATCCTAAAATAAATTGATGGACGTGAGGAATTTATCTATTAATTATCTGCGAAAATAATTACCTAAATATCACTTTCCAAATAAAAATGGCAGCAATTCTCGTGAGCGCTAAAGTTTCTGTTTTTTACAGCAAGAATAAAAAGACTTTCCCCAAGTCTTCCCAACGGTTCTACTTGGCACAAACACTAATTAAACACAAAGAAAACAACCAAAACAGAGGCTAGATAAATTATTTATTACTAAACATGAGAAAAGGCAAAGAATAAAAATAAAATTTGGTTGCCTCCCAACAAGCGCTATCGTTTAACGCCCCTAGCTAGGCATAAAAAGCAAGGATAGATCTAGGTATTGCCATCTTTGGTAGGCAATCCATAAGTGGCTCTCATGATAGATTCATATGGTAATTTTATTTTCTTTATAGGAAAGTATTACATGCCTTTCCTTAATGGAAATTGGAATCTAATATTTCCTTCCTTCATATCAATAATTGCACCGATCGTTCTAAGGAAAGGTCTACCAAGAATAATAGGACATGAAGGATTGCAATCGATATTAAGAACAATAAAATCTACGGGCACATAGTTCCTATTTGCAACAATAAGAACATCATTAATTCTTCCCATAGGTTTCTTAATGGTGGAATCCGCAAGGTGCAAGTTTAAATAGCAATCATCAAAATCACGGAAGCCTAGCAAATCACACAAAGTCTTTGGAATCGTAGAAACACTAGCACCCAAATCACACAAAGCATAGCATTTATGATCTTTAATTTTAATATTTAATAGTAGGTTCCCACTATTCATAAAGTTTTCTAGGGATAGAAACTTCCAACTCAAGTTTTTCTTCATAAGATTGCATCAAAGCATCAACGATATGTTCAGTAAAAGCTTTTTTTGACTATAAGCATGAGGAGAATATAGCACGGATTGCAACAAGGAAATACAATCTATCAAAGAGCAATTATCATAATTAAATTCCTTGAAATCCAAAATAGTGGGTTCATTAATATTTAAAGTTTTGACTTCTTCAATCCCACTTTTAACAATTTTAGCATCAAGATCTAAAGACTCCGAATTTTTGGAACGCCGTCTAGGTAAAGGTGGATCATATTCAGTCCCATAATTATCAAGATTCATATTAAAAAACAAAGATTTAATAGGGGACACATCAATAACTTTTAGATCTTCATCTATATCTTCCAAAAAAATCCGGCTTAGCAGCCATATTATTAACTAAGGTGGCTTACTTATCCGAAACTTCATCTATTAACTTCTCAAGATGAGCAATCTAAGATTTCAAACCATCTAATTCTTTAGACATATCATCGAGCTCTTTATTCATATAACCCATAAAACTTTTTTGTTCTTTAAGCTCATTTCTAAAGAAACTATTATGCTCAAATTGTAAAACCATAAAACTCCTGACGTTGCTTTCGATCTCTTCTAACCTTTTAAGGTGAAGATCACCAAATCTAGGTAAAGCCATCATGACAAGCAAGCAATCCAACACACAAGCAAACAAGAAACGGGCAAAAAGATGCAAATAGAGAAAGAGAGGGAGGATGGAGAGAGAGGGTGAATAAAATGACAAGGGTGAAGTGGGGGAGAGGAAAACGAGAGGCAAATGGAAAATAATGTAATGCGGGAGATAAGGGTTTGTGATGGGTACTTGGTGTGTTGACTTTTGCGCGAACCTCCCTGGCAACGGCGCCAGAAATCCTTCTTGCTACCTCTTGAGCACTTGCTTTGGTTTTCCCTTGAAGAGGAAAGGGTGATGCATCAAAGTAGCGTAAGTATTTCCCTCAATTTTTGGGAACCAAGGTATCAATCCAGTAGGAGGCCACGCATGAGTCCCTCGCACCTACATAAACAAATAAATCCTCGCAACCAACACAATAAGGGGTTGTCAATCCCTACACGGTCACTTACGAGAGTGAGATCTGATAGATATGATAAGATAATATTTTTGGTATTTTTATGATAAAGAGAAATAAAAGATGCAAAGTAAAATAAATGGCAAAGGAAATAACTAAGTATTGGAAGATTAATATGATGGAAGATAGACCCGGGGGCCATAGGTTTCACTAGTGGCTTCTCTCAAGAGCATAAGTATTCACGGTGGGTAAACAAATTACTGTTGAGCAATTGACAGAATTGAGCATAGTTATGAGAATACCTAGGTATGATCATGTATATAGGCATCACATCTGAGACAAGTAGACCGACTCCTGCCTGCATCTACTACTATTACTCCACACATCGGCCGCTATCCAACATGCATCTAGAGTATTAAGTTCAAGAGAACAGAGTAAGACTTTAAGCAAGATGACATGATGTAGAGGGATAAACTCATGCAATATGATATAAACCCCATCTTGTTATCCTCGATGGAAACAATACAATACGTGCCTTGCTGCCCCTACTGTCACTAGGAAAGGACACCGCAAGATTGGACCCAAAGCTAAGCACTTCTCCCATTGCAAGAAAGATCAATCTAGTAGGCCAAACCAAACTGACAATTCGAAGAGACTTGCGAAGATAACCAATCATACATAAAAGAATTCAGAGAAGATTCAAATATTGTTCATAGATAAACTTGATCATAAACCCACAATTCATCAGTCTCAACAAACACACCGCAAAAGAAGATTACATCGAATAGATCTCCACAAGAGAGGGGAGAACTTTGTATGGAGACCCAAAAAGAGAGAAGAAGCCATCTAGCTAATAACTATGGACACAAAGGTCTAAGGTAAACTACTCACACTTCATCGGAAGGGCTATGGTGTTGATGTAGAAGCACTCCGTGATCGATGCCCCCTCCAGCGGAGCTCTGGAAAAGGCCCCAAGATGGGATCTCGTGGATACAGAAAGTTCCAGCGGTGGAATTAGGGTTTTGGCTCCGTATCTGGTAGTTTGGGGGTACGTAGGTATATATAGGAGGAAGGAGTACGTCGGTGGAACAACAGGGGGCGCATGAGGGTGGAGGGCGTGCCCAGGGGGGTAGGTGCGCCTCCCTACCTTGTGGCCTCCTGGTTGATGTCTTGACGTAGGGTCCAAGCTCTCTGGATCATGTTTGTTCCGAAAATCACGTTCGTGAAGGTTTCATTCCGTTTGGACTCCACTTGATATTCTTTTTCTGCGAAACCCGAAAATAGGCAAAAAAATAGCAATTCTGGGCTGGGCCATCGGTTAATAGGTTAGTCCCAAAAATAATAAAAAAGTGTATAATAAAGCCCAATAATGTCCAAAACATAATATAATATAGCATGGAACAATAAAAAATTATAGATACATTGGAGACGTATCAGCTACCCGTGGTCCATTACTCCGACAGTAGTCCCCGAAGTTGGTGAGGCGTCGTGGCTGATAAGTCGAAGTGCCTCATCAGTTTCCTTCTCCAAGTGCTCTTTCTGAATGCTTTATCCATCTTCTGGTATGCCGCCCGCTGGGACTCGGCCATGACCAGGCGGATTTGTCTAGTGATTTTAAAATGCCACGGCGGGAATTAGGTGGCATGCCTTCTAAGCCTCCAGCCCGCCGCCCGTTGCGAGCATGCCACGCGGCGCCAGCTAGCCGGGCCAGCCTGCCAGCCCACACACGCGATGGGACGTGACAGCAAGCTGGGCCCGCCACAACCGGGCCTTGGCGCGTGGGCAGATCCGCTGCGGCCGAGACAGACCGTTGTGATTCCGTGCGGAGTTACTGCACGCAGTAACTCGCGCAATAATTGTGGGGACGTGGTGGCGTGGGCGCAGTTAATCCCACGATCCCACCCCCCACCCCCTCGGTTTCGCAGCCCAGGGGCTATAAGTAGGGGGGAAGGGGGAGCGGCGGAGCACGCGCGCCCTCCTCCCCTTTGCCATTTCCGACCTTCTCCTCCTCTCGCTGTTGCCGCACTTCTGAGCCCCGCCGAAGCACTGCTGCACCTCTTCGCCATCAGCCTCCTCCACATCAAGCCTCTTGCTCCTCCGTGGTCCTTGTCTCCGCCACCGCACCATTTCCCCATCGTGCTCGGACTCCATGACGCGCGAGAAGGGAGGGGACTGGGATGGCTCGGTCGTGATCGACGACCACCTTGCCTTTCTTCGCGCCACATGGCGGCTGCCCGGCGCGTGCTATGTCAAGGTGCGCGTGCCGCCGGAGGCGGATATCTCGTCGTTGCCGCAAGGAGGCGAGCGGGTTTTCTTCCGCTCGCACTTCCTTCGCGGCATCGGCCTGCCGGCGAGCGGATTCATCCGTTCCTTCCTCAACTTCTTCCACCTTCAGCCGCATCACCTAACGCCCAACACCGTGACGTTGCTCTCCACCTTCGTCACGATGTGCGAGGGCTATCTTGGCATCCTCCCCACCATCGAGCTGTGGGGAGCATTCTTCCACATCAAACTGGGCACCTCCGCCAGGGAGAAGGCGGCCTAGTGCGGCGCATTCGTTGCGGTGCGCCGCCCATCTATGAAGAATGCCTTCCCCGCCATCAAGCTATCAAAGTCGGTCAAATTGTGGCAGAAATCGTAATTCTACATGGAGAACGTCGACCCCGCCCTCGACTTCATCAAATTACTGCCCTACGAAGCCGTCCCCCGTCCGAACCTCGGGCCAACTGGGGCTACAAGCCGAAGCCCTTGTCAGCTGACGCCACAGCCGCCATGAACTGACTCCGGGTGCTGACGAACGCGGCAGGCCTCAAGGCGTCCGACCTGCTGGTCGCCTTCGTTGAGCGCCGGGTTCTCCCGCTCTAAGGCCGGCCTCATCTGATCTGTCGGATGAGCAGGCACCGGGACCCGAGCTGGACGTGCACGAGGGACATGCCGACTGCCGAGGTCGCCCGCATGGTGAACGAGATCTCCGACCTCAAGCTGTCGGAAGGGTCTTGGCGGTTCGGCATGCGTCCATACTCCCGGGCCAACCCAATGCCTTTTGTTAGTTCTTCAACTCTTTCTTTTTTAGTATTCGCCTTGGTTTTGGTTTTGCCGTCTTGAATAGTCAGTCCTCTGAACACAGATCTTCATGTCTCCGGCAATGGCCGCCATCGTGGGTCCGGGTGGAGACTACCTGCCGAACCGGGCGGTGAGTGATGCGAACGACCCCAACTTGGGGGCGGACGCCCTGGAGAACGACGCCATAGGCGGCGGCGACGAAGCGGGCGCCTCCGAAGACATATGCCACATCCGAGACCTGGCCTGACGACGACGAAGACGAGGATGAGCCGCGAAATGCGTGAGGTGCCGGCAAGGCGGACGTGGGCCCTTCCGCCGAGCTGGTTGCTCAAGGCGGCACGCGCAAGCGCAAACAAGGCGCCGCCTTGTTTGGCAGCGTGCCAAAGAAAACCAAGAACCTGACCGCCGCGACCAAGCGAAAGGAGACGCCGCGAAGGCGACCAAATTTCAGAAGCTTCCGAAAGTGCCTCCTATGGTGTCTACATAAGTTTCTTTTCCTTGTGCCTTCCTTTCTTGTCGATTCTATCTGAGCTGTTCTGCTTTATTTTCTTGGCTTAGGGCTCCGCTCTCTCTAGAGAAGTCGGCCGCCGCCTCCGTCATTGGGTCGGCAGAGACTTCTGCCACCACCCTGCGAATCGACCCTGCGGCCGACCTCCGGGAGGAACAGAAATGAAATGCACGGGAGGTGCGCGTGGAGAAGGAAGACGCCCATAGGGAGAGGGCGGAGGCGGACAAGGCGGAGGCCGCCGCGTTGAAGAAGTTGGCGGAGGCTGAGGCCGATGCCGTGGCGAAGAAGCTGGCTGAAGAAGCCACGCACCATCAGGCGCCGATATTCGTTGTTCCCCTGAACTCCGCGCCGCCACCACCAGAGTTCACGGTGCCGACTGGGGGAGCCGACGACGAACATCCGCTCATGGAGAGGGGAGTCGGCAATGTCGCCATGCCGACTGTAGTTATGCCTCTGCCACCCCCATCTAGGGGAGCGCGGGACAAACAGCTGGCGGCCCCGCTAGTGCCACTGGCCGGAAAAGAGATGGTGGCAGGCCTGACTCCTGAGGTGTGCACACCATCGCACCGCCGAGGCACGAAGGCGACTTCGGCACCACGACCGCTGGAAGCCGGTGTTGCGAGCTCGTCATCCCCGGATGCCGAAGCAACCAACGCTGCTCCCGCTGAATGGGTGCATGGAGGAGTAACAGTTGCTTTAAATCAAGCGATCCTGGACGTCCAGGCCAAACTCCAAGCTGAGGCCACCGCTCTTCAGCAGTGCAATAGGGCGTTCCTGGATTCGCAAGCGGCCATTCGGGTACATTTCTTACTTCTTCTTCTTTGATTCTTGTACTTCTTTGTAGGGGGCGCGCCAGCGCACCCACTAGGTCCCCGAGTTTCGGGCCGGCTGCTGAGCAGGCGGCCCGAAACTTTACTTGTCGAGCTCCGAGTGCTAACCTTTTCTTCTATCTTCATTGTAGGACTATCATAATCTTTGCGCGATCAACTTCAACTCCAACGTCTGAGATCTGGACCGATGGACCACCGACTTGGCAGAAAGCCGGAGTAAGTCCCTGTTTTCTTTCTCCGCGGAGGCGCAATAGTGCACCCACGGGCTATAGTCCTCGAGATTCGGGCCAACTGCTGAGCAGTTGGGCCGGATCTCCCCACCAACTATACTTCTTCTTTGTTGGTCATTGGCATCTTTTTCTTTCTTCGCTCTTGTAGAGGACAATGCCGCCTTGCAGCGGCAGCTGGGTGAAGCCAACACTGCATTGCATGCCAAGGAGGCAGAGTGCAACGAGCTGGCCCAGGAGCGCGACCGACTGGCCACGCAACTGGCGGAGATTCTCCAGAAGGCCCGAAAGGAGGCAGAGATGAAGGAGTCCAATCTGCTCACCGAGTTTGAGACCGAACGCTCCACCTGGACTGACAAGGAGACGCTACTAAAGTCCGGCTTCGGGGGGATTGAAGACATGGTTGATGGTATGCTTTCTTCTTTTTCTTTCTTTGGGTTGCCAGTTGTCGATCAAGCCGGCTTCCAGCGTCTTACTTTTGACTACTGATCTTTTTGCTTTCTTCCTGAGCAGACTTCTTTCCTGGCCATTCCGACGCCTCCAACGAGGCTATCGAGGATTATCGTGAGGAACGGAGGGCGGAAGATGTGCAGATCGCTGCCGACGCCCCCGGAGTCTTAGCGAATAACTTCTCAGCATCCAACCCCGCCGCCAGCCGGCTCATCGGATGCTCCGCCATCTTCAGCGTGTTGGGGCCCAGGCAATCTCTAGCCTTTGGCCAGACATGTCGGCTCCGCGTACTCCCAGTCGGACTGCCGACTGGCTGGAGGTGGCGGCCGGTCGTCTCGAGGCTTGGAAGGGTTCCTCGGCCTGGGCTAGAGCACGCCGGGCCTTGGAGTTTGTCGTGGTATCCTGGGCTAAATCTAGCCCAGTTGACCACGTTTCGGCAGGAGGCCCAAGAGGAGCTAGTGGCGGTGGAGCGCGACCTTGTTAGATGGGCTGCGGCGATCGCCGAGTACACCGACACCAGCCTCTTAGTTCCTGAGCTGGTTGAGAATGGTGCCGAGGCGCCACCGGAGTGGTTCGGGCTGAACCCGGAGGATGATGAAGACTCGGCCAAGATGATCGACTCCAGCGATGAGGGAGAAGACGAGGAGGATGAGGAAGGAGAAGAAGATGTGCCAGAGGTCAGAGCGGAAGGCCAGCCCCAGCTTGATCGTGCCTTGAACAACGAGCCGCGCTCGAGTGCACCGACTGTTGCTGGAGGCGACCAAGTGCAGACTGACCAGCCGTCCACTCCACCAACCGGCACCACCGACTCCGCCAACCAGTCGGACCCCTCTGCAGCTCCCTAGGCCGCCGATTTATCTTTATTTTCCCTGTTTTATCAGTCTCGATAAACTTTGTTAAATTTGCACAATTCCACCCGCGAGGTGTGTTTCAAACTCTATTGAATGCTGGCCAGGGGCTTTTGATATGTAAATATGCTTTCGCGGAAGTTGTGTTTTTGCAGAGTTCTGACTTTTCTTGCTTTCTGCTCCTTGGCCTTTTTCTTTTGCTGCCCTCCCTTGGCTGCCGTCCTGCCAGCCAAACAACCACTCTGCGGATTGTGACTTGGTCAAGTACTTAGCTGCTTTCGGGAAGAGAAGTACTTAGCCGACTAGAGCGTTAGCAAGTTAAGTAGAGGCCGGCCAGCCGGCTGTTTCAGCAGCCGGTCGATGAGGCGGGAAGCCGGCCTGAACTATGTGCGTGCTTAGGGTCCTTAGCCATTTTTCATGTGGACACCCTTTCCTGCCTGTAACTCCTGCCCCCCGGACAGTTGCTATGCGAGCTGCGGCTTCTGGCAGGAGAAGGCTTAGGTGCCAACACACTACTTGTCTGACTGCAGGAAGCATCACATAGTACAAGGCGGCGAGCCCCCGGGTCGACTGGTCGAACCCAGTGCGAGGCGGAATAATGAAATAACACATTCATATCCATAATACTTATCATATAGAAAAGAGGGTAGCCCTTGAGCTCTTCTCGGGGGACCCGGAGTCTTCGTACTTAATACAAAAGATAGCGTGGTACATACTGCATCAACTGTAAAATCTTCGAAGGAGCTTTGCATTCTACGGCCGCTCTGTCTCTTTGCCGAAGTCGTCTCTCTTGCGTGCTCAGGGCTTCTGAGCATTGATCAGGTAGTAGGAGTCGTTGCCCAAAACTTTGCTAACGATGAATGTGCCTTCCCAAGGTGCCGAGAGCTTGTGCTGGCCGGATGTTCGCTGGATCAGCCGGAGCACAAGGTCTCCCTCCTGGAAAGACCTTGGCTTGACCTTCTGATTGTAGTAGCGGCGAAGACTCTGCTGGTAGATGGCGGACCGGCTGAGTCCTAACAGCCGTCCCTCCTCCAGCAGATCGACACCGTCTTCTCGTGCTTCTTTTGCATCCGCCTCAGTGTACATGGTGACGTGAGGTCAGTCAAACTCAATGTTAGTTGGGATGACAGCCTCGGCACCGTAGACGAGGAAGAAAGGTGTGAAGCCGGTTGACTTGCTTGATGCCGGAAAGGATGAGGCCGTTTACCCGCTCAACTTGCCTGTTTGACTGCGGATGGGGAATGGAAGCTTGGTCCATTGGGATGCCCTGCGTCGCGCAAAAACGGGCCAAGGCTCCTTTGGCAAAATTTGTGCCATTATCCGTGATGATGCTGTGCAGAACTCCATACCGAGTGGTGATATCTACAATGAAAGTCACGGCAGTCAGACCATTCAACTTCTTGATTGGCTTTGCTTCTATCCACTTGGTGAATTTGTCCATGACGACAAGCAGATGGGTCATGCCGCCGTGTGCCGTCTTGAATGGTCCCACCATATCCAAGCCCCAGACGGCAAAAGGCCATGCTAAGGGAATGGTCTTGAGTGCAGAAGCTGGTTGATGTTGTTGCGACCTAAACTTCTGACACCCCTTGCAATACTTGATTAGATCCTTGGCATCCTCCAAGGCAGTCGGCTAGAAGAAACCGTGGCGGAAAGCTTTGGCCACGAGTGATCTAGAAGTCGCGTGGTGGCCGCACTCGCCTTGGAGGATATCTTTCAGGATTGCTTGCCTTTATCCGGCTCCACGCAGCGCTGGTACACACCAGTGACACTATGCCTCACAAGTTCTCTGTTGATAATGGTGTATGTTGCTGGCCGACGTTGCACTTGTCGGGCTGAGATCTCATCAATCGGCAGCTCTTTGTTCACCAGAAAGTTAAGGATGGGCTGCGCCAATCAAGGTGCTTCTATTTCTTTGACTGCCAGAACTGCAACTTGCAGGAGGGCGGTTGGGCTGGGAGGCGGCGGGTTAGAGTCGGATGCCGCTTGCTATGTCGATGAAGTCCCCGGGCCGACAGCTGCAGCCCTCGGGCCAGGTTCTGAAGTCCCCAGGCCGGGTGCGACTGCTTGTGGGGACCCTGACTCATAAGTCGTGATCACGAATGCACGTGTAACGTGATCCCAAAGATCAATGCTCACTGAACACACATAAGCTGAATAACAAGAGTCTTACATCCATACATACCATCTTGCATAAATTGTGACCGTCTTGGTCGAGTCTTGAGCATAACTTCGTAGCGGAAATCTTTGTCGATAACTTGGACCCATGCCATCTGCCTTAACCCTACAGGCATTCTGACTGGGAAGCGTCCTAGCTCGCATGTTCGTCACCGAAGTATTCTTCATCATATCATGTTCTTTCATTCATGGCCAATAAAATAACCAGTGGCAATCCAATGAGTACTTTGAATGTACTCGCAAGCAACCCAAGGGTGATAACATAATAATTATGCAAGGCTCTACTACTAATTTGGCATTTTTGCGGAAAGCTAGTTTTTCTCATGCAAGTATGAACATCATTTATCAAGGACATGAATGTGTCTGCAACAAGTATCAGGGGGTTATAGACATCAACATCGAGACAGAGTTATGAACAACTCATGCTCAAGCTCTCCGTGACTTTCTGACGAATCACGTCAATAGATTTACCTAACCATGTTGTTTTCCAGAAACTTATGGACATAGTCTGAGAAGCACCACCCAACTGTCCTTGACCGTACACTCTACAGAGGTTTCACACTTTACCCACAAGATTTGGGGAACTTTCGTGTCATCCACGACCCGCGGTACCTCAAGTACCCGGGGTAAGCACCCGATTACTATCTTTCCCTAGATGACACTAACATAGAGACCACTCGATTGGTAGTAACCCCCGTGCCCAACATTTCACAACCTAACATTGTGGAGCCGCGCTCCCATATTTGTCACATACCACTGGCATGGGGTACCAACGGTGTGTCCGGTGCCCCATAAAAATGTGCAACAACAACTCTCTTGTCAGTAGTAATGCGGGCTCCAAGCTAGTATCGGCCTAGGTAATCAATAATGCCCTTTTCCATATAAGGGTAGAGTGGTTGCGCATGTAAGGTTGGGACAGTCGACAAATCTTAAATCTAATCCGTTTTTGTAAACAACACTTTCATCAAGCCTCGGTACACTACCTCTCCACCAAGTAGTGACCTAATTCATCATCATCTCCCAGGGGCATTAGTAGCACCCACTGGGCTATATGCAAGTATGTCATCCACACTTGTTTCTTTCCATGCATAACCCCGACACCTTTTTGCGTAGCCAACTACTATAGCATATTTCTACAATCCATTAGCACAACTCTAAACAAGGATAGAGTCATGAACAATGCAAGTATCAATGGGTATGCAATAGAGGCAAGCCCAGCAAGGTTGCAATTCAAGAACAATCATGCACTCGGTGAAACAGTGAAAATGTTCTCATGATATAAAAGGGTTCAACATGGTCAAAGGGTTGCTTGCCTGGTTCATCAGAGTCTTCAAGTCTTCTGGTTCATCTCCGAGTATTTCTTCTACTTCGTCAACTAATGTCGGAAACAATCATAGTAAGCAACACAACAATGCAGAAAATAAAAGTGCTCTAAAAATATCAACTGGACTTTTCTAGGATAACTTTGGTCATATGAGGAATAACCAAAGTGGTTTCATTGGGATTGGATCAGTGGATATTTCCGAACATTTCAATATGATAGAATCAATGGATTTATGGATTTGCAAGAAGTGTACAGAAATATATTTTTGAAAAATGAGTAGAGGCACCCATTTAACAAAGGATTATTTTAGAAACATCTAGGATTTGGTTTCACTGGATTTGGAGTCAAAATGAATATTCTATGGATTTGCAAAGTTGACAAACATGAAGAAATGGCTCATTATTTTGTAGGGCACAGAAAGTATTAATAAAAATGTTCATAACCTAAGTTATGAACTTAGATATATCTGCAAATTTGAATCATGGCATTTAGATCAAATTTGAGCTCTTTGTGATTTTCTGAAGTTCTTCACAGAAATGAAAAATGGGGTTTTAATAAATATTTCTGAAGAGAAAGTTTCTGGAAAAATGTGCGAATAGCCCCATGTGAAAGATCAGGATTTATGGATCCCCCAGAAATTTGAATCATCAAATTTGGAGTTAATTTGAATATTTGGGAGATTTTACAAGTTTTTGGAAAATAAAAGGACAAAGGAAGGGGGGTTTATACCTATAATGCGCGTTGGGTGCAGCATAGCGCTGCAGCGCATTGGGCCGGCCCAGCGGCTTGGCCACGAGGATGACAAGGCATCGTCGAAGGCGCCCAGGCGGAGTGCGCCTTCGTTGCGGGGAAACGGGAGAGGGTGAACCCGCCTACACTTGCCAGCGTAGCCCGGTGGCTGCGCCACTGACGAGCGGGGGCCGCCTGCAGGTTCGTCCTCAACCTCCCGCGCAGGCCCGATGGGAGACAGAGGAGGCATTCGACATCGGTCACCGGCACTACAGGGCGTCTCCGGCGACGCTCCGCCCACCGGAGTGCTCAGGGGACCCGGCCGCCCCCAACCATGGGTGGCACGGTTGCCCAGGGGCACTGGGTTTAGTAGGGCGTCGGCCGCGGCGGACGAGGCTGACGGTGATGATGGAACTCGACGACACGACCACGGGGAGGAGAGGGAGAAGAACGGGAGGGGCTCGCGGTGATGGTGGAGGTGCTCTAGTGCGTCCTAAAGGGGAGGAGGAGGAGCGGTGGGTACAAATTTAGGTGGAGTCCAGCGGCTCGGCTCCGTCCATGGGGAGCGACGGAGGGCGCCGAGGAGGGGAGTGGGTTGGTCCAGGGAATGCACGGGAGGGAGAGAGGGCCAAAGGAGTAGAGAGGGGGCTCGGGGTGGCCTTAAGTAGCCGACCCACGGCTCACCGTGGGCGTGGCACACGAGTGGCCGTGGAAATGGCTCGGGCGGCAAGGGGAGCGAGCGAGGGGTTGTCTGTGGTGGTTGTGGGGGTGGAGTAGGGCACCAGGAAGAGAGAGAGGGAGCGGGGCAAGCTCTGGGTGGAGCCACAAGCTCGCACGCACATTGGCAGGCTCGGGCGGCTCTAGGCACGCGCGGCACGGGCAGGACAGAGAGGGAAAGGAGGGGTCCAGGGCGGTGGCATGTTGCGGACGTCGAGGCACCTCGATTGGTGCAAGGGGGAGGCTCGAGGTGGTCGGGGGACGCGGCATCAACGGTCGCCTGCTCTACCCCGCGCTCCAGAGCATGCAAATGGTCGGCGTCCACGGCTTTTCGCGCGCACCCTGCGCGTCCACTTGTGTCTGGCAGCTGCATGGGGGAGTAAACAATTTGAAAGTGGCATTGATGCCCTCGGATGCCACTGGAGGAGCGGTGGGGTTGAGAGAGAGAGAGAGAGAGGGAAAACTGCTATCTAGGGAAGAAAGATGGGTCTCTGCCCCCCTTAATCATTTCTCCTTGGGCAGCAAAGCATGCAGGAGGTATAGGAGGAGCAGGTGAGGCCGTGGGAAGAAGTTCAGCTCATGTAGATTAGTGGAAATGGCCAAAACATGCATTTTAAGTTTCTGCCAGAATGTGTTTGATGTATGTTTGGGCAAGCAAATGGACTTCCCTTGTCATGAGGCTTGACAGGGTCAAATGGACAGAGAAAATAAGAGGTTCCACCAAGATTGAGTTCATTTGGGCAAAGTTGCCAATGCAACTTTTGTAAACCCTAGAAATCAACAGAAATGGATTTTCCAAGATTTAGTCGTGCAAATCTATTCTCCTTGATGCACCACTTTGTGTAGGGTCATCATTTGAGGACTTTAACATGTCCACAAAAATAGATATCAAAAGGAGAAAGTTTCCAATGTAAAGTTGTTCAAATTAGGTTCTGGGCAAAGAGGGTTTTGGGGCACTTTGATCAAGATAACATTCTCTCCAACTTGTGCCCTTTGGTATAGATGAATAATTAGACCATTTGAGCATGTGCACCAAGTTTTAGAACATTTGGACATGTTTGGCAATGTAAAGTTGCTCAAACTTCAAAATGGACAAAAATGGGTTTGAGGGGATTTCATGGGGTTATACTATTCTCCATGACATGAGACTTTGGAAGATCATCAAACATGTCATATCTGACATGATAGAATTTTCTTGGAATTTTTGGGGAATATGGTATTTGTAAATATTTCAAAAGCTTGAAATATCCAGAAAGGGTTTTTGAGGGATTTGACCAATATTTTGAACATGACCATGTGTTGAAGCTCTTATATATGGACAATATATGTCCACTAAGTTTCCCTAGGTTTTTTTCCAAAATATTTTTAAAGCATTAAAATAATTTTAATCTATTAAAGACCATTTTTGGCCTAAAGAAAAAGCTTTTAAATAAAATAGGAAAATAGCTTTTAAAATTATATTTTTGTGGTTTATGGGAGTCCTATATCTAATATGATTCAAATATACCTTTTGAAAGATTTTTCACACCCCAAATCAAGTACTTGCAGTGCAAACCTCAATTCAGGGGTTTTTGGAGAACTAATTTTACAAAATACTTTTTGGCCAAATTATTTTTGTAAGAAATTATTTTTATGTCCTATACACCTGGCATGGTCATTGGTTCAAGGGTTTGGAGCAAGGAGATGAAGTATAGGAGTTGGAGGATTTATTTGATTTTTAGAGCACTTGCAAACAACAGTCAAACATTCAATCAAAGCAAAGACAAAACACACAAAAGTTTTTGTCAAAACCACATTTTATCATGATTTATTAGCTTAAGTGTTGTGGCATGAAAATGAGGGTGTGACAGACCAACCCCCCTTACAAGAATCTCATCCCCGAGATTCCCAAAGTAGGAGTGGAAAGGAGTACGGAAACTTGGATCTGGGGTAGTCTTCACGTCCTCATACTACTTCTGCTTCCGAGTGGTGCTCCATTGAACCTTGAGGTACTTGATGGTGTGGCTTTGTGTACGACTTTATGCTTGATCCAGGTTGCTAAGGGGTCTCTTGCGTAAGTCGGCTTGGACCAGGGGTCGATGGCTCGGTGACCGATGTCCCGGTCGAGGATGGGCTAGTTAGGAAGTTGGAAACACTCCCGAGGTTCTGTTGTGTGGGAAAACATTGTGCATAGTGGGTAACTCAGGTGGTAACTCCAGCTGGCAACTGTCTTCTCTTTCATCTCGTAGCAATCTCGGCGGGGGTTGTTAAATCTTGGAGTGAGCTTCCCTTTGACATGGAAATGTTTGGTCCTTCTGCGAGGAGTGACCCGTTGGTACACATGGTCTTCGGCGCTGGAGTTTACTTCTTGACGATGGTGGTTGGTTTAGTTCTTCCTCCTTGACTTGGCGGTCTTCAAATGTTCCTTGACCAGCTGAATGGCTCTTCTTCCGTCTTTGGGTAGACAAGTAGGTCACCAAATAATGATGACAACTATCTTGCCTAAGTACTCCATGGAGACTTTGTTCACGGGGTACATAAAGTATGCTGGGGGATTGGTCGTGGTCACGGTTGAATGTTGGCCAAGGTCTTCTCGGTCTAGAGCCCAAGCTTGAGGTCATGATCTGATCATGTTGTGGTTTGGTAAGGCTTAAGGGTTTCAAGGATTCTAGGATGCGAGTGAACCTTTATCATCTTATCCTTGAGCACAATTCCTGAGATGCCAATTATTCTATCTAGTCCTCCAAACAGATCACCTTTTACCACCGAAAGTACCAACTCATGTAGGTCAGCTTCAATCATTACTCATGCTATTATTATCCTCATGACCCCCGAGAGGAGGTTTAACAGAATTATACATGTCTACGGTCCCCAAAGTCATATGTATGGCTACCCCTAAGAATCCATGGGTAGGGCATACAAGCCGCTAAGCTTGAGTTGAATGTGACAATCCAAGTGCTCATCCTATTCTCCCAAGGTCTAAGGTATAGCATCTCTATCCTAAGGAAACATGTCGTAAGCCACTCCAAAATCTTATTTCCTTCCTATGAATCAACTCCAACATCCCGTTAACTTCCATTAATCACTACGTAATCCATTAATTCTACAAATCCAATGTCTATGGTGTTCCACATGATCTCCTAAAGTCCCTATAATCCCCAAATACTTGAAAGAGATACCCTACTGTAGTAAGTCCACCAATTTCCAATATCATGATCAAGTAAACTCCAGGGTCAAGCTTATATCAACTCCGACAATTAATCCAATCTCCTAGTTTATCGTCCACCGAGAAACATGCTATCATGATAGGTATCATCAGTCTAAATCCAATTTACCCCAAACCATGTAGACTCACTTCAGCATCTATACTCCACTAGGATCACCTACTTAAATCCAGATATCATGTTCAACGAGAATTCCTACATGTTTCCCTCAAGTTATTATCGTAATGTCAACTATCTCCCATCAATGTCCCTTGGCTAAGTCTAATCCTTATGCTTCCAAGAATTTCATCTTGCGACCATGATGGTCCTACCATATCCAATTTACTCAGGGGTCATGAAAGCTATGGTAATCTATAATCATGATCCCTCCAAGTTCATCTACCAACATGAAAGCCTTATAATCTACCAAAGAGTCTCAGATAATTCCTCAAGGTCATTGATATAAACTCATCAAGTCATTGTACTCTATTCCTATATCCTCAAACTAGTCTTCCCTATGGCATCGTCAGTTCTGGTGCTATATTAGGATGATAATGTGCTTGTTTACTATGTCCACTAGTTCCATAATGAACCCGGTGGGAAGCAAGGGTTACTGAGGCTTCACTAGTCCCCTTGCAATTTGTAGGTTAACACACGGTTAAGAATTCGAGCTAGGGTATCTCGTGAAGTCTCGAAGGGTCTAGGGATGTGTTTCTAGTCTGGAGGGTTAAACATAACTCTACAGGGTTGCACCTAGTCGAGGAGGCGGTAGCAAAAAGTCTTCATTGCTAGCTGGTTGCCGCGGTAGAATCCTTGGTGTATCTTGTCTTGCCGGTCTTCAGTTGAGGAGAGAGATGAGAGGGAAAATAGCATAGAGGAGGGGAATGCCAAAAGGGGGATCTATAGTGCAAGTGCAAACAAACAGGTGCAAAATGGGCCAAACCAAATAAACAAGGTAAGGAAGGTGATATAGTCGCGTACTTGTTGCCAAGGGAAAAAGTGCGACCTATATCAAAACACAAACAAATAAAAAGAGGCAACACACAATCATGGTTCTATTCAAACCATAATATGGACTCGACTGCGCATAGGGGGTACACGACTCATCCTACCCTAGGGGTTCTCAGATTCAGTAGTCGTGCTTTGCTCCGTGCCTCATGCAGTCTTTTGGGTTTTCCACAGGGGTTGCTATGTCTCTTGTAGTTCTTCGATGAAACAATCCGGGTTGAGCCTAAAGATTCTTCAACAACTTCTCACTTGTTGAAGTGATGGGGTGAAGGTGGCTCCTCGTAGCAGGCATGGACTCGGTCTTCTGTTGTCTTCTTAATCATGATGATCCCTTTTTTTCTTCTAAGGCATCGTTGGTACCAAGTAGGTAATCCTTTATGCAATGACATTAACAAGGCATAGTAGAGGTCCAACATGTCAGTTAAGTTGATGACAATATCGACACCAAGAGCGGGGGATGAGGAGAACCGTTTTCCTGCTCACTATAGTGAGGTGGACCAAATGGCGAGGTTCTCATCCACTGGTGGTTGCCGATATAACAACGGTAAGGACATGATTGCTATATTAGCGATGTATATCATGACCTTGCATATCTCATGACCTGTTCATCGCAAGACAAGGTTGCATCATCTTGGGGTAGTGTCAAGGGTGTCACCATTTTCTGGTTCTTGGTTTCCTCAATCAATGAGAAGGTATTTTCCATCTTGTCGTGGTGTCACCAAGCTTGTGTTCAGCAGGTGTGGGTGAATGTCTGGCAAGGCGTCTTCTTCTCGGTTACCCACGAGGATTACAGGGAATCCAGTGGTCAGGGGCTTAAAGGTACTAGCGACCATTAAAAATCTTGAAGGGGTAGAGATCAGTAAGGAAAATATATCTTTGCTTTCAAAAACTTCAGAAGGGAAGAGAAGTATAGATAGTTTTCGAAAGTTGGTAATAGTTTTACCCTAACTAACCACCATGCTAACTAAGGCTTCCTACGGTCAGGATGGCTCTGATACCAGCTCTGTGGGGACCCCGACTCATAAGTCGTGATCACCGAATGCACGTGTACAGTGATCCCAGAGATCAATGCTCACTGAACACACAGAAGCTGAATAACAAGAGTCTTACATCCATACATACCGTCTTACATAAATTATGACCGTCATGGTCGAGTCTTGAGCATAACTTCGCAGCGGAAATCTTCGTCGATAACCTGGACCCATGCCATCTGCCTTAACCCTATAGGAATTCTGACTGGGAAGCGTCCTAGCTCGCATGTTCGTCACCGAATTATTCTTCATCATATCATGTTCTTTCATGCCTGGCCAATAAAATAACCAGTGGCAAGCCAATGAGGACTTTGAATGTACTCGCAAGCAATCCAAGGGTGATAACATAATAATTATGCAAGGCTCTACTACAAATTTGGCTTTTTTGCGGAAAGCTAGTTTTTCTCATGCAAGTATGAACATCATTTATCAAGGACATGAATGTGTCTGCAACAAGTATTAGGGGGTTACAGACATCAACATCGAGACAGAGTTATGAACAACTCATGCTCAAGCTCTCCGTGACTTTCTCGTGAATTATGTCAATAGATTTACCAAACCGTGTTGTTTTCTAGAAACTTATGGACATAGTCTAAGCAGCACCACCCAACTGTCCTTGACTGTGGACACGGATATTCGAATAGTTTTACACTCCGCAGAGGTTGCACACATTACCCACAAGATTCGGGGAACTTTCTTGTTATCCACGACCCGCGGTACCTCAAGTACCCGGGGTAAGCACCTGATCACTATCTTTCCCTAGACGACACTAACATAGAGTCGACTCGATTGGTAGTAACCCCGTGCCCAACATTTCACAACCTAAGATTGTGGAGCCTCGCTCCCATATTTGTCACATACCACTGGCACGGGGTACCAACGGTGTGTCCCGTGCCCCATAAAAATGTTCTTGGCCGCCCTACCTGGCACGACCCTGTCCTGAGAGAGTGTAACAACAACTCTCCCATCACTAGTAATGCGGGCTCCAAGCTAGTATCAGCTTAGGTAATCAATAATGCCCTTTCCCATATAAGGGTAGAGTGGTTGCGCATGTAAGGTTGGGACAGTCAAAAAAACTTAAATCTAATCCGTTTTTGTAAACAACACTTTCATCAAGCCTCGGAACACTACCTCTCCACCAAGTAGTGACCTAATTCATCATCATATCCCAGGGGCATTAGTAGCACCCACTGGGCTATATGCAAAATTTTCATCCACACTTGTTTCTTTCCATGCATAACCCTGACACCTTTTTGCGTAGCCAACTACTATAGCATATTTCTACAATCCATTAGCACAACTCTAAACAAGGATAGAGTCATGAACAATGCAAGTATCAACGAGTATGCAACAGAGGCAAGCCCAGCAAGGTTGCCATTCAAGAACCATCATGCACTCGATGAAACAGTGAAAATGTTCTCATGATATAAAAGGGTTCAACATGGTCAAAGGGATGCTTGCCTGGTTCATCAGAGACTTCAAGTCTTCTGGTTCATCTCTGAGTATTTCGTCTACTCCGTGAACTAATGTCGAAAACAATCATAGTAAGCAACACAATAATGCAGAAAATAAAAGTGCCCTAAAAATATTAATTGCACTTTTATAGGACACCTTTGGTCATATGAGGAATGACCAAAGTGGTTTCATTGGGATTGGATCAGTGGATATTTCTGAACATCTCAATATGATAGAATCAATGGATTTATGGATTTGCAAGAAGTGTACAGAAATATATTTTTGAAAAATGAGCAGAGGCACCCATTTAACAAAGGATAATTTTAGAAGCATCTAGGATTTGGTTTCACTAGATTTGGAGTCAAAATGAATATTCTATGGATTTGCAAAGTTGACAAACATGAAGAAATGGCTCATTATTTTGTAGGGCACAGAAAGTATTAATAAAAATGTTCATAACCTAAGTTATGAACATAGATATATCTGCAAATTTGAATCATGGCATTTAGATCAAATTTGGGTTCTCTGTGATTTTCTGAAGTTCTTCACAGAAATGAAAAATTGGGTTTTAATAAATATTTCTGAAGAGGAAGTTTCTGGAAAAATGTGCAATAGCCCCATGTGATAGATCAGGATTTATGGATCCGCTAGAAATTTGAATCATCAAATTTGGAGTTAATTTGAATATTTGGGAGATTTTACAAGTTTCTGGAAAAAGAAAAAGACAAAGGAAGGGGGTTTATACCTATATTGCGTGCTGGGTGCAGCATAGTGCCACAGCGCACTGGGCCGGCCCAGTGGCTCGGCCACGAGGATGACAAGGCGACGTCGAAGGCTCCCAGGCAGAGTGCGCCTTCGCTGCGGGGAAACGGGAGAGGGCGAACCCGCCTACACTGGCTAGCGTGGCCCGGTCGCTGGGCCATTGACGAGCGGGGCCCGCCTGCAGGTTAGTCCTCAATCTCCCGCGTGGGCACGATGGGAGACAGAGGAGGCACTCGACGTCGGCCGCCGGTGCTACAGGGCATCTCCGGCGATGCTCCGCACACCGGAGTGCTCAGGGGACCCAGCCGCCCCCAACCGTGGGTGGCACAGTCGCCCAGGGGCACTGGGTTTAGCAGGGCGTCGGCCGCGGCAGACAAGGCTGATGGTGATGATGGAACTCGACGGCACGACCACGGGGAGGAGAGGGAGAAGCACGGGAGGGGCTCATTGTGATGGTGGAGGTGCTCTAGTGCGTCCTAGAGGGGTGGAGGAGGAGCGGTGGGTGCAAATTTAGGCGGAGTCCGGCGGCTCGGCTCCGGCCATGGGGAGCGACGGAGGGCGCGGAGGAGGGGAGTGGGTTGGTCCAGGGAATCCACGGGAGGGAGAGAGGGCCAAAGGACTAGAGAGGGGGCGAGGGGGTGGCCTTAAGTAGCCGACCGACGGCTCACCGTGGGCGCAGCGCACGGGTGGCCGTGGAAACGGCTCGGGCGGCAAGGGGAGCGAGCGAGGGGTTGTCTGCAGTGGTCATGGGGGTGGAGTAGGGCACCAGGAAGAGAGAGAGGGAGCGAGGCGAGCTCTGGGTGGAGCCACGAGCTCGCACGCACATTGGCAGGCTCGGGCGGCTCTGGGCACGCGCAGCACGGGCAGGACTGAGAGTGAAAAGAGGGGGCCAGCGCGGTGGTGTGTTCCGGACGTCGAGGCACCTCGACTGGTGCAAGGGGGAGGCTCGAGATGGTCGGGGGACGCGGCGTCAACGGTCGCCTGCTCTGCCCCGCGCTCCAAAGCATGCAAATGGCCGGCGTCCATGGCTTTTCGCGCTCACCCGCCCATCCACTTGTGTCTGGCAGCTGCATGGGGGAGTAAACAATTTGAAAGTGGCATTGGATGCCCTGGGAAGCCACTGGAGGAGCGGTGGGGTTGAGAGAGAGAAAGAAAACTACTGTCTAGGGAAGAAAAATGGGTCTCTGCCCCCCTTAATCATTTCTCGTTGGGAAGCAAAGCATGCGGGACGTATAGGAGGAGCAGGGGAGGCCGTGGGAAGAAGTTCAGCTCATGGAGATTAGTGGAAATGGCCAAAACATGCATTTTAAGTTTTTGCCAGAAGGTGTTTGATGTAGGTTTGGGCAAGCAAATGGACTTCCCTTGTCATGAGGCTTGACGGGGTCAAATGGCCTGAGAAAATAAGAGGTTCCACCAAGATTGAGTTCATTTGGGCAAAGTTGCCAATGCAACTTTTGTAAACCCTAGAAATCAACAGAAAAGGATTTTCCAAGATTTAGTCATGCAAATCTATTCTCCTTGATGCACCACTTTGTGTAGGGTCATCATTTGAGGACTTTAACATGTCTACAAAAATTGCGATCAAAAGGAGAAAGTTGCCAATGTAAAGTTGTTCAAATTTGGTTCTGGGCAGAGAGGGTTTTGGGGCACTTTGATCAAGATAACATTCTCTTCAACTTGTGACATTTGGTATAGATGAATAATTAGACCATTTGAGCATGTGCACCAATTTTTAGAACATTTGGACTCGTTTGGCAATGTAAAGTTGCTCAAACTTCGAAATGGACATAAATGGTTTTTGAGGGGATTTCATGGGGTTATACTATTCTCCATGACATGAGACTTTTGGAAGATCATCAAACATGCCATATCTGACATGATAGAATTTTCTTGGAATTTTTGGGGAATATGGTATTTGTAAATATTTCAAAAGCATGAAATATCCAGAAAGGGTTTTTGAGGGATTTGACCAATATTTTGAACATGACCGTGTGTTGAAACTCTTATATATGGACAATATATTTCCATTGAGTTTCCCTAGGTTTTTTCCCAAATATTTTAAAGCATTAAAATAATTTTAATCTATTAAAGACCATTTTTGGCCTAAAGAAACAGCTTTTAAATAAAATAGGAAAATAACTTTCAAAATTATATGTTTGTGGTTTATGGGAGTCCTATATCTAATAGGATTCAAATATACCTTTTGAAAGATTTTTCACTCCCCAAATCAAGTACTTGCGGTGCAAACCTCAATTCAGGGGTTTTTGGAAAACTAATTTTACAAAATACTTTTTGGCCAAATTATTTTTGGAAGAAATTATTTTTATGTCCTATACACATCGCATGATCATTGGTTCAAGGGTTTGGAGCAAGGAGATGAAGTATAGGAGTTGGAGGATTTATTTGATTTTTAGAGCACTTGCAAACAGCAGTCAAACATTCAATCAAAGCAAAGACAAAACACTCAAAGTTTTTGTCAAACCACATTTTTATCATGATTTATTAGATTAAGTGTTGTGGCATGAAAATCAGGATGTGACACTGCTGCAGTCCCCGAGCCGCTTGGTGAAGTCCCCGGCTTGACTGTCACAGTACCTGTGCCGACTGCCGAGGTCCGCGAGCTGACCACCGTAGCCCTAGAGTCAGATCCATCGGCCTCGGGAGGACCTGGCACAAAGATGGACTTTGATTCTGGAGAGGGCTCGATCGACGGTTTGAGGAGGCGCTGAAGGGAGACACCAGCTGGTATTGCTTGCCGTGTGGAGCCGATTCGTGTCAAGGCATCTGCTTGCTCATTGTCGGCTCTTCGCACATGAAAGAACTCGCACCCCTCAAAGAATCCACTGAGTTGCTAGACGAAAAATCGCAGCTTGCCATATTTGCATCCTTGGCGTCATAGTCACCAGAATACTGCTGGACCACCAAGTCGGAGTCACCATAGCATAGGATCCGGCGGGTGCCGATTTCCTTGGCCAATCGGAGGCCGTGTATTAATGCTTCATACTCGGCCAGATTGTTGGAGGCGGCAAAGTGGATTTGCATCGTGTACTTGAGCTTGTCGCCTTTGGGAGAGGTGAGGACGACGCCGACTCCCAAACAAGTGTGCATCTTCAAACCATCAAAATGCATCCGCCAATGGGTGGAGTCCGGCGCTGGCCGCAGGTATTAGGTCTCGGCCTAGTCGACGAGGAAGTCAGCAAGTGCTTGGGACCTGATGGCGGTGCGAGGCTGGTAGTAGATGGTGTAGGGGGCCAACTCGATGGCCCATTTGGCCACTCGGTTAGAAGAATCTCTGTTGCTAATGATCTCAACGAGTGGGGCGGGGCAGACAACAATGATTGGGTGCTCTTGAAAGTATGTGTCGGATGTGGGGTTCCGGCAAACCCTTAAGGTTCGAACACTGGGGTGCGTGCAAAGTATTTCCCTCCTACCAATCTACACAGAAAGACACAAGGTTTATACTGGTTCGGGCCACCATTGTGGTGTAATACCCTACTCCAGTGTGGTGGTGGTGGATTGCCTCTAGGGCTGATGATGAATAGTACTAGGGAAGAACAGCCTCCTAAGGTTGAGGTGTTCTTGAGCTCGGTGAGCTTGTGCGTGTGTGGATGGTCTGAATGATCCATCCTCTTTTAAGGTGGTGGCTACTCCTATTTATATAGTCCCTGGTCCTCTTCCCAAATATCGAGCGGGAAGGGAGCCAACAATGGCGGGCTAATTCGAAGGGGGCAGCTAGTACAAGCTATCCTGACAAAAGTGGTCTTCGCCTGCCAAAGGCTTTGGTGGTGACGCCGTCTTGGGCTCCACGATGTCCTCCATCTTGCCGTCCTCCTGGTCTTGGTCTCGTTCCACCAATATGGCAACCTTTGCCCGATGCCTCGGTACTCTTCGCCTGCGCTTGCCTCCTTAGCACAAAAGAGAAAACAAGGACGCTGCGCGCGCTGGCGCCCGCCTGGCGCCCGCCTCGTGTCATGCATCATGGGTCACATCACGAGGGTCTCATGAGGTTTGCCCCGCCTTGATATCTCCGCTCCTCGTGAGGTTGCCTGGCTAGGCTACTCCAGAGGAGGTCCTGCGTCGTCCGCCTTGCGAGGCTTGGACCCTCGCGAGGGTCTTGGGTGCTTTGTTGGTGATGATGGGCCGTACGGCCTGGCCATAGGTAGGCAAGTCTGGGGACCCCCGTTCCCAGGACACCGACAGTAGCCCTCGGGCCCAAGGTGAGCTCGGGCTTGGCTTCGCGGCGAAGCCAAGGGCCAAGTTTGGAGCACCACGGGCCCCTAAAGCCTACAGCCTCGATTGACGCATGGTGGATGATTGGACGTGGGCATCTCCGCTTCCCCGTGCTGCCTCAGCAACTGCACAACTTGACAAGTCCCTGCGACATGCAAGGAAAACCATCATTACCTACGATTGTGGGAGACGCCGGTTGGCCTTCACTTGCTATAAATGGGGAGGGGGCGAAGCCCCCATTGCCCATCTCTTCCTCGCTTGCTTGCTTCTTCCTCCTTGCTCCACTGCTGACAACAATGGCGCCCATCAGAAAGTTCTTTACTAAAGAGAAAGGTAAGGCTCCCCTCGATGATCCGGGGCCTCTTCCGCCGAAGAAGAGGTCTCCATCGCCGTGATGAAACATGGAGAGGTGGAGATATAGTTCTTCTATCATAATAATTGCAAGTAGGAGCAGAAAGCACATCCATATTATATTCATCAAAATCATCATGTGTAATAGTAAAAGGCAACCCATCAATATAATCCTTAATAAGTGCAAACTTCTCTGATATAGTGTAGTTTGGAGAATTCAAAAAGATAATAGGACTATCATGTGTGGGTGCAATAGCAACAATTTCATTTTTAACATAAGGAACTATATCAACTTCATCTCCATAAGCATAACTCATATTGTCATCTTGGCCACAAGCATAGCAAGCATCATCAAAAAGGGATATTTCAAGAGAATCAACAGGATCATAACAATCATCATAGCAATCATCCTTCGGTAAGCACGAAGGGAAATTAAACAATGTATGAGTTGAAGGGTTACTCTCATTAGAAGGTGGGCATTGGTAGCGAACCCGCTCTTCCTCCTTTTGTTCTTCGCTCTCCTCCTCATCTTTTACATCCAATGAGATCATAGTTTCATCAACTTCTTCTTCCATAGATTCCTGCAAAATATTAGTCTCTTCTTGGAAAGTGGGGTAGTCCTCCATATATGGTTCAACATAGGCATTAGAAGCATAATTATCATAGCAATATTTAAGTATGTCAAAATTTTCAGATTTGTAAAGAGTAGCATCATACGTTTCAATCAAAGAAGCAATTTCATAAGCACTCTTAAAAGCAACAAATTCTTCAATTTGTTGAACATCATAGTAACTATAAACACCCTTAGCATACGAAGATACGATTCCATTATCACTAAACTCACATTGATAGGGAAGGTGTTTCTTAGGGTTTCCAGAACAACAAGTAATATCATATGTTTCACATAAATTCCAAGCATAACATTGCAAACGATGAATTTGACCCAGTAAAATTCATCCTTCTTTAGATATTCGGTGTCACACATAACAAGCATGCTCATCTAAAGATTTGCCCTCGACTAAGCTAGTTGGGGTTTCACCACGAGCACATAGGGATCAAAGATGATCCAAGTAATAAGCTTCAGCAGTGTGATAGATTTTGAGTGGTTCTTCAACCATTGGTTTAGTAGGTACAACTAATGTTTTTGGTATTTTGTGTTTCCTACCCATAACTAAAGGTAGAAACAACTAAGAACAGTAAATAAAAATTACTTAGTGATAAAGCAAACAAGCACACACGAGAATATTCACCCCACGCTATTGCTCCTGGCAACGGCGCCAAAAAAGGTCTTGATAACCCACAAGTATAGGGGATCACAATAATTTTCGATAAGTAAGAGTGTCGAACCCAACGAGGAGCTAAAGGCAGAACAAGTATTCCCTCAAGTTCTATGGACCACCGATACAACTCTACGCACGCTTGATGTTCGCTTTGCCTAGAACAAGTATGAAACTAGAGGTACTTTGTAGGTGTTGTTGGATAGGTTTGCAAGGTAATAAAGAGCAAGTAAATAAAAAGTAGGGGCTGTTGTAAGTAAAGAAGCAATAAAGTAAATATAGCGAGTGTGGAAAAGTGGTGGTAGGAGTTGCGAAATTGCCCCTAAGAAATTGACTACTTTACTAGACCGATAGCAAGTTTTATGTAGGAGAGGCCACTGCTAGCATGTTATCCCTGACTTGGAATTCTATGCACTTATGATTGGAACGATTAGCAAGAATCCGCAACTACTAACGTTCATTAAGGTAAAACCAACCATAGCATTAAGATATATTGGTCCCCTTCAATCCCGTATGCATCAATTTCTATGCTAGGTTGAAGTTTCTGCCACTCTTGCCCTCCAATACATAGTCCTATCAACATACAAATAACCCTATGGTGTGATCCACACGTGCACTCATATGATGGGCACCAAAGGATAGCAACATAACCACAAGCAAATTAAATCAATCATAGAAATTCATCAACCACCAATAGGACAACGAAAATCTACTCAGACATCATAGGATGGCAACACATCATTGGATAATAATATGAAGCATAAAGCACCATGCTCAAGTAGAGGGTACAGCGGGTTGTGGGAGAGTGGACCGCTGTCGATAGAGGGGGAAGGTGATAGAGATGTTGGTGAAGATGGCGGAGGTGTTGGAGTAGATCGCGGTGATGATGATGATGGCCACGGCAGCGTTCCGGTGCCACCGGAAGAGAAGGGGAGAGGGGGCCCCTTCGTCTTCTTCTTCCTTGACCTCCTCCTTAGATGGGAGAAGGGTTTCTCCTCTGGTCCTTGGCCTCCATGGCATGGGAGGGGCGAGAGCCCCTCCGAGATTGGATCTGTCTCTCTATCTCTCTCTGTTTTTGCGTTCCCGGATTCTACCCATTCACCGTTTCTTATATTCCCGTAGATCCGTAACTCCGATTGGGATGAAATTTTAACACGATCTCTATCCGGATATAAGCTTTCTTGCAGCGAAAGAAGAGGATCAACCGCCTTACGGGGTGGCCACGTGGGTCAGGGGCGTGCCCCCTGCCTCGTGCCCCCCTCGGGCATCGTCTCGCGTGGATTTTTCTTCCCAAAAATCATATATATTCAAAAAAAAACTCCATTAGTTTTATCCCGTTTGGACTCCGTTTGATATGGATATTCTGCGAAACAAAAAACATGCAACAAACAGGAACTGGCACTGGGCACTGGAACAATATGTTAGTTCCAAAATAGTATAAAAAGTTGCCAAAAGTATATGAAAGTCGTAGAATATTGGCATGGAACAATCAAAAATTATAGATACGACGGAGACGTATCAGTGAGTAGGGATTGCCATGCAACGGATGCACTGGAGCTATAAGTATATGAAAGCACAACAAAAGGAACTAAGTGGGTGTGCATCCAACACGCTTGCTCACGAAGACCTAGGGCATTTTGAGAAAGCCCATCATTGGAATATACAAGCCAAGTTCTATAATGAAAAATTCCCACTAGTATATGAAAGTGATAACATAGAGACTCTCTATTATGAAGATCATGGTGCTACTTTGAAGCACAAGTGTGGTAAAAGGATAGTAGCATTGTCCCTTCTCCCTTTTTCTCTCATTTTTTTATTTGGGCCTTTTCCTTTTTTATGGCCTATTTTTATTTTATTTTATTTTTCGTCCGGAGTCTCATCCCGACTTGTGGGGGAATCATAGTCTCCATCATCCTTTCCTCACTGGGACAATGCTCTAAAAATGATGATCATCACACTTTTATTTACTTACAACTCGATACTTAGAACAAAATATGACTCTATGTGAATGCCTCCGACGCTGTAGCGAGATATGCAATGAATCAAGAGTGACACGTCTGAAAGAATTATGAACGGTGGCTTTGCCACAAATACAATGTCAACTACATGATCATGCAAAGCAATATGACAATGATGGAGCGTGTCATAGTAAACGGAACGGTGGAAAGTTGCATGGCAATATATCTCGGAATGGCTATGGAAATGCCATGATAGGTAGGTATGGTGGCTGTTTTGAGGAAGGTATATGGTGGGTGTATGATACCGGCGAAAGGTGTGCGGTATTAGAGAGGCTAGCAATGGTGGAAAGAAGAAAAGTGTGTATGATCTATGGACTCAACCTTAGTCAGAAAGAACTCATATACTTATTGAAAAAATCTACAAGTTATCAAATCAAAGTATTACGTGCATGCTCCTAGGGGGATTGATTGGTAGGAAAAGACCATCGCTCGTCCCCGACCGCCAGTAATAAGGAAGACAATCAATAAATAAATCATGCTCCGACTTAATCACATAACGGTTCACCATACGTGCATGTGACGGGAATCACAAACTTTAACACAAGTATTTCTCAAATTCACAACTACTCGACTAGCATGACTCTAATATTACCATCTCCATATCTCAAAACAATTATCAAGTATCAAACTTCTCATAGTATTCAACACACTCATAAGAAAAAATTTATTAATCTTGAATGCCTAACACAATTAAAGAAAATTACCATTCTGTTCTGTAGGACTCTCAAAATAATCTAAGTGAAGCATGAGAGAACAATAGTTTATATAAAACAAATCCACCGACGTGGTCCTAAAGATATAAGTGAAGCACTAGAGCAAAAACTATATAACTCAAAAGATATAAGTGAAGCACATAGAGTATTCTAACAATTTCCGAATCATGTGTGTATCTCTCTCAAAAGGTGTTTACAACAATGATGATGGTGTGAAACTAACAAATAAAGACTCAAATAATACAAGACGCTCCAAGCAAAACACATATCATGTGGTGAATAAAAATATAGCTCCAAGTAAAGTTACCGATGGAAGTAGACGAAAGAGGGAATGCCTTCCGGAGCATCCCCAAGCTTTGTCTTTTAGGTGTCCTTAGATTATCTTGGGGTGCCATGGGCATCCCCAAGTTGAGGCTCTTTCCACTCCGTGTTCCATAATCCATCAAATCTTTCACCCAAAACTTGAAAACTTCACAACACAAAACTTAAAGTAGAAAATCTCTTCAGCTCCGTTAGTGAAAGAAAACAAAACACCACTTCAAGGTACTGTAATGAACTCATTCTTTATTTATGTTGGTGTTAAACCTAATTTATTCCAACTTCCATATGGTTTATAAACTATTTTACTAGCCATAGATTCATCAAAATAAGCAAACAACACACGAAAAACAGAATCTGTGAAAAACAAAACAGTCTGTAGTAATCTGTAGATAACCCAAGATCTGGAACCCCAAAAATCTTAAAATAAATTGATGGACGTGAGGAATTTATCTATTAATTATCTGAAAAAATAATTAACTAAATATCACTTCCAAATAAAAATGGAAGCAATTCTCGTGAGCGCTAAAGTTTCTGTTTTTTACAGCAAGAATAAAAAGACTTTCCCCAAGTCTTCCCAACGGTTCTACTTGGCACAAACACTAATTAAACACAAAGAACACAACCAAAACAGAGTCTAGATAAATTATTTATTACTAAACATGAGCAAAAGGCAAAGAATAAAAATAAAATTTGGTTGCCTCCCAACAAGCGCTATCGTTTAACGCCCCTACCTAGGCATAAAAAGCAAGGATAGATCTAGGTATTGCCATCTTTGGTAGGTCATCCATAAGTGGCTCTCATGATAGATTCATATGGTAATTTTATTTTCTTTATAGGAAAGTATTCCATGCCTTTCCTTAATGGAAATTGGAATCTAATATTTCCTTCCTTCATATCAATAATTGCACCGATCATTCTAAGGAAAGGTCTACCAAGAATAATAGGACATGAAGGATTGCAATCGATATCAAGAACAATAAAATCTACGGGCACATATTTCCTATTTGCAACAATAAGAACATCATTAATTCTTCCCATAGGTTTCTTAATGGTGGAATCCGCAAGGTGCAAGTTTAAATAGCAATCATCAAAATCACGGAAGCCTAGCAAATCACACAAAGTCTTTGGAATCATAGAAACACTAGCACCCAAATCACACAAAGCATAGCATTCAGGATCTTTAATTTTAATATTTAATAGTACGTTCCCACTCTTCATAAAGTTTTCTAGGGATAGAAACTTCCAACTCAAGTTTTTCTTCATAAGATTGCATCAAAGCATCAACGACATGTTCAGTAAAAGCTTTATTTTGACTATAAACATGAGGAGAATATAGCACGGATTGCAACAAGGAAATACAATCTATCAAAGAGAAATTATCATAAATAAATTTCTTGAAATCCAAAATAGTGGGTTCATTAATATTTAAATTTTTGACTTCTTCAATCCCACTTTTAACAATTTTAGCATCAAGATCTAAAGACTCCGAATTTTTGGAACATCGTCTAGGTAAAGGTGGATCATATTCAGTCCCATCATTATCAAGATTCATATTAAAAAACAAAGATTTAATAGGGGACACATCAATAACTTTTAGATCTTCATCTATATCTTCCAAAAAAAATCCGGCTTAGCAGCCATATTATTAACTTCTCAAGATGAGAAATCTAAGATTTCAAACCATCAAATTCTTTAGACATATCATCGAGCTCTTTATTCATATAACCCATAAAACTTTTTTGTTCTTTAAGCTCATTTCTAAAGAAACTATTATGCTCAAATTGTAAAACCATAAAACTCCTGACGTTGCTTTCGATCTCTTCTAACCTTTTAAGGTGAATATCACCAAATCTAGGTAAAGCCATCATGACAAGCAAGCAATCCAACACACAAGCAAACAAGAAACGGGCAAAAAGATGCAAATAGAGAAAGAGAGGGAGGATGGAGAGAGAGGGCGAATAAAATGACAAGGGTGAAGTGGGGGAGAGGACAACGAGAGGCAAATGGAAAATAATGTAATGCGGGAGATAAGGGTTTGTGATGGGTACTTGGTGTGTTGACTTTTGCGCGAACCTCCCTGGCAACGGCGCCAGAAATCCTTCTTGCTACCTCTTGAGCACTTGCTTTGGTTTTCCCTTGAAGAGGAAAGAGTGATGCATCAAAGTAGCGTAAGTATTTCCCTCAATTTTTGAGAACCAAGGTATCAATCCAGTAGGAGGCCACGCACGAGTCCCTCGCACCTACACAAACAAAAAAAATCCTTGCAACCAACACAATAAGGGGTTGTCAATCCCTACACGGTCACTTACGAGAGTGAGATCTGATAGATATGATAAGATAATATTTTTGGTATTTTTATGATAAAGAGAAATAAAAGATGCAACGTAAAATAAATGGCAAAGGAAATAACTAAGTATTGGAAGATTAATATGATGGAAGATAGACCTAGGGGCCATAGGTTTCACTAGTGGCTTCTCTCAAGAGCATAAGTATTCACGGTGGGTAAACAAATTACTGTTGAGCAATTGACAGAATTGAGCATAGTTATGAGAATACCTAGGTATGATCATGTATATGGGCATCACATCTGAGACAAGTAGACCGACTCCTGCCTGCATCTACTACTATTACTCCACACATCGGCCGCTATCCAACATGCATCTAGAGTATTAAGTTCAAGAGAGCAGAGTAACACTTTAAGCAAGATGACATGATGTAGAGGGATAAACTCACGCAATATGATATAAACCCCATCTTGTTATCCTCGATGGAAACAATACAATTCGTGCCTTGCTGCCCCTACTGTCACTGGGAAAGGACACCGCAAGATTGGACCCAAAGCTAAGCACTTCTCCCATTGCAAGAAAGATCAATCTAGTAGGCCAAACCAAACTAACAATTCGAAGAGACTTGCGAAGATAACCAATCATACATAAAAGAATTCAGAGAAGATTCAAATATTGTTCATAGATAAACTTGATCATCAACCCACAATTCATCGGTCTCAACAAACACACCGCAAAAGAAGATTACATCGAATAGATCTCCACAAGAGAGGGGAGAAATTTGTATGGAGACCCAAAAAGAGAGAAGAAGCCATCTAGCTAATAACTATGGACCCGAAGGTCTGAGGTAAACTACTCACACTTCATTGGAAGGGCTATGGTGTTGATGTAGAAGCACTCCGTGATCGATGCCCCCTCCAGCGGAGCTCCGGAAAAGGCCCCAAGATAGGATCTCGTGGATACAGAAAGTTCCAACGGTGGAATTAGGGTTTTGGCACTGTATCTGGTAGTTTGGGGGTACGTAGGTATATATAGGAGGAAGGAGTACGTCGGTGGAACAACAGGGGGCCCATGAGGGTGGAGGGCGTGCCCAGGGGGTAGGCGCGCCCCCTACCTCGTGGCCTGCTGGTTGATGTCTTGACGTAGGGTCCAAGTTCTTTGGATCATGTTCGTTCCGAAAATTACGTTCCCGAAGGTTTCATTCCGTTTGGACTCCATTTGATATTCTTTTTCTGCGAAACCCAAAAATAGGCAAAAAAATAGCAATTCTGGGCCGGGCCTCCGGTTAATAGGTTAGTCCCAAAAATAATATAAAAGTGTATAATAAAGCCCAATAATGTCCAAAACAGAATATAATATAGCGTGGAACAATAAAAAATTATAGATACATTGGAGACGTATCAGCTACCCGTGGTCCTTTACTCCGACAGTAGTCCTCGAAGTTGGTGAGGCGTCGTGGCTGATAAGTCGAAGTGCCTCAGCAGTTTCCTTCTCCAAGTGCTCTTTCTGAATGCTTTATCCATCTTCTGGTATGCCGCTCGCTGGGAGTCGGCCATGACCAGGCGGATTTGTCTGGTGATTTTGAAATGCCAAGGCGGGAATCAGGTGGCATGCCTTCTAAGCCTCCAGCTCGCTGCCCGTTGCGAGCACGCCACGCGGCACCAGCTAGCCGAGCCAGCCTGCCAGCCCACACACACGATGGGATGTGACAGCAAGCTGGGCCCGCCACAACCGGGCCTCGGCGCGTGGGCAGATCCGCTGCGGCCGAGACAGACCATTGTGATTCCATGCGGAGTTACTGCACGCAGTAACTCGCGCAATAATTGTGGGGACGTGGTGGCGTGGGCGCAGTTAATCCCACGATCCCACCCCCCGCCCCCTCGGCTTCGCAGCCTAGGGGCTATAAGTAGGGGGGAAGGGGGAGCGGCAGAGCACGCGCGCCCTCCTCCTCTTTGCCATTTCCGACCTTCTCCTCCTCTCGCTGCTGCCGCACTTCTGAGCCCCGCCAAAGCGCTGCCGCAGCTCGTCATCGTCAGCCTCCTCCGCATCAAGCCTCTTGCTCCTCCGCGGTCCTTGCCTCCGCCGCTGCACCATTTCCCCATCGTGCTCGGACTCCATGACGCGTGAGAAGGGAGGGGACTGGGATGGCTCGGTCGTGATCGACGACCACCTTGCCATTCTTCGCGCCACACGACGGCTGCCCCGCGCAGGCTATGTCATGGTGCGCATGCCACCGGAGGCGGAGATCTCGTCGTTGCCGCAAGGAGGAGAGCGGGTTTTCTTCTGCTCGCACTTCCTTCGCGGCATCGGCCTGCCGGCGAGTGGATTCATCCGTTCCTTCCTCAACTTCTTCCACCTTCAGCCGCATCACCTAACGCCCAACACCGTGACGTTGCTCTCCACCTTCGTCACGATGTGCGAGGGTTATCTTGGCATCCTCCCCACCATCGAGCTGTGGGGAGCATTCTTCCACATCAAACTGGGCACCTCCGCCAGGGAGAAGGCGGCCTAGTGCGGCGCATTCGTCGCGGCGCGCCGCCCGTCTGTGAAGAATGCCTTCCCCGCCATCAAGCTATCAAAGTCGGTCAAATTGTGGCAGAAATCGTAATTCTACATGGAGAACGTCGACCCTGCCCTCGACTTCATCAACTTGCTGCCCTACGAAGCCGTCCCTCGTCTGAACCTTCGGCCAACTGGGGCTACAAGCCGAAGCCCTTGTCAGCTGACGCCACGGCCGCCGTGAACCGGCTCCGGGTGCTGACGAACGCGGCAGGCCTCAAGGCGTCCGACCTGCTGGTCGCCTTCGTTGAGCGCCGGGTTCTCCCGCTCCAAGGCCGGCCTCATCTGATCTGTCGGATGAGCAGGCACCGGAACCCGAGCCGGACGTGCACGAGGGACATGCCGACTGCCGAGGTCGCCCGCATGGTGAAAAAGATGTCCGACCTCAAGCTGTCGGAAGGGTCTTGGCGGTTCGGCATGCGTCCATACTCCCGGGCCAACCCACTGCCTGCTGTTAGTTCTTCAACTCTTTCGTTTTTAGTATTCGCCTTGGTTTTGGTTTTGCCGTCTTGGATAATCGTTCCTGTGAACACAGATCTTCATGTCTCCGGCAACGGCCGCCATCGTGGGTCCGGGTGGAGACTACCTGCTGGACCGGGCAGTGAGTGATGCGGACGACCCCAACTTGGGGGCGGCAGCCCTGGAGAACGACGCCATAGGCGGCGGCGAGCGGGCGCCTCCGAAGACATATGCGACATCGAGACCTGGCCTGACGACGACGAAGACAAGGATGAGACGCGAAATGCGCGAGGTGCCGGCAAGGCGGACGTGGGCCCTTCCGCCGAGCCGGCTGCTCATGGCGGCACGCGCAAGCACAAACAAGGCGCCGCCCTGTTTGGCAGCGCGCCGAAGAAAACCAAGAACCTGACCGCCACGACCAAGCGGAAGGAGACTCCGTGAAGGCGACCAAATTTCAGAAGCTTCCGAAAGTGCCTCCTATGGTGTCTACATTAGGGTTCCGAAAGTGCCTCCGTCATTGGGTCGGCAGAGACTTCTGCCGCCACTCGGCGAATCGACCCTGCAGCCGACCTCCGGGAGGAGCAGAAATGAAACGCGCGGGAGGTGCGCGAGGAGAAGGAAGCCGCCCATAGGGAGAGGGCGGAGGTGAACAAGGCAGAGGCTGCCGCGTTGAAGAAGCTGGCGGAGGCTGAGGCCGATGCCGTGGCGAAGAAGCTGGCTGAAGAAGCCATGCACCATTAGGCGTCGATATTCATTGTTCCCCTGAACTCCGCGCCGCCACCACCAGAGTTCACGGCGCCGACTGGGGGAGCCGACGATGAACAACCGCTCATCGAGAGGGGAGTCGGCGACGTCGCCATGCCGGCGGTAGTTGTGCCTCTGCCACCCCCGTCTAGGGGAGCGCGGGACAAACAGCCGGCGGCCCCGCTGGTGCCACTGGCCGGAAACGAGATGGTGGCGGGCCCAACTCCTGAGGTCCACACACCATCGCACCGCCGAGGCACGAAGGCGACTTCGGCACCACGACCGCTGGAAGCCGGTGCTGCGAGCTCGTCAGTCCCAGATGCCGAAGCAACCAACGGTGCTCCCGCTGAATGGGTGCATGGAGGCAGAATGGTTGCTTTAAATCAAGCGATCCTGAACGTCCGGGCTAAACTCCGAGCTGAGGCCACCGCTCTTCAGCAGTGCAATAGGGCGTTCCTAGATTCGTGAGCGGCCATTGGGTTACATTTCTTACTTCTTCGTCTTTGATTCTTGTACTCTGTGGGGGGTGCACCAGCGCACCCACTGGGTCCCCAAGTTTTGGGCCGGCTGCTGAGCAGGCGGCCCGAAACTTTACTTGTCGAGCTCTGAGTGCTAACTTTTTCTTATATCTTCATTGTAGGACTATCATAATCTTTGCGCGATCACCTTCAACTCCAACGTCCGAGATCTGGACCGACGAACCACCGACTTGGCAGAAAGCCGGAGTAAGTCCCTATTTTCTTTCTCTGCGGAGGCTCAATAGCGCACCGGCGGGTTGTAGTCCTCGAGATTCGGGCCGACTGCTGAGCTGTCGGGCCGGATCTCCGCACCAACTATACTTCTTCTTTGTTGGTCATTGGCATTTTTTTCTTTCTCCGCTCTTGTAGAGGACAATGCCGCCTTGCAGCGGCAGCTGGGTGAAGCCAACACTGCATTGCATGCCAAGGAGGCAGAGTGCAACGAGATGGCCCAGGAGCGCGACCAACTGGCCACGCAACTGGCGGAGATTCTCCAGAAGGCCCGGAAGGAGGCAGAGATGAAGGAGTCCAATCTGCTCACCGAGCTCGAGACTGAACGCTCCACCTGGACCGACAAGGAGGCGCTACTGAAGTCCGGCTTCGGCAGGATTGAAGACATGGTTGATGGTATGCTTTCTTCTTTTTCTTTCTTTGGGCTGCCAGTTGTCGATCAAGCCGGCTTCCAGCATCTTACTTCTGACTTCTGATCTTTTTGCTTTCTTCCTGAGCAGACTTCTTTCCTGGCCATTCCGACGCCTCCAACGAGGCTATCGAGGATTATCGTGAGGAATGGTGGGCAGAAGGCATGCAGATCGCTGCCAACGCCCCCGGACTCTTAGCGAACAACTTCTCAGCATCCAACCCCGCCGCCGGCCAGCTCATCGGATGCTCCGCCGTCTTCAGCGTGTTGGGGCCCAGGCGATCTCTGCCCTTTGGCCAGACATGTCGGCTCCGCGTACTCCCAGTCGGACTGTCGACTGGCTGGAGGTGGCGGCCGGCCGTCTCGAGGCTTGGAAGGGTTCCTTTGCCTAGGCTGGAGCGCGCCGGGCCTTGGAGTTTGTCAAGGTGTGGTATCCTGGGCTAAATCTAGCCCAGTTGACCACGTTTCGGCAGGAGGCCCAAGAGGAGCTAGTGGCGGTGGAGCGCGACCTTGTTAGATGGGCAGCGGCGATCACCGAGTACACCGACACCAGCCTCTTATTTCCTGAGCTGGTTGAGAATGGTGCCGAGGCGCCACCGGAGTGGTTTGGGCTGAACCCGGAGGATGATGAAGACTCGGCCGAGAGGATCGACTCCAGCGATGAGGGAGAAGATGAGGAGGATGAGGAAGGAGAAGAAGATGCGCCAGAGGTCGGAGCGGAAGGCCAGCCCCAGCTTGATCGTGCCTTGAACAACGAGCCGCACTCGAGTGCACCGACTATTGCTGGAGGCGACCAAGTGCAGACTGACCAGCCGTCCACTCCACCAACCGGCACCACCGACTCCGCCAACCAGCCGGACCCCTCTGCAGCTCCCTAGGCCGCCGATTTATCTTTATTTTCCCTATTTTATCAGTCTCGATAAACTTTGTTAAATTTGCACAATTCCACCCACGAGGTGTATTTCAAACTCTGTTGAATGCTGGCCAAGGGCCTTTTGATATGTAAATATGCTTTCGCGGAAGTTGTGTTTTTGCCGAGTTCTGACTTTTCTTGCTTTCTGCTCCTTGGCCTTTTTCTTTTGCCGCCCTCCCTTGGCTGTCGTCCTGCCAGCCAAACAGCCACTCTGCGGATTGTGGCTTGGTCAAGTACTTAGCTGCTTTCGGGAAGGGAAGTACTTAGCCGACTAGAGCGTTAGCAAGTTAAGTAGAGGCCGGCCAGCTGGCTGTTTCAGCAGCCGATCGATGAGGCGGGAAGCTGGCCTGAACTATGTGCGTGCTTAATGTCCTTAGCCATTTGTCATATGGACACCCTTTCCTGCCTGTAACTCCTTCCCCCCGGACAGTCGCTATGCGAGCTGCCGCTTCTGGCAGGAGAAGGCTTAGGTGCCAACACACTACTTGTCCGACTGCAGGAAGCATCAAATAGTACAAGGCGGCAAGCTCCCGGGTTGATTGGTCGAACCCAGTGCGAGGCGGAATGATGAAATAACACATTCATAGGCATAATACTTATCATATAGAAAAGAGGGTAGCCCTTGAGCTCTTCTCGGGGGACCCAGAGTCTTCGTACTTAATACAAAAGATAGCATGGTACATACTGCATCAACTGTAAAATCTCCGAAGGAGGTTTGCATTCTACGGCCGCTCTGTCTCTTTGCCGGAGTCATCTCTCTTGCGTGCTTAGGGCTTCTGAGCATTGATCAGGTAGTAGGAGTCATTGCCCAAAACTTTGCTAATGATGAATGTGCCTTCCCAAGGTGCCGAGAGCTTGTGCTGGCCGGCTGTTCGCTGGATCAGTCGGAGCACAAGGTCTCCCTCCTGGAAAGACCTTGGCTTGACCTTCTGATTATAGTAGCGGTGCAGACTCTGCTGGTAGATGGCGGACCGGATGAGTGCTAACAGCCGGCCCTCCTCCAACAGATCGACACCGTCTTCTCGCGCTTCTTTTGCATCCGCCTCAGTGTACATGGTGACGTGAGGTTAGTCAAACTCAATGTTAGTTGGGATGACGGCCTCGGCACCGTAGACGAGGAAGAAAGGTGTGAAGCCAGTTGACTTGTTTGGAGTTGTGCGCAGGCTCCACCGGACGGCCGACAGCTCATCAATCCAGTAGTCGGCTGACCGCTCCAGAGGCTCGGCCAGTCGGGGCTTGATGCCGGAAAGGATGAGACCGTTTGCCCGCTCAACTTGGCCGTTTGACTGCGGATGGGCAATGGAAGCTAGGTCCAGTCGGATGCCCTGCGTGCACAGAAACGGGCCAAGGCTCCTTTGGCAAAATTTGTGCCATTATCCGTGATGATGCTGTGCAGAACTCCGTACCGAGTGGTGATATCTACAATGAAAGTCAGGGCAGTCAGACCATTCAACTTCTTGATTGGCTTTGCTTCTATCCACTTGGTGAATTTGTTCACGACGACAAGCAGATGGGTCATGCCGCCGTGTGCCATCTTGAATGGTCCCACCATATCCAAGCCCTAGACGGCAAAAGGCCATGCTAAGGGAATGGTCTTGAGTGCAGAAGCCGGTTGATGTTGCTGCGAGCTAAACTTCTGACACCCCTTGCAATACTTGATTAGATCCTTGGCATCCTCCAAGGCAGTCGGCCAGAAGAAACCGTGGCGGAAAGCTTTGGCCACGAGTGATCTAGAAGCCGCGTGGTGGCCGCGCTCGCCTTGGTGGATATCTTTCAGGATTGCTTGCCTTTATCCGGCTCCACGCAGCGCTGGTACACACCAGTGACACTATGCCTCACAAGTTCTCTGATGATAATGGTGTATGTTGCTGGCCGACGTTGCACTTGTCGGGCTGAGATCTCATCAGTCGGTAGCTCTTTGTTCACCAGAAAGTTAAGGATGGGCTGCGCCAATCAAGGTGCTTCTATTTCTTCGACTGCCAGAACTGCAACTTGCAGGAGGGCGTTGGGCTGGGAGGCGGCGGGTTAGAGTAGGATGCCGCTTGCTGTGTCGATGAAGTCCCCGGGCCGACAGCTGCAGCCCTCGGGCCAGGTTCTGAAGTCCCCGGGCTGGGTGCGACTGCTTGTGGGGAGCCCGGCTCATAAGTCGTGATCACGAATGCACGTGTACAGTGATCCCAAACATCAATGCTCACTGAACACACATAAGCTGAATAACAAGAGTCTTACATCCATACATACCGTCTTGCATAAATTATGACCGTCATGGTCGCGTCTTGAGCATAACTTCGCAGCGGAAATCTTCGTCGATAACTTGGACCCATGCCATCTGCCTTAACCCTACATGCATTCTGACTGGGAAGCATCCTAGCTCGCATGTTCGTCACCGAAGTATTCTTCATCATATCATGTTCTTTCATGCCTGGCCAATAAAATAACCAGTGGCAATCCAATGACTACTTTGAATGTACTCGCAAGCAACCCAAGGGTGATAACATAATAATCATGCAAGGCTCTACTACTAATTTGGCATTTTTGCGGAAAGCTAGTTTTTCTCATGCAAGTATGAACATCATTTATCAAGGATATGAATGTGTCTACAACAAGTATCAGGGGGTTATAGACATCAACATCGAGACAGAGTTATGAACAACTCATGCTCAAGCTCTCCGTGACTTTCTCACGAATCACGTCAATAGATTTACCAAACCGTGTTGTTTTCCAGAAACTTATGGACATAGTCTAAGCAGCACCACCCAACTGTCCTTGACCGTACACTCTGCAGAGGTTGCACACTTTACCCACAAGATTCGGGGAAATTTCGTGTCATCCACGACCCGCGGTACCTCAAGTACCCGGGGTAAGCACCCGATTACTATCTTTCCCTAGACGACACTAACATAGAGACCACTCGATTGGTAGTAACCCCCGTGCCCAACATTTCACAACCTAACATTGTGGAGCCTCGCTCCCATATTTGTCACATACCACTGGCACGGGGTACCAACGGTGTGTCCGGTGCCCCATAAAAATGTTCTTGGCCGCCCTACCTGGCACGACCCCGTCCCGAGAGAGTGCAACAACAACTCTCTCATCAGTATTAATGCGGGCTCCAAGCTAGTATCGGCCCAGGTAATCAATAATGCCCTTTTCCATATAAGGGTAGAGTGGTTGCGCATGTAAGGTTGGGACAGTCGACAAATCTTAAATCTAATCCGTTTTTGTAAACAACACTTTCATCAAGCCTCGGTACACTACCTCTCTACCAAGTAGTGACCTAATTCATCATCATCTCCCAGGGGCATTAGTAGCACCCAATGGGCTATATGCAAGTATGTCATCCACACTTGTTTCTTTCCATGCATAACCCCGACACCTTTTTGCGTAGCCAACTACTATAGCATATTTCTACAATCCATTAGCACAACTCTAAACAAGGATAGAGTCATGAACAATGCAAGTATCAATGGGTATGCAATAGAGGCAAGCCCAGCAAGGTTGCCATTCAAGAACCATCATGCACTTGATGAAACAGTGAAAATGTTCTCATGATATAAAAGGGTTCAACATGGTCAAAGGGTTGCTTGCCTGGTTCATCAGAGTCTTCAAGTCTTCTGGTTCATCTCCGAGTATTTCGTCTACTTCGTCAACTAATGTCGGAAACAATCATAGTAAGCAACACAGCAATGCAGAAAATAAAAGTGCTCTAAAAATATCAATTGGACTTTTCTAGGATAACTTTGGTCATATGAGGAATAACCAAAGTGGTTTCATTGGGATTGGATCAGTGGATATTTCTGAACATTTCAATATGATAGAATCAATGGATTTATGGATTTGCAAGAAGTGTACAGAAATATAATTTTGAAAATGAGTAGAGGCACCCATTTAACAAAGGATTATTTTAGAAGCATCTAGGATTTGGTTTCACTGGATTTGGAGTCAAAATGAATATTCTATGGATTTGCAAAGTTGACAAACATGAAGAAATGGCTCATTATTTTGTAGGGCACAGAAAGTATTAATAAAAATGTTCATAACCTAAGTTATGAACTTAGATATATCTGCAAATTTGAATCATGGCATTTAGATCAAATTTGAGCTCTCTATGATTTTCTGAAGTTCTTCACAGAAATGAAAAATGGGGTTTTAACAAATATTTCTGAAGAGAAAGTTTCTGGAAAAATGTGCTAATAGCCCCATGTGATAGATCAGGATTTATGGATCCCCTAGAAATTTGAATCATCAAATTTGGAGTTAATTTGAAAATTTGGGAGATTTTACAAGTTTTTGGAAAAGAAAAAGACAAAGGAAGGGGGGTTTATACCTATACCGCGTGCTGGGTGCAGCATAGCGCCGCAGCGCACTGGGCCGGCCCAGCGGCTCGGCCACGAGGATGACAAGGCGACGTCGAAGGCGCCCAGTGGAGTGCGCCTTCCCTGCAGGGAAACGGGAGAGGGTGAACCCGCCTACACTTGCCAGTGTAGCTCGGTGGCTGGGCCACTGACGAGCGGGGGCCGCCTGCAGGTTCGTCCTCAACCTCCCGTGCAGGCTCGATGGGAGACAGAGGAGGCATTCGACGTCGGGCGCCGACACTACAGGGCGTCTCTGGCGACGCTCCGCCCACCGGTGTGCTCAGGGGACCCGGCCGCCCCCAACCATGGGTGGAACGGTCGCCCAGGGGCACTGGGTTTAGTAGGGCGTCGGCCGCGGCGGACTAGGCTGACGGTGACGATGGAACTCGACGCACGACCACGGGGTGGAGAGGGAGAAGCACGGGAGGGGCTCGCGGTGATGGTGGAGGTGCTTTAGTGCGTCCTAGAGGGGAGGAGGAGGAGCGGTGGGTGCAAATTTAGGCGGAGTCCAGCGGCTCGGCTTCGGCCATGGGGAGCAACGGAGGGCGCCGAGGAGGGGAGTGGGTTGGTCCAGGGAATGCACGGGAGGGAGAGAGGGCCAAAGGAGTAGAGAGGGGGCTCAGGGTGGCCTTAAGTAGCCGACCCACGGCTCACCGTGGGCGCGGCGCACGGGTGGCCGTGGAAACGGCTCGGGCGGCAAGGGGAGCGAGTGAGGGGTTGTCTGTGGTGGTCGTGGGGGTGGAGTAGGGCGCCAGGAAGAGACAGAGGGAGCGGGGCGAGCTCCGGGTGGAGCCACAAGCTTGCACGCACATTGGCAGGCTCGGGCGGCTCTGGGCACGCGCGGCATGGGCAGGACAGAGAGGGAAAGGAGGGGGCCAGCGCGGTGGCATGTTGCGGACGTCGAGGCACCTCGATTGGTGCAAGGGGGAGGCTCGAGGTGGTCAGGGGACGCGGCATCAAAGGTCGCTTGCTCTACCCCGCGCTCCAGAGAATGCAAATGGCCGGCGTCCACGGCTTTTCGCGCGCACCCTGCGCGTCCACTTGTGTCTGGTAGCTGCATGGGGGAGTAAACAATTTGAAAGTGGCATTGATGCCCTAGGAAGCCACTAGAGGAGCGGTGGGGTTGAGAGAGAGAGAGAGAGGGAGGGAGGGAAAACTGATGTCTATGGAAGAAAGATGGGTATCTGCCCCCCTTAATCATTTCTCCTTGGGCAGGAAAGCATGCAGGAGGTATAGGAGGAGCAGGTGAGGCCGTGGGAAGAAGTTCAGCTCATGTAGATTAGTGGAAATGGCCAAAACATGCATTTTAAGTTTCTACCAGAATGTGTTTGATGTAGGTTTGGGCAAGCAAATGGACTTCCCTTGTCATGAGGCATGACAGGGTCAAATGGACTGAGAAAATAAGAGGTTCCACCAAGATTGAGTTCATTTGGGCAAAGTTGCCAATGCAACTTTTGTTAACCCTAGAAATCAACAGAAATGGATTTTCCAAGATTTAGTCGTGCAAATCTATTCTCCTTGACGCACCACTTTGTGTAGGGTCATCATTTGAGGACTTTAACATGTCCACAAAAATTGAGATCAAAAGGAGAAAGTTCCCAATGTAAAGTTGTTCAAATTAGGTTCTGGGCAGAGAGGGTTTTGGGGCACTTTGATCAAGATAACATTCTCTCCAACTTGTGCCCTTTGGTATAGATGAATCATTAGACCATTTGAGCATGTGCACCAAGTTTTAGAACATTTGGACATGTTTGGCAATGCGAAGTTGCTCAAACTTCAAAATGGACAAAAATGGTTTTGAGGGGATTTCATGGGGTTATACTGTTCTCCATGACATGAGACTTTGGAAGATCATCAAACATGTCATATCTGACATGATAGAATTTTCTTGGAATTTTTGGGGAATATGGTATTTGTAAATATTTCAAAAGCTTGGAATATCCAGAAAGGGTTTTTGAGGGATTTGACCAATATTTTGAACATGACCATGTGTTGAGTTGAAACTCTTATATATGGACAATATATGTCCAATAAGTTTCCCTAGGTTTTTTCCCAAATATTTTTAAAGCATTAAAATAATTTTAATCTATTAAAGACCATTTTTGGCCTAAAGAAAAACCTTTTAAATAAAATAGGAAAATAACTTTTAAAATTATATTTTTGTGGTTTATGGGAGTCCAATATCTAATAGGATTCAAATGTACCTTTTGAAAGATTTTTCACACCCCAAATCAAGTACTTGCAGTGCAAACCTCAATTCAGGGGTTTTTGGAAAACTAATTTTACAAAATACTTTTTGGCCAAATTATTTTTGTAAGAAATTATTTTTATGTCCTATACACCTGGCATGGTCATTGGTTCAAGGGTTTGGAGCAAGGAGATGAAGTATATGATTTGGAGGATTTATTTGATTTTTAGAGCACTTGTAAACGGCAGTCAAACATTCAATCAAAGCAAAGACAAAACACACAAAAGTTTTTGTCAAAACCACATTTTATCATGATTTATTAGCTTAAGTGTTGTGGCATGAAAATGAGGGTGTGACAGACCTACCCCCCTTACTAGAATCTCATCCCCGAGATTCCCAAAGTAGGCGTGGAAAGGAGTACGGAAACTTGGATCTGGGGTAGTCTTCACGTCCTCATACTACTTCTGCTCCCGAGTGGTGCTCCATTGAACCTTGAGGTACTTGATGGTGTGGCTTTGTGTACGACGTTATGCTTGATACAGGTTGCTAAGGGGTCTCTTGCGTAAGTCGGGTTGGACCAGGGGTCGATGGCTCGGTGATCGATGTCCCGGTCGAGGATGGGCTAGTTAGGAAGTTGGAAACACTCCCGTGGTTCTGGTGTGTGGGAAAACGTTGTGCATAGTGGGTAACTTAGGTGGTAACTCCAGCTAGCAACTGTCTTCTCTTTCATCTCGTAGCAATCTCGGGGGGGTTGTTAAATCTTGGAGTGAGCTTCCCTTTGACATGGAAATGTTGGGTCCTTCTGCGAGGAGTGACCCGTTGGTACACATGGTCTTCGGCGCATGAGTTTACTTATTGACGATGGTGGTTGGTTTAGTTCTTCCTCCTTGACTTGGCAGTCTTCAAATGTTCCTTGACCAGCTGAATGGCTCTTCTTCCGTCTTTGGGTAGACAAGTAGGTCACCAAATAATGATGACAACTATCTTGCCTAAGTACTCCATGGAGACTTTGTTCACGGGGTACATAAAGTAGGCTGGGGGATTGGTCATGGTCATGGTTGAGTGTTGGCCAAGGTCTTCTCGGTCTAGAGCCCAAGCTTGAGGTCATGATCTGATCATGTTGTGGTTTGGTAAGGCTTAAGGGTTTCAAGGATTCTAGGATGCGAGTGAACATTTATCATCTTATCCTTGAGCACAGTTCCTGAGATGCCAATTATTCTATCTAGTCCTCCAAACAGATCACCTTTTACCACCGAAAGTACCAACTCGTGTAGGTCAGCTTCAATCATTACTCATGCTATTATTATCCTCATGACCCTCGAGAGGAGGTTTAACAGAATTATACATGTCTACGGTCCCCAAATTCATATGTATGGCTACCCCTAAGAATCCATGGGTAGGGCATACAAGCTGCTAAGCTTGAGTTGAATGTGACATTCCAAGTGCTCATCCTATTCTCCCAAGGTCTAAAGTATAGCATCTCTATCCTAAGGAAACACGTCGTAAGCCACACAAAATCTTGTTTCCTTCCTATGAATCAACTCCAACATCCCGTTAACTTCCATTAATCACTATGTAATCCATTAATTCTACAAATCCAATGTCTATGGTGTTCCACATGATCTCCTAAAGTCCCTATAGTCCCCAAATACTTGAAAGCGATACCCTACTGTAGTTAGTCCACCAATTTCCAATATCATGATCAAGTAAACTCCAGGTCAAGCTTATATCAACTCCGATAATTAATCCAATCTCCTAGTTTATCGTCCACCGAGAAACATGCTATCATGATCGGGATCATCAGTCTAAATCCAATTTACCCCGAACCATGTAGACTCACTTCAGCATCTATACTCCACTAGGATCACCTATTGAAATCCAGATATCATGTTCAACGAGAATTCCTACATGTTTCCCTCAAGTTATTATCGTAATGTCAGCTATCTCCCATCAATGTCCCTTGGCTAAGTCTAATCCTTATGCTTCCAAGAATTTCATCTTGCGACCATGATGGTCCTACCATATCCAATTTACTCAGGGGTAATGAAAGCTATGGTAATCTATAATCATGATCCCTCCAAGTTCATCTACCAACATGAAAGCCTTATAATCCACCAAAGAGTCTCAGATAATTCCTCAAGGTCATCGATATAAACTCATCAAGTCATTGTACTCTATTCCTATATCCTCAAACTGGTCTTCCTGATGGCATCGTCAGTTCTGGTGCTATATTAGGATGATAATGTGCTTGTTTACTATGTCCACTAGTTCCATAATGAACCCGGTGGGAAGCAAGGGTTACTGAGGCTTCACTAGTCCCCTTGCAATTTGTAGGTTAACACACGGTTAAGAATTCGAGCTAGAGTATCTTGTGAAGTCTCGAAGGGTCTAGGGATGTGTTTCTAGTCTGGAGGGTTAAACATAACTCTACAGGGTTGCACCTAGTCGAGGAGGCGGTAGCAAAAAGTCTTCATTGCTAGCTGGTTGCCGAGGTAGAATCCTTGGTGTATCTTGTCTTGTCGGTCTTCAGTTGAGGAGAGAGATGAGAGGGAAAATAGCATAGAGGAGGGGAATGCCAAAAGGGGGATCTATAGTGCAAGTGCAAACAAACAGGTGCAAAATGGGACAAACCAAATAAACATGGTAAGGAAGGTGATATAGTCGCGTACATGTTGCCTAGGGAAAAAGTGCGACCTATATCAAAACACAAACAAATAAAAAGAAGCAACACACAATCATGGTTCTATTCAAACCATAATACGGACTCGACTGCGCATAGGGGGTACACGATTCATCCTACCCTAGGGGTTCTCGGATTCAGTAGTCGTGCTTTGCTTCGTGCCTCGTGCAGTCTTCTGGGTTTTCCTCAGGGGTTGCTACGTCTCTTGTAGTTGTTCGATGAAACAATCCGGGTTGAGCCTGAAGATTCTTCAACAACTTCTCACCTGTTGAAGTGATGGGGTGAAGGTGGCTCCTCGAAGCAGGCATGGACTCGGTCTTCTGTTGTCTTCTTAATCATGATGACCCCCTTTTGTCTTCTAAGGCATCGTTGGTACCAAGTAGGTAATCCTTTATGCAATGACATTAACAAGGCGTAGTAGAGGTCCAACATGTCAGTTAAGTTGATGACAATATCGACACCAAGAGCGGGGGATGAGGAGAACCGTTTTCCTGCTCACTATAGTGAGGTGGACCAAATGGCGAGGTTCTCATCCACTGGTGGTTGCCGATATAACAACGGTAAGGACATGATTGCTCTATTAGCGATGTATATCATGACCTTGCATATCTCATGACATGTTCATCGCAAGACAAGGTTGCATCATCTTGGGGTAGTGTCAAGGGTGTCACCATTTTCTGGGTCTTGGTTTCCTCAATCACTAAGAAGGAATTTTCCATCTTGTCGTGGTGTCACCAAGCTTGTGTTCAGTAGGTGTGGGTGAATGTCTGGCAAGGCGTCTTCTTCTCGGTTACCCACGAGGATTACAGGGAATCCAGTGGTCAGGGGCTTAAAGGTACTAGTGACCATTAAAAATCTTGAAGGGGTAGAGATCAGTAAGGAAAATATATCTTTGCTTTCAAAAACATCAGAAGGGAAGAGAAGTATAAATAGTTTTCGAAAGTTGGTAATAGTTTTACCCTAACTAACCACCTTGCTAAATAAGGCTTCCTACAGTCAGGATGGCTCTGATACCAGCTCTGTGGGGACCCCAACTCATAAGTCGTGATCACCGAATGCACATGTACAATGATCCCAGAGATCAATGCTCATTGAACACACAGAAGCTGAATAACAAGAGTCTTACATCCATACATACCGTCTTACATAAATTATGACCGTCATGGTCGAGTCTTGAGCATAACTTCGCAGCGGAAATCTTCGTTTATAACTTGGACCCATGCCATCTGCCTTAACCCTATAGGCATTCTGACTGGGAAGCGTCCTAGCTCGCATGTTCGTCACTGAAGTATTCTTCATCATATCATGTTCTTTCATGCCTGGCCAATAAAGTGGCAAGACAATGAGGACTTTGAATGTACTCGCAAGCAACCCAAGGGTGATAACATAATAATTATGCAAGGCTCTACTACTAATTTGGCATTTTTGCGGAAAGCTAGTTTTTCTCATGCAAGTATGAACATCATTTATCAAGGACATGAATGTGTCTGCAACAAGTATCAGGGGGTTACAGACATCAACATCGAGACAGAGTTATGAACTCATGCTCAAGCTCTCCGTGACTTCCTCACGAATTACGTCAATAGATTTACCAAACCGTGTTGTTTTCCAAAAACTTATGGACATAGTCTAAGCAGCACCACCCAACTGTCCTTGACCGTGGACACGAATATTCGAATAGTTTTACACTCCACAGAGGTTGCACACATTACCCACAAGATTCGGGGAACTTTCGTGTCATCCACGACCCGCGGTACCTCAAGTACCCGGGGTAAGCACCCGATCACTATCTTTCCCTAGACGACACTAACATAGAGTCCACTCGATTGGTAGTAACCCCCGTGCCCAACATTTCACAGCCAAAGATTGTGGAGCCTTGCTCCCATATTTGTCACATACCACTGGCACGGGGTACCAAGGTGTGTCCCGTGCCCCATAAAAATGTTCTTGGCCGCCCTACCTGGCACGACCCTGTCCTGAGAGAGTGTAACAACAACTCTCCCATCACTAGTAATGCGGGCTCCAAGCTAGTATCGGCTTAGGTAATCAATAATTCCCTTTCCCATATAAGGGTAGAGTGGTTGCGCATGTAAGGTTGGGACAGTCGAAAAATCTTAAATCTAATCCGTTTTTGTAAACAACACTTTCATCAAGCCTCGGAACACTACCTCTCCACCAAGTAGTGTCCTAATTCATCATCATCTCCCAGGGGCATTAGTAGCACCCACTGGGCTATATGCAAAATTTTCATCCACACTTGTTTCTTTCCATGCATAACCCTGACACCTTTTTGCGTAGCCAACTACTATAGCATATTTCTACAATCCATTAGCACAACTCTAAACAAGGATAGAGTCATGAACAATGCAAGTATCAACGGGTATGCAACAGAGGCAAGCCCAGCAAGGTTGCCATTCAAGAACCATCATGCACTCGATGAAACAGTGAAAATGTTCTCATGATATAAAAGGGTTCAACATGGTCAAAGGGCTGCTTGCCTGGTTCATCAGAGACTTCAAGTCTTCTGGTTCATCTCTGAGTATTTCGTCTACTTCGTCAACTAATGTCGAAAACAATCATAGTAAGCAACACAATAATGCAGAAAATAAAAGTGCTCTAAAAATATTAATTGCACTTTTTAGGACACCTTTGGTCATGTGAGGAATGACCAAAGTGGTTTCATTGGGATTGGATCAGTGCATATTTCTGAACATTTCAATATGATAGAATCGATGGATTTATGGATTTGCAAGAAGTGTACAGAAATATATTTTTGAAAAATGAGCAGAGGCACCCATTTAACAAAGGATTATTTTAGAAGCATCTACGATTTGGTTTCACTGGATTTGGAGTCAAAATGAATATTCTATGGATTTGCAAAGTTGACAAACATGAAGAAATGGCTCATTACTTTGTAGGGCACAGAAAGTATTAATAAAAATGTTCATAACCTAAGTTATGAACTTAGATATATCTGCAAATTTGAATCATGGCATTTAGATCAAATTTGAGCTCTCTGTGATTTTCCGAAGTTCTTCACAGAAATGAAAAATCGGGTCTTAATAAATATTTCTGAAGAGAAAGTTTCTGGAAAAATGTGCAAATAGCCCCATGTGATAGATTAGGATTTATGGATCCGCTAGAAATTTGAATCATCAAATTTGGAGTTAATTTGAATATTTGGGAGATTTTACAAGTTTCTGGAAAAAGAAAAAGACAAAGGAAGGGGGTTTATACCTATACTGCGCGCTGGGTGCAGCATAGTGCCACAGCGCACTGGGTCGGCCCAGCGGCTCAGCCACGAGGATGACAAGGCGACATCGAAGGCTCCCAGGCGGAGTGCGCCTTCGCTGCGGGGAAACGGGAGAGGGCGAACCCGCCTACACTGGCCAGCGTGGCCTGGTCGCTGGGCCACTGACAAGCGGGGCCCGTCTGCAGGTTAGTCCTCAACCACCCGCGTGGGCGTAATGGGAGACAGAGGGTGCATTCGACGTCTGCCGCCGGTGCTACAGGGCGTCTCTGGCAACGCTCCGCCCACCGGAGTGCTCAGGGGACCCAGCCGCCCCCAACCGTTGGTGGCACGGTTGCCCAGGGGCACTAGGTTTAGCAGGGCGTCGGCCGTGGCGGACGAGGCTGATGGTGACGATGGAACTCGACGGCACGACCACGGGGAGGAGAGGGAGAAGCACGGGAGGGGCTCACGGTGATGGTGGAGGTGCTCTAGTGCGTCCTAGAGGGGTGGAGGAGGAGCGGTGGGTGCAAATTTAGGCGGAGTCCGGCGGCTCGGCTCCGGCCATGGGGAGCGACGGAGGGCGCGGAGGAGGGGAGTGGGTTGGTCCAGGGAATGCACGGGAGGGAGAGATGGTCAAAGGAGTAGAGAGGGGGCGAGGGGGTGGCCTTAAGTAGCTGACCGACGGCTCACCATGGGCGCGGTGCATGGGTGGCCGTGGAAACGGCTCGGGTGGCAAGGGGAGCGAGCGGGGGTTTGTCTGTGGTGGTCGTGGGGGTGGAGTAGGGGACCAGGAAGAGAGAGGGAGTGGGGCGAGCTCTGGGTGGAGCCACGAGCACGCACGCACATTGGCAGGCCCGGGCGGCTCTGGGAACGCGCGACACGGGCAGGACTAAGAGTGAAAGGAGGGGGCCAGCACGGTGGCATGTTGCAGACGTCGAGGCACCTCTACTGGCGCAAGGGGGAGGCTCGAGGTGGTCGGGGAACGCGGCGTGAACGGTCGCCTGCTCTGCCCCGCGGTCCAGAGCATGCAAATAGCCGGCGTCCATGGCTTTTCACGCTCACCCGCGCATCCACTTGTGTCTGGCAGCTGCATGGGGGAGTAAACACTTTGAAAGTGGCATTGGATGCCCTGGGAAGCCACTGGAGGAGCGGTGGGGTTGAGAGAGAGAAGGAACTACTATTTAGGAAAGAAAAATGGGTCTCTGCCCCCCTTAATCATTTCTCGTTGGGCAGCAAAGCATGCACGACGTATAGGAGGAGCAGGTGAGGCCGTGGGAAGAAGTTCAGCTCATGGAGATTAGTGGAAATGGCCAAAACATGCATTTTAAGTTTTTGCCAGAAGGTGTTTGATGTAGGTTTGGGCAAGCAAATGGACTTCCCTTGTCATGAGGCTTGACAGGGTCAAATGGCCTGAGAAAATAAGAGGTTCCACCAAGATTGAGTTCATTTGGGCAAAGTTGCCAATGCAACTTTTGTAAACCCTAGAAATCAATAGAAAAGGATTTTCCAAGATTTAGTCATGCAAATCTATTCTCCTTGATGCACCACTTTGTGTAGGGCCATCATTTGAGGACTTTAACATGTCTACAAAAATTGCGATCAAAAGGAGAAAGTTGCCACTGTAAAGTTGTTCAAATTTGGTTCTGGGCAGAGAGGGTTTTGGGGCACTTTGATCAAGATAACATTCTCTCCAACTTGTGCCATTTGGTATAGATGAATAATTACACCATTTGAGCATGTGCACCATGTTTTAGAACATTTGGAGTTGTTTGGCAATGTAAAGTTGCTCAAACTTCAAAATGGACAGAAATGGTTTTGAGGGGATTTCATGGGGTTATACTATTCTCCATGACATGAGACTTTTGGAAGATCATCAAACATGTCATATCTAACATGATAGAATTTTCTTGGAATTTTTGGGGAATATGGTATTTGTAAATATTTCAAAAGCTTGAAATATCTAGAAAGGATTTTTGAGGGATTTGACCAATATTTTGAACATGACTGTGTGTTGAAACTCTTATATATGGACAATATATTTCCACTGAGTTTCCCTAGGTTTTTTCCCAAATATTTATAAAGCATTAAAATAATTTTAATCTATTAAAGACCATTTTTGGCCTAAAGAAACAGCTTTTAAATAAAATAGGAAAATAACTTTTAAAATTATATGTTTGTGGTTTATGGGAGTCATATATCTAATAGTATTCAAATATACCTTTTGAAAGATTTTTCACTCCCCAAATCAAGTACTTGCGGTGCAAACCTCAATTAAGGGGTTTTTGGAAAACTAATTTTACAAAATACTTTTTGGCCAAATTATTTTTGGAAGAAATTATTTTTATGTCCTATACACATCGCATGATCATTGGTTCAAGGGTTTGGAGCAAGGAGATGAAGTATAGGAGTTGGAGGATTTATTTGATTTTTAGAGCACTTGTAAACAGCAGTCAAACATTCAATCAAAGCAAAGACAAAACACTCAAAAGTTTTTGTCAAACCACATTTTATCATGATTTATTAGCTTAAGTGTTGTGGCATGAAAATCAGGATGTGACACTGCTGCAGTCCCCGAGCCGCTTGGTGAAGTCCCCGGGTTGACTGCCGCAGTACCCATGCCGACTGCCGAGGTCCGCGAGCCGACCGCCGCAGCCCTAGAGTCGGATCTGTCGGCCTCGGGAGGACCTGTCACAAAGATGGACTTCGATTCTGGAGAGGGCTCGATCGACGGCTTGAGGAGGCGCTGAAGGGAGACACCAGATGGTATTGCTTGCCGGGTGGAGCCGATTCGTGCCAAGGCATCTGCTTGCTCATTGTCGGCTCTTGGCACATGAAGGAACTCACACCCCTCGAAGTATCCACTGAGTTGCTAGATGAAAAATCGGCAGCTTGCCATATTTTCATCCTTGGCGTCCCAGTCACTAGAAGAGTGCTGGACCACCAAGTCGGAGTCACCGTAGCATAGGATCCGGTGGGTGCCGATTTCCTTGGCCAACCGGAGGCCGTGTATTAATGCTTCATACTCGGCCACATTGTTGGAGGAGGCAAAGTGGATTTGCATCGTGTACTTGAGCTTGTCGCCTTTGGGAGAGGTGAGGACGATGCCGGCTCCCAAACAAGTGTGCATCTTCAAACCATCAAAATGCATCCGCCAATGGGTGGAGTCCGGCGCTGGCCGCAGGTATTGGGTCTCGGCCTAGTCGACGAGGAAGTCAGCGAGTGCTTGGGACTTGATGGCGGTGCGAGGCTGGTAGTAGATGGTGTAGGGGCCCAACTCGATGGCCCATTTGGCCACTCAATTAGAAGAATCTCTGTTTTCAATGATCTCAATGAGTGGGGCGGTGCAGACAACAGTGATTGGGTGCTCTTGAAAGTATGTGTCGGATGTGGGGTTCCGGCAAACCCTTAAGGTTCGAACACTGGGGTGTGTGCCAAGTATTTCCCTCCTACCAATCTACGCCCTAGCTCACTAAGATCTCACGGATTAACTCGACGAACTCGCAACACAGAAAGACACAAGGTTTATACTGGTTCGGGCCACCGCTGTGGTGTAATACCCTACTTCAGTGTGGTGGTGTTGGATTGCCTCTAGGGCTGATGATGAACAGTACTAGGGAAGAACAGCCTCCTGAGGTTGAGGTGTTCTTGAGCTCGGTGAGCTTGTGCGTGTGTGCATGGTCTGAATGATCCATCCTCTTTTAAGGTGGTGGCTAGTCCTATTTATATAGGCCCTGGTCCACTTCCCAAATATCGAGCGGGAAGGGAGCCAACAATGGTGGGCTAATTCGAAGGGGCAGCTAGTACAAGCTATCCTGACAAAAGTGGTCTTCGCCTGCCAAAGGCTCTGGTGGTGACGCTGTCTTGGGCTCCACGATGACCTCCATCTTGCCCTCCTCCTGGTCTTGGTCTCGTTCCACCAATATGGCAACCTTTGCCCGATGCCTCGGTACTCTTCGCCTGCGCTTGCCTCCTTAGCACCAAAGAGAAAACAAGGACGCTGCGCGCGCTGGCGCCCGCCTCGTGTCATGCATCATGGCTCACGTCACCAGGGTCTCATGAGGTTTGCCCCGCCTTGATATCTCCGCTCCTCGTGAGGTTGCCTGGCTAGGCTACTCCAGAGGAGGTCCTGCGTCGTCCGCCTCGCGAGGCTTGGACCCTTGCGAGGGTCTAGGGTGCTTTGTTGGTGATGATGGTCCGTACGGCCTGCTGGCTCAACCACGCCATGGGCCGTAGGCAGGCAAGTCTGGGGACCCCCGTTCCCAGGACGCCGACAGTAGCCCCCGGGACCAAGGTGCGCTCGGGCTTGGCTTCACGGCGAAGCCAAGGGCCAAGTTCGGAGCACCACGGGCCCCTAAAGCCTACGGCCTCGATTGACGCATGGTGGATGATTGGACGTGGGCGTCTCCGCTTCCCCGTGCTGCCTCGGCAACTGCACAACTTGACAAGTCCCTGTGACTTGCAAGGAAAACCATCATTACCTACGATTGTGGGAGACGCCGGTTAGCCTTCACTTGCTATAAATGGGGAGGGGGCGGAGCCCCCGTTTCCCATCTCTTCCTCGCTTGCTTGCTTCTTCCTCCTTGCTCCACTGCTGACAACAATGGCGCCCATCAGAAAGTTCTCTACTAAAGAGAAACGAAAGGCTCCCCTCGATGATCCGGGGCCTCTTCCACCAAAGAAGAGGTCGATCCATCATCGTGATGAAGCGGCGATGCACGTGGTGTTGAGGCCTTGGTGCGAGCGGCCTCCTCCGGGGTACCCACTGCCGTTGTACGCCCAAGCCAAGGGCTCGGGAGGACAGAGTGACGAGCAGCACCGCCCATGCCGCATCCAGGGCCGCCGCGCCACGGCGACGCATGCCGTCACCCCTAGAGTTCACGCCGCGGACTCCTCGCGCGAGTTAGTGTTGTGGGCGCCGATGCCTCCGAGCTCCTGGATCCGCTTCCCGCAGTTCTTCTCCGACGTGATGCCGCCAAGGGGGCCTCTCGAGCTCTGGCTACAGCACGCCGACTACAGCACTCCGGTGACTGGAGCGGAGATCGAAGCGGTCCCCACCGGCAAGATCTTCATGACGCGCGGCTGGGGCGAGATCGTGCAGGTCTGCCGCGTGCGGGGTGCCCTCGTGATCCACTTTGCATACGACAACGTCTCTACGCTCTTCTTCAAGGTCTTCGATGCCGAGGGCCGCCGCATGGAGTGCTTCCCCAGAGAGGAGCGTGAGGCTGATGTGTGCCCTGCTCGCGACCACTCCCGCAACAGTAGCCCTTGGGAGTCCAGAAGCTCTCCTGAGCTCTATGAGACTCCGAAGACGAGCGACGACAGCTACGTGCCCCCGAGCTCTCGTCACGCTCGGAGCAGAGCTGTGGCATCCAGTTGTCGCCGCCGCCGATCTGGATGGGGTTGGCGCCGGCCTCCCGTGGCCCACTGTTGATGATGGTGTCCACCACGGGAGGAAGTAGATAGGATTCCCCTTAGTGTCAGCTTTTGTTTCTGCGAAGAATCATGAATTACCCCGTGGGGGAATGTAAGGGTCCATAATATCTTTCGTGCTTATCGTCCATGTTATTAGAATTTGGTGAACGCATGTCCCGTTAAGGCTTGGTCCCCCCTTTCTTTTCTCGCGATAGCTTGTTGCTCTATGCCGACAGGTCCCGATCCCCAGGTAGGCTACAGCCGTCGCTGGTATGCCAGGTCGCGTGCCGTGGTCAAGGCCAGGAGGTGTGTGGCCCAAGGTCTAGTAAGAGCCCCTGAGGCGCGATGCTTAGGAGGTCCCCCTTAGCGCTCAAGCAGCCATGGTAAGGCGAGAAAGGGAGTTGACGTGGCCGCAACGGGGTTGCCGCGAGGCGTGAGTGAACATTAGGCCCGAACATTTAGCCGATCCGAGTGCGGGACTTATCTTGTTGATCTCGTGGCCACTCTTGACGTTGCGCTAGGGCTGCGCGCCTACTCATGCGGCATAGCTAGGCTGGCCCATACGAGTTTCCCTCCCCTCATGCTCTCCTTAGTGCTCTACATCCTCAAGTACCGGCCTCGAGCGAGCTCAGTCGCCGCTGGTATGCCAGGTCGCGATGCCGTGGTCAAGGCCAGGGGGTGAGGGCTGGAGAGGCAGTAAGAGCTCCTGAGTCGCAATGCTCAAGAGCCCCGCTTTTAACGTGCAAGCGAATTGCATGAGAGAAAAGGAGACTCGCGGTGCCGCCTGCTATCCTTCCCACGGGGTCCCTGTGAACAGGCACAAGAAAAAACACGGTTTGTCATTACAGCTATCAGCCCGCCGTTGGTTGCTTTGGATGAGGAGAAGGCACTAAGGGCCTGGTGAGGTGAAGTGCGTGGGGCGTGCCGCGAGCCAGAGCTCGACCGCTCAGTTTTGTCGGCATGGCAGGGACGGACCAATGCACCAGCGCCGTGCCTGTGTGGTGGCCCCTGGGGGAGGCGATGATCGAGCAGGTGATAGCAGTTGGCAAGTTAAGCATGGAGAGCAGATCAACTTGGATAAATGCAGGAAGATACATGCCACCGGGTCCGGCCGAGCAGCTTGGGGATGATGCAGCCCGAGGGGCGCCCCCCAACAAGGTAAGCTAAAGACATAAGCAGAAGGGATACATGGCGCAGGGACGGACCCACGCGGCCTGTAAATAATGCAGCCCATGGGGCGCTCCTAGCTAAACGAGCTTGGAAGATGTCACCTGGTTCTGTAGACGAAGTAGAGTTGGTGCAGTCGAAGGCGTGCGTTGAAGAAATGACTCCTCATGAGCTGCCAGAACCCTGAGCCTCGGGAGGCTCTGAGGGTTCGGGAGGTTCCCTGAAGACCATCTCCATCTCCTCCAGAACGGCGTGATACCTGGCTTCCTAAGCCGCCAGGACATGTCGCATGATACGCTGATAGGCCGACGCCACGCTCGGCAAGCCAAAAGGCATATGAACGTAGCTGTGTGGCGGGCCCTTGCTGTGGCCCACACGCGAAGGCCAGAAACGCCCCTGAGATGCAGCCCTGTTGAGCCCTGGGACATCGATGCCAGGGCCTATATTTGAAGATGTCACCTAGTAGGCCGCCAGCTCGCCTCGTCGCGCAGTAGGATAATATTCGAAGATGCAGGACGCTAATATTTGATGATGCGGCACGAGCCACATTTCGTGCTTATATTTGAAGATGAAGCGAGGACGCCTGTTGGTCGCTCAACAGGGCCGCACGTCATGCCAGCCCATGTTGCCCATCTCTTCCTCGCTTGCTTGCTTCTTCCTCCTTCCTCCGCTGCTGACAACAATGGCGCCCATCAGAAAGTTCTCTACTGAAGAGAAACGAAAGGCTCCCTGCGATGATCCGGGGCCTCTTCTACCGAAGAAGAGGTCGATCCATCGCCGTGATGAAGCGGCGATGCAGGTGGTGTTGAGGCCTTGGTGCGAGCGGCCTCCTCCGGGGTACCCGCTGCCCTTGTATGCCCAAGCCAAGGGCTCGGGAGGACGGAGTGACGAGCAGCACCGCCCACGCCGCATCCAGGGCCGTCGCACCATGGCGACGTGTGCCGTCACCCCTGGACTCCTCGCGCGAGTTGGTGCTGTGGGCGCCGATGCCTCCGAGCTCCTGGATCCGCTTCTCGCGGTTCTTCTCCGACGTGATGCCGCCGAGGGGGCCTCTCGAGCTCTGGCTGCAGCACGCCGAATGCAGTGCTCCGGTGACTGGAGTGGAGATCGAAGCGGTCCCCACCGGCAAGATCTTCATGACGCACGGCTGGGGCGAGATCTCGTGGGTCTGTGCGCGAGGGGTTCCCTTGCGATCCACTTTGCGTACGATGGCGTCTCCACGCTCTTATTCAAGGTCTTCGATGCCGAGGGCTACCGCTTGGAGTGCTGCCCCAGAGAGGAGTGCGAGGCTGATGCGTGCCCTGCTCGCGACCACTCCAGCAGCAGCAGCCCTTGGGAGTCCAGCAGCTCTCCTGAGCTCTATGAGACTCCAGAGATGAGCGATGACAGCTACGTGCCCCCGAGCTCTCGCCGCACTCGGAGCAGAGCTGCGGCGTCCGGCCGTCGCTGCCGTTGATCTGGATGGGGTTGGCGCCAACCTCCCGTGGCCCACTGTTGATGATGGTGTCCACCATGGGAGGATGTAGATAGGATTCCCCTTAGTGTCGGCTTTTGTTTCCTGCGAAGAATCATGAATTACCCTGTGGGGGCATGTAAGGGCCCGTAATGTCTTTCGTGCTTATCTTCCCTGTTATGAGAATTTGGTGAACACATGTCCCGTTAAGGCTCGGTCCCCCCTTTCTTTCCTCGCGATAGCTTGTTGCTCTACGCCGACAGGTCCTAGTCCCCAGGTAGGCTACAGCCGTCGCTGGTATGCCAGGTCGCGTGTCGTGGTCAAGGCCAGGAGGTGTGCCGCCTGAGGTCCAGTAAGAGCCCCTGAGGCACGATGCTTAGGAGGTCCCACTTAGTGCTCAAGAAGCCATGGTAAGGTGAGAAAGGGAGTTGACGTGGCCACAACGGGGTTGCGGCGAGGCGTAAGTGACCATTAGGGCCGAACATTTAGCCGATCCGAGTGCGGGACTTATCTTGTTGATCTCGTGGCGACTCCTGACGTTGCGCTAGGGCTGCGCGCCTACTCATGTGGCATAGCTAGGCTGGCCCATACGAGTTTCTCTCCCCTCATGCTCTCCTTAGTGCTCTACGTCCTCAGGTCCCGGCCCTCGAGCGAGCTCAGCCGCCGCTGGTATGCCAGGTCGCTATGTCGTGGTCAAGGCTAGGGGGTGAGGGCTGGAGAGCCGGTAAGAGCTCCTGAGTTGCGATGCTCAGGAGCTCCCCTTTTAACGCGCAAGCGAATTGCACGAGAGAAAAGAAGACTCGCGATGCCGCCTGCTCTACTTCCCACAGGGTCCCTGTGAACAGGTACAAGAAAAAACACGGTTTGCCAAATGTCGGATGTGGGGTTCCGGCAAACCCTTAAGGTTCGAACACTGGGGTGCGCGCGAAGTCTTTCCCTCCTACCAATCTACGCCATAGCTCACTAAGGTTTATACTGGTTCGGGCCACCGCTGTGGTGTAATACCCTACTCTAGTGCGGTTGTGGTGGATTGCCTCTAGGGCTGATGATGAAAAGTACAAGTGAAGAACAGCCTCGTGAGGTTGAGGTGTTCTTGAGCTTAGTGAGCTTGTGTGTGTGTGGATGGTCTAAATGATCCATCCTCCTTTACTAAGGTGGTGGCTAGTCCTATTTATATAGGCCCTGGTCCTCTTCCCAAATATCGAGCGGGAAGGGAGCCAACAATGGCGGGCTAATTTGAAGGGGGACAGCTAGTACAAGCTATCCTAACAAAAGTGGTCTTCGCCTGCCAGAGGCTCTGGTGGTGATGCCGTCTTGGGCTCCATGATGACCTTCGTCTTGTCGTCCTCCTGGTCTTGGTCTTGTTGCACCAATATGGAAACCTTTGCCTAATGCCTCGGTACTCCTCGCTTGCGCTTGCCTCCTTAGCACCAAAGATGAAATAAGGACACTGCGCGCGCTGGCGCCCGCCTGGTGTCGTGCGTCAAGGCTCACGTCACGAGGGTCTCGTGAGGTTTGCCCCGCCTGGATATATCCGCTCCTCATGAGGTTGCCTGGCTAGGCTACTCCAGAAGAGGTCTTGCGTCATCTGCCTTGCGAGGCTTCGACCCTCGCGAGGGTCTTGCATGCTTTGTTGGTGAAGATGGGCCATACGACCTACAGGCTTAGCCACGCCGCGGGCCGCAGGCAGGCAAGTCTGGGGACCCCCGTTCCCAGGACGCCGACAGTAGCCCCCGGGCCCAAGGTGCGCTCAGGCTTGGCTTCGCGGCGAAGCCGAGGGCCAAGTATGGAGCGTCGTGGGCCCCCCGGCCTCAGATGATACTTGGCGGTTGATTGGGCGTGGGCGTCTCTGCTTCCCCATGCTGCCTCGGCAACTGCTTGACTTGACAAAAAGGCTGGCGCAGGAAGCACTTGCCTTTGTTGCTTCTTCCTTTCCTCGCTCCAGATCCCCTTTCTTGCTCTTCGCTGCCGCTACCTCCAGATCTACCCCAGCCTTGTTGTGCATCTGCCGCTCATGGCGATGCGCAAGGTCAAGAGTTCCTCGGCACCAGCTAGGTACGATCCCGCTCTCGAGGCGCCCACCGTCACGGAGAAGAGCCTCGCCTCCGTGCGCCTGCTGACAGCGGGAGAGAGCAACGAGTGGGGGAATACGGAGCTCCGGCTAGCGTCCGACAAGCTGGAGCCTAAGGGGAGCACCTTATTCCCCTTCTTCTCGAGCATTGTCGCTGTTGGGTTGGTTCCTTCCTTCTCTGATTTCTTTTATGAAGTCCTCGACCACTACGGACAGTTTGTGAGGATAGATTAATGTTCTACGTCGGCAGAGCCCGGCCACGCGCATACCTCAACCGCCATTGGGCCGACCGGAGACCAGGACGGACCAATGAGTAAGGTGCTACGTGACCAGTTAAGCTCCTGAGTCGCGATGCTCAGGAGTCCCCCTTGACGTGCAAACAATTTCCATACCTGCCCTCGCCGAGGCCTCATGAGGGGCGCAGGACGCCCAGGTCCGGGGACCTGGTTGGGTGGCGTGCGCTTGGGCGTGACCTGAACGCAGCCCCTGTGCCCAGCCCCCTCATGCGACTCTCCCCAGGGGAGGCGTTGTGGCGAGGCTAGGCGCTAAGCTCTGGGCTCCCTGAGGTTGGTACGACCGTGGGGCCACCCTCAGTTGTTTATCACCAGCGCGAAGCATAGTGCTTCCGCTTGTGCACGGGCATAGCTGCTCCTCGGCAGTGTCGTCAGCCATCATGGAGCATGGTGCTTCCACTAGGGCGTGGGATGGGGGGCCCCTCCGGGAGGAGCCCCCGGGGCATGTACAGCCCCGCCCTGACACGTGGCTTGCACGGCAGGGCTGCGAGGTGTATCTGGGCACTCGTGAGCCAGCGCAGGACTCACGAGGCCCTACCTCAAGGCGGGTTGCGCCTGGTCTTGAGTCTTGGTGACTGTATGTCCCTGCAAGGCGGTTAGATGCAAGCACTCTACGTCCTCAGGTCCCGGCCCTCGAGCGAGCTCAGCCACCGCTGGTATGCCAAGTCGCGATGTCGTGGTCAAGGCCAGGGGTGAGGGCTGGAGAGCTAGTAAGAGCTCCTGAGTCGCGATGCTCACGAGCCCCCCTTTTAACGTGCAAGCGAATTGCATAGGATGAACAGACCCGTGGTGGGCAGCAATCGAGTAGGTGACAACAGTTGGCAGGTTGAGCATGGAGAGCAGGTCAACTTGGATAAATGCAGGAAGATACATAACACCGGGTCTAGCCCGAGCGGCTTGGGGATGATGCAGCCCGAGGGGCTCCCCCAACAAGGTAAGCTGAAGACATAAGCAAAAGGGATACATGCCGCAGGGACGGACCCACGCGTCCTGGGAATAATGCATCCCGTTGGGCGCTCCCAGCTAAACGAGCTTGGAAGATGTCACATGGTTCTGTAGAAGAAGTAGAGTTGGTGCAGCTGAAGGCGTGCGTTGAAGAAATGACTCCTCATGAGCCGCCAGAACCATGAGCCTCGGGAAGCTCTAAGGGTTTGAGAGATTCCCTGAAGACCGTTTCGATCTCCTCCAGAACGGAGTGGTACCTGGCTTCCTGAACCACCAGGAAACGTCGCATGTTGCGCTGATAGGCCGAGGCCACGCTCGGCAAGCCAAAAGGCATACGAACGTAGCTGTGCAGCGGGCCCTCGCAGCGGCCCACACGCAAAGGCCCGAAACGCTCCTGAGATGCAGCCCTGTTGAGCCCTGGGACGTTGACGCAGAAATGCAGCCTAGCATCCTCGCCGGGATGTGGAGCTGCGCCCCGTGGGCGGCTGTCGCCGCACATGGCTCTTCCTTCTTGCAGTTCCTGGGTGGTCCTGGTGATGAACTCCTGAGTGGTGGGCACTCCTTGTCCTGTGCTCTCCTAAGGGTCATGTGCCGCGAAGCACGCTTCCAAGTGGTGCCCAAGAGCCTCCCTCGTGAGGTTCGCAAGGTCTGAGGCCCTCCAGAAGAGAGCCCCCGAGCCATGCCTTAGGAGGGCGCTAGGCGCGCCTTCCTATGTGACGGAGGGAGGCGCCCCTGGAGCGTGCGCTAGTCCTGACGTGGCTTCTGCCGCGACGCCGTCCTCCTGAGGTCCTGCACGGCACAACTTCTTCTTCTTGGGGATGGACTCCAGAGGGCATTCATTTGTGCTGTCGGGGTCGTCGATTGCTGCGGCTTGAAAGGCGCGCTCGAGGGAGCACACCGCATCCGTTTCTTCACACGGGACCGTGATGATTCCTCCGCTTCCTAGCATCTTGAGAACGTTGTAGCCGTGATGAGTGACTGCCATGAACTTGGCCAGGGCTGGATACCCGAGGATGGCATTGTACGGCAGGAAGATGTGCGCGACTTCGAAGTCGATGAGCTCGGTGCGGTAGTTCTTGCGTTCCCCGAAGGTGACAGTCAGGCGAACCTGCCCTATCGGCATGGTGGAGCCGTCGGTCACTCATGAGAAAGCCTTGGTGGGTAGGAGATGCTCATATGGCACTTGGAGGTTGTCGAACGTGTCGATGGACAGGACGTTGAGCCCCGCGCCGCCGTCGATTAGGGTCTTGGTGACCTGCACATTGCTGATGACTGGGGAACACAGCATAGGGAGGGTGCCAGTGGTGGTTGCGCACTTGAGCTGATCCGCCAAGTTGAAAGTGATGGCGCATTTGGACCACCTGAGCGGGCATGTGGCCTCGAGCTTGGGGAGCGCCGCATTCATCTCGCGAGCAAACTTCTTGAAGATGCGCTGAGAGGCTGGGGCATGGGCTCCGCCCAATATTCAGGCGATCGCACGCGGCTCCTGGAGCCCCCTGCCCCCTCGTCCTGGTGGTGGTCATCGTTCCTTCTTGGTGGCGGCAGCAGGGGGAGACCGGCGTTGCCCTGGGGGCGATCCTCACGCGGCGGGTCCCTCCAGGCGCCCTCGCGAGGTTGGTCCTGCCAGCGGTTCTCACGAGGTCGGTCGCGCCACTCCTGGCGCAGGTCACGGTCATCCCAGCGTCTGCCTCCACGTCCTCCTCTGTGGCCGTAGCCTCAGTCGTTGCGCTCGAGGCATCGACCATAGCGTCCTTCTCGAATGGCTCTGAGCTCTTGACAGTCGCTGGTGTTGTGGGTGTTCAGGTTGTGGAAGGCGCAGAACGGCCGGCCATTCTTGGATGACTCGGGTTGATCTCTGCCTTTCTTGATGTCGGGCTCCATTGCGGGCACAGCTACCTTCTTGCTCTTCACGTCCTTGGCCTTGGCCTTCTTCTCCTCCGCTCCCATGGCTGGTGGCTCAAGGAGAGAGAGGCATCCCTCCTTAGCTCTCGCGCACTCGGTCACCAGGTTGAACAGCTCCTGAGATGTGCAGAGCTCCTCGTGGATGGTGAGCTCTTCCTTCACCTGGGCGTCACGGACACCGTCAGAGAACGCGGAGATGATGGCCTCGTCCGTGACCTTGGGGATCTTGAGGTGGGTGTTGTTGAAGCACTAGATGTACTTCTGGAGGGTCTCTCCTGGCTGTTGCCTGATGCGGCGTAGATCACCCGCGGTCGGAGGGCGGTCGCGAGTGCCCTGGAAGTTGGTGACAAAGTGGTCGCGCATCTTGTCCCAGTAGGAGACCAAGGCGTGCAGCAGGTTCCGGAGCCAGGAGCGAGCTCCATCCTTGAGAGCCATGGGAAACTAGTTCGCCATGACCTTTTCGTCGCTGTTAGCCGCTTTGATGCCTAGCTCATAGAGCAGCAGGAACTCTGCGCGGTCGGCAGTACCGTCGTAGTGAGGAGGCAGATCCGGCTTGAACTTGCCCGGCCAGGCGATGCAACACAGCTCGGGGGTGAAGGCGCGGCAGCGAGCCATGGTTGCCGAGGCCCGCTTCGGAGGTGGAGCTTGGTCTTGACGAGGTCCGCGCTGCACCGCTATGGGCGGTGCACGGTCTTGACGAGGTGGCGCGAGGAGCGCAGGTGCAGCTTCTCGCGGCCGTGTAATTTCTTGGCAGCTGCTCTCTTCACGCACGGGCGCCGGGTGCGGCGGATCACATCGCGGAGCCACACGCCTTGGTGCCAACGCAACGTCTTGGGGCTGAGGTGGTGGAGGCGCGCCATAAGCCCCGTCGCCCGCGACTGGTTGAGGGGGAGGCAGAGATTGGGACGACGCCGGAGAGCCCCCCGCGGCGCGGACGAGCTCGGCGACGCGTTCGAGCCACTCCTCGTAGAGGTCGTCGAGGGGCGGCGGCGCAGGAGCTCATTCGCTATGAGGAGCGCGGCCCATGCCTCCATGGGAGCACAATGTGCGTGAGACGAAGAACCAGCAGGGGTCAGCGATGGAGTGGCGGTGCGGCTGTCCTGCCGCACAGAAGGATGCAGTGAGGACGCCTGCTGCTCGTTCCCCGCCGGGCCAGTGGTAGCATTGGCGGCGGGAGACGGGGAACGGCGATGTGGCCTGCCGACGGGAGCTGTCTGAGCGACGCGGGCGGTCAGGGCAGCCCGACGCTCAGCTCGAGCACGGCGAGCGTCCGCCATGGAGACAACGGAGCGACGGAGTGATGAACTGATGGAATGGAGGCTATGGCGCACCCCTACCTGGCGCGCCAAACGACGGATGTGGGGTTCGGGCAAACCCTTAAGGTTCGAACACTGGGGTGCGCGCGAAGTCTTTCCCTCCTACCAATCTACGCCCTAGCTCACTAAGATCTCGCGGACGAACTCGACGAACTCGCAACACAGGAAGACACAAGGTTTATATTGGTTCGGGACACTGTTGTGGTTTAATACCCTACTCCAGTGTGGTGGTGGTGGATTGCCTCTAGGGCTGATGATGCACAGTACAAGGGAAGAACAGCCTCCTGAGGTTGAGGTGTTCTTGAGCTCGGTGAGCTTGTGTGTGTGTGGATGGTCTGAATGATCCGTCCTCTTTTAAGGTGGTGGCTAGTCCTATCTATATAGGCCCTGGTCCTCTTCCCAAATATCGAGCGAGAAGGGAGCCAATAATGGCGGGCTAATTCGAAGGGGAGCAGCTAGTACAAGCTATCCTGACAAAAGTGGTCTTCGCCTGCCAAAGGCTCTGGTGGTGACGCCATCTTGGGCTCCATGATGACCTCCATCTTGTCGTCCTCCTATTCTTGGTCTCGTTGCAACAATATGGCAACCTTTGCCCAATGCCTCGGTACTCTTCGCCTGTGCTTGCCTCCTTAGCACCAAAGAGGAAACAAAGACGCTGCGCGCGCTGGCGCCCGCCTGGTGTCGTGTGTCATGGCTCACCTCACGAGGGTCTCGTGAGGTTTGCCCGCCTTGATATCTCCGCTCCTCGTGAGGTTGCCTGGCTAGGCTACTCCAGAGGAGGTCCTGCGTCGTCCTCTTTGTGAGGCTTGGACCCTCGCGAGGGTCTTGGGTGCTTTATTGGTGATGATGGGCCATACGGCCTGCTGGCTCAGCCACGCCGCAGGCCACAGGCAGGCAAGTCTGGGGACCCCTGTTCCCAGGACACGGACAATATGGCTTCAGCTTCTTGGCAGCGAAATGCACGCCTGATAACCCACAAGTATAGGGGATCACAACAGTTTTCGAGGGTAGAGTATTCAGCCCAAATTTATTGATTCGACACAAGGGGAGCAAAAGAATATTCTCAAGTATTAGCAGCTGAGTTGTCAATTCAACCACACCTGGAAACTTAATATATGCAGCAAAGTATTTAGTAGCAAAGTAATATGATAGTAGTGGTAACGACAGCAAAACTAACGGTAGCAAAAGTAATATTTTTTTGTATTTTGTAGTGATGATAACAATAGCAACGGAAAAGTAAATAAGTGAAGAACAATATATGGAAAGCTCGTAGGCAATGGATCGGTGATAGAGAATTATGCCAGATGGGGTTCATCATGTAACAATCATAACCTAGCGTGACACAGAACTAGCTCCAATTCATCAATGTAATGTAGGCATGTATTCCGAATATAGTCATACGTGCTTATGGAAAAGAACTTGCATGACATCTTTTGTCCTATCCTCCCGTGGCAGCGGGGTCCTAGAGGAAACTAAGGGATATTAAGGCCTCCTTTTAATAGAGTACCGGACCAAAGCATTAACACATAGTGAATACATGAACTCCTCAAACTACGGTCATCACCGGAAGTAGTCCCGATTATTGTCACTTCGGGGTTGCCGGATCATAACACATAGTAGGTGACTATAGACTTGCAAGATAGGATCAAGAACTCTCATATATTGATGAAAACATAATAGGTTCAGATCTAAAATCATGGCACTCGAGCCCTAGTGACAAGCATTAAGCATAGCAAAGTCATAGCAACATCAATCTCCAAACATAGTGGATACTAGGGATCAAACCATAACAAAACTAACTCGATTACATGATAAATCTCATCCAACCCATCACCGTCCAGCAAGCCTATGATGGAATTACTCACGCACGGTGGTGAGCATCATGAAATTGGTGATGGGGGATGGTTGATGATGACGATGGCGACGGATTCCCCTCTCTGGAGCGCCGAACGGACTCCAGATCAGCCCTCCCGAGAGAGTTTAGGGCTTGCCGGCGGCTCCGTATCGTAAAAGGCGATGAATCTTTCTCCCTGATTTTTCTCCCTCCGAACACGATTATATAGAGTTGGAGTTGAGGTCAGAGGAGCTCCAGGGGTCCCACGAGGTAGGGGGCGCGCCCCCACCCTCGTGGCTAGGGTGTGGGCCCCCTGGTCTTGATCTTTTGCTAGTATTTTTTATTATTTCCAAAAATAAACTCCGTGAAGTTTCAGGTCATTCTGAGAACTTTTGTTTCTGGACATAAATAACACCATGGCAATTCTGCTGAAAACAGCGTCAGTCTGAGTTAGTTCCATTCAAATCATGCAAGTTAGATTCCAAAACAAGGGCAAAAGTGTTTGGAAAAGTAGATACGACGGAGACGTATCAATGCCGTAGCACATCTTCTGATAGTGGGAGTAGTTCTACTTGGAGGCGGACAACACTTCACTCAAGTAATACACCGACCTCTGCACTAGTAATGCCTTTCCGTCTTCCTTGCGCTCCACAACTATGATTGTGCTGACCACCCGACTGGTGGCGGCGATATAAAGGTACATGGGCTCTTTAGCAGTCGGAGCCGCCAGGACAGGCGGCGTGGTCAACATCTTCTTCAGTTGAAGAAAAGCGTCATCCACCTGGTCGTTCCACTCAAAATGAGTGGTCTTCTTCATGAGCTGGTACAGTGGAAGAGCCTTCTTGCCTACCCGACTGATGAACCGGCTGATGGATGCCAAGCAGCCGGTGAACTTCTGGACATCTCGCAGTTAGGTGGGCTTCTCCATCCTCTCGATGGCTTTGATCTTCACAGGGTTGCACTCAATGCCGCGTTCTGAGACCAGGAAGCCAAGGAGCTGGCCGGCTCGTACTCCTAACACACACTTTTCCGGGTTGAGCTTGATTTGAAATCGGCGTAGATTTTCAAAGGTTTCCTTGAGATCTCCAAGGAGTGTGTTGCGCTTCTCCGTCTTCACAACGATATCATCTATGTAGATGTGGGGATTTCTGCTGAGTTGTTTGAGGAGGCACTTCTGCATGCAATGCTGAAAAGTGGCACCGGCATTTCTCAGCCGAATGTCATAGTCACGTAGCAGAAGGCTCCAAATGGTGTGATGAATGCAGTCTTCAGATGGTCTGCCGGGTTCAACTTGATTTGGTGATATCCTGAGTAGGCATCCAAAAAACTCAACAGCTCGCATCCGACGGTGGAGTCTATCACTTGGTCTATCCGTGGCAGAGAAAACGGATCCTTTGGGTAGGCCTTGTTGAGGCTGGTGTAGTTAATGCACCGTCGGTGAGGGGAAGGGGCGTAGATGGAGCAATCCCTTCACCCGTACCTTGTGGAGCGTGGCCACCGGGATGTTGCTGATGTTGTTCTCCTTCGGCGCCTCCTACTCCTGCTTCGGCCGCGGGGGAGGTGGTGACGACGCCGCCTGCCCCGACCACATCCCCAACATTGTCCACATCCTCGCGCGCCTTCCCATCCCTCGTAGCATCAATGTTTGCAGGGGGTGGAGCCTTCGAGGTGGACAGGTGAGCCGAAGCACCGGATTTCTTCTTGGGCACTATGGTTGATGGCGCCATTGAAGATGAAGATGGTGATGAAGAAGACGCATTGCTTACGCTTTCAGGTTCGCGCAAGTGATCCCCCTACCTGGTGCGCCAAAGATGTTGTGGGAAACCACGGCCACCTATGGGACCAAGGGTCCCTTGCTAGTTCAGTGGGGGGATGTCACATTGCACAAAGAGCAGAAGAGCGTGGGGCAGCACGGCAAAGATCACACGGACAATTTTACCCAGGTTTGGGCCGCCGCGAGGTGTAAAGCCCTACTCCTGCTTTGGTGGATTGATGGTGTAAAAATGGTAGTGGTCGTAGTGCGTTTGCCCGGCAGGGTTGCCTCAGGGAGAAACGGCTACGAGCATATGAAATATGAGGTGGGTGGATTCACTAATCCAGGGTCCAGCCCTTTCTAAGGTTTCCATGGGCCTCCTTTTATGGGCTAAGGGGTCACCACATTGGCAAATCAGTCATTATGCACTGATAAGATAGCAAATAGTGCTATCATACCTAACTCTACAGGCTGACAGGGTGTATTAAATGCGCCGCTCAACATCCCATCGTCGCTTGTCCGGCAAGCCTTGTCGGGCTATCTTGCCAGCTTCGCGCCTGCTCACCTGACACGTCGCAGGATGGGTGTTATCTATAGGTATCTTCTATACAAAGAGGCCACCATGTGGCAAATGGATGCCACTTAGTCACTTTGCAGCTTGACACCACCACTGCCCAACGACGTGCATCGTGGTGAGGTGGTTCGGCCTCCACGAGTCTCGGCAGGCCCTACTGGGGCATCTCGGGGGTTTTCTTCCGGGGTGACCCCGTCCTCGCCAGGCTCGCCTGCCCGGCAAGGGAGGCTTTGCTCCTGGTGGTTTCTTGCTTCTCTGGCTTGTTCTTGCTCCTCTAGATCTGCATGCTGGTCTTCTGAAGATCTTGGTCTCTAGTATTTTCGCTTGGTCCGGTGATGTAACGTTGCTCCCATGCATATGCATAGTCTGGGCAACAAACCCAGGGTTTGTTGCACCGATAGGGGTTGTCAATCCCTCCCGGGTAAAAGATAGATAAAGTTATAGTAAATTGGATAAATAGATCTCGCGGGACCGCAAGATAAAATAAATAACAAAAAATGCAGCAAAGGTATTTTTGGGTTTTTGGATTAATAGATCTGAAAATAAAATAGGCAAATAATAGATCGGAAAGCAAATATGATAAAGAAGAGACCCGGGGTCGTAGATTTCACTAGTGGCTTCTCTCGAGCAAAATAGCATACGACAGGTAAACAAATTACTGTCGGGCAACTGATAGAACTTCAAATAATCATGATGTTATCTAGGCAATGATCATTATATAGGCATCAGGTCCAAGATTAGTAGACCGACTCCTGCCTACATCTACTACTATCACTCCACACATCGACTGCTATCCAGCATGCATCTAGTAAGTTCAAGAAAAAGTAGCAATGCAGTAAGAATGATGACATGATGTAGACAAGATCTATTCATGTAGGAATAGACCCCATCTTGTTATCCTTAATGGCAACAGTCAATACATGTCTTGCTGCCCCTTCTGTCACTAGGAATGAACACCGCATGACCGAACCCATCACAAAGCACCTCTTCCCATGTGAAGAAAAATTGATCTAGCTGGCCTAACTAATTCAAAGATTCAAAGAAGAAATATGAGGCTATAAGTAATCATGCATATAAGATATCAAAACTCAAATAACTTTCATGGATAAAATAGATCTGATCATAAACTCAAAGTTCATCGAATCCCAACAAACACACCGCAAAAAGAGTTACATCGAATAGATCTCCAAGAGACCATTGTATTGAGAATCAAAAGAGAGAGAGGAAGCCATCTAGCTACTGCCTACAAACCCGTAGGCCTATAATGAACTACTCACGCATCATCGGAGAGGCACCAATGAGGATGATGAACCCCTCTGTGATGGTGTCTAGATTGGATCTGGTGGTTCTCGAACTTGCGGCAACTAGAATTGTGTTTCGTCCATTCCCCTAGGGTTTTTGGATTTTTGGGGTATTTATAGAGCAAGGAGGCGGTGCGGGAGGCCACTGTGGTGGGAACAATGCACCAAGGCGCGCCTTGGCCCCCAGGCGCGCCCAGGTGAGTTTGCCCCCCTCGGGGCACCCCTCTGGTACTTTGTTGCCCTAACTTGTTCCTTCTGGTCCAGAAAAAATCTCCAAAAGGTTTTTCTACATTTGGACTCCATTCGGTATTGATTTTCTACGAAGTAAAAAACAAGCAAAAAACAACAACTAGCACTAGCCACTATGTCAATATGTTAGTCCCAAAAAATGATATAAAGTTGCCATAAAATTATTGTAAAACATCCAAGAATGATAATATAACAGCATGGAAGCAAAAATTATATATAGGCTGGGGACGTATCAGCATCCCCAAGCTTAATTCCTACTCATCCTCGAGTATGTAAATGATAAAAACAGAATTTTTGATGTGGAATGCTGCCTAACATGTTCATCACATATTCTTTTCTTTTGTAGCATGGACATTTGGACTTTTATATGATTCAAAGCAATAGCCTAGTTTTGACATGAAGATTTCAATACTTAAGAGTATCAACAAGAAACCATGTCTTTCAAAATATCAACACTAAATCAAGTTATCCCTAGCCCATCATGCTCAATCATTGTTCCATTCATGCAACACACTCGCATATTAGATGCATCCACAAGTATGATCATAGTTCCCCTTAGTTGGTGCTTTATAAGAGAAGATGGAGACTCAAATAAAAATAAAATTTGCATAAAGTAAATAGAAAGGCCCTTCGCAGAGGGAAGTAGGGATTTGTAGAGGTGCTAGAGCTCAAAGCGAAAAATATAGAGATAAAACATTTTGGCTGGCATGCTTTTCCTGTCAACGAAAATGACCGAGTAGTTCCCAATACTTTCCATGCTAGATATATCATAGGCGGTTCCCAAACAGAATTAGAGTTTATTCCTTTTTCCTCCATACTTTCACATTCCTCGGCTAACCGTATCCACGGGTGCTGTCCATACCAACAATTTCCAAGGAATTTATTATTTGACAACATAAAGTAAATTCATTTTTCATTTCGGGACTGGGCATCCCTAATACCTTTGCCATACTCTCATGGAATGATAAGTGAATAAACATTCATCTTGTGAATAACACATCTAGCATGGAAAAATATCAGCCACCCCCTACCGATTCATGAGCGGTATGAGCACACAAAAGAGAAATTATTTTGAAAATTAGACATGGCACATACAAATTTTCTTAGAACGGCAAGAGAATACCGCATATAGGTAGGTATTGTGGATTCATATGGCAAAACTGGGTTTAAGGATTTTGGATGCACAAGTAGTATTCCCACTTAGTGCAAGGGAAGGCTAGCAAATAAATTGAGAAGCATCCAACCAAGAAACAAAAAAAAATATCATAAGCGGGCATTAAGCATAATTAACACTAAATAATGCACCACAAGTAGGTTGTAATTTCATTGCATAACTATTGACTTTCCTGCTTGCATAGGGAATCAGAAACCTTAGCACCAATATTCTTACTAAAGAATAATTACTCATCTACATGACTCACATATTATATCAACATATCACAAAACTATTACAATGAATCAAGTTTATTTTGTCCAATGATCTTCATGAAAGTTTTTATTATATCCCTCTTGAATATGTATCACATTGGGACTAGTTTCATATGTTGCTGTTGATAGCCCAAAAAATCTAAGTGAAGAACATGAGCATAAAAATTTTCTTCTCTCAAATAATATAAGTGAAGCATGAGAGAATTTCTTCAAAATTTTACTAACTCTCAAATAAATCTATGTGAAGCATGAGATCATTTCTTCAAAAGTACTAAACCACATTGTGCTAAAAAATATATAAGTGAAGCACTAGAGCAATTCCATAGCTCAAAAAATTGAAGTGAAGCATAAAGAGCAATTCTAACAAATCATTGCATAATTTTGGCTCTCTCAGATAGGTGTGTCCAGCATGGATAGATGACACAAACTAAAGAAAAAAACAAGCAAAGACTGAAATAATACAAGACGGTCGAAGCAAAACTCATGATATGTGATGAATAAAAATATAGCTCCAAGTAAAGTACCGATGGTCGTTAGAAGAAAGAGGGGATGCCACTCAGGAGCATCCCCAAGCTTAGTTGCTTCCTTCTCTTTGGATAATAACTTGGGGTGCCATGGGGCATCCCCAAGCTTAAGCTCTTCTTACTCCTTATTCCTTCATCCATCGTGATCCCAAAACTTGGCAACTTCAATCACACAAAACTCAACAAAATTTTCGTGAGATCTGTTAGTATAACAAAGCAAATCACTACTCTAAGTACTGTTACAAACCCATTCATATTTTATTTTTGCATTATATCTACCATATTCCAACTTTTCTATGGCTTATACCCCCCCATATAAAGTCCATAGATTCATTAAAATAAGCACACAACGCAAAGAAAACATAATCTGTCAACGAAAAACAGAATAGTTTGTAGCAATCTGAAAACTTCGTATACTTCTGTAACTCCAAAAAATCTGAAAAATTAGTAAAACGTAGGAAATTTGTATATCAATCTTGTGTAAAAAAGTCAGAATTTTTCGTCGCTTCTGTGATTTTTAAAAACTATTTTACTAGACGCAAAAGTTTCTCTTTTCCAACAAGACCAAATCAACTATCACCCAACATGATCCCAAAGGCTTTGGTTGGCCCAAACACCAACTAAAACATAAAAACACAAGCATAACAAAGGCATAATTGTGTAAACACTTGAGAAGGGAAGGAAAAATGCAAAAATAAAATTTATTCATTGGGTTGCCTCCCAACGAGCGCTATCGTTTTACGCCCCTATCTAGGAATAATTCATAGATTCAAGTGTTGTCATCTTTATTTGTAGACCCATAGAATGCCCTCATGATTGGTTAATATGGTGGCTTAATTCTTGTTCTAGGGAAGTGTTTCATATCCTTCCTTAGTGGAAATTGAAATTTAATATTGCCTTCTTTCATATCAATCACGACACCAATAGTATGTAAAAACGGTCTACCAAGTATAATTGGACAAGACGGATTGCAATCATTATCAAGAACAATAAAATCTATGGGTACATAATTCCTATTAGAAAGAATAAGAACATCATTAATTCTTCCCAAAGCCTTTTAATATTAGAATCCGCCAAGTGAAAATTTAAAGAACACTCTTCAATATTGGTAAGACCAAGCACATCACATAATGATTTTGGAATTGTGGAAACACTAGCACCCAAGTCACATAAAGCAAAACACTCATAATTTTTAATCTTGACTTTGATAGTAGGTTGCCATTCATCATGTAATTTTCTAGGAATTGAAATCTCTAATTCCAACTTTTCTTCCAAAGCTTTCATCATACATCAATGATATGTTTAGTAAAAGCTTTATTTTATTCATAAGCATGAGGTGAATTTATCATGGATTGCAACAAATAATTACAATAAATTAAATAGCAATTATCATAATTAAAGTCTTTGTAATCCAAAAGAGTGGGAACATCACTAGTTAAAGTTTTGGCCTCTCCAAACCAACTTTTATCAATTTTCTAAACAAGATTTTCACCCTCCGAATTATCGGGACACCATCTAACTAATGTTGACTCTTCTTCAGTCCCTTTATTATCAATTTTAATTTTACTAAACAAACAATCAATAGAAGAAACACTAATCATTTTAAGATCTTCATCGGTTTTATGCAAGCAATCACTAGAAAATGCTCTTTCTAAAAATTCTATTTTAGCTCTAGGCACAGAGGTTCTTTTCTTACTTTCATCCAAAGAAACATATAAATCTTTAATAGATGCTTCAACCTTAGGCACAAAAATTTTGAACTTGAGATTTTCTATGACGTCAGAAATTCTATCAATGCTTCTAGACATATCATTGATCTTATTCAACTTTCCTTCTACCGTATTGTTGAAAACCTTTTGAGCATTGATAAATTATTCAATATTATTCTCAAGATCATAGGTGTTCCTATTATTATTGTAAGAAGGATTACCATAGGAATTACCATAATTATTAGAAGAATTTCCTGGAAAAGGCCTTGGATTAAAATGACCTCTATAAGCATTGCTATTAAAATTGTTTCGTGAGACAAAATTCACATCTAAGACATCACTATTTTTCTCAATCAAAGTAGACAAAGGCACATCATTAAGATCAATAGGAACACTTTTATTGGAAACCAACTTCATAAGAGCATCAACTTTTTCACTCAAAAAATTTATTTCTTCAATCGAATTAAACTTTTTACTAGTAGGTGCTCTTTCTGTATGCCATTGTGAATAATTTGCCATAATATTATCAAGAAAATTAACACCCGTGGCGGAATCTAAAAGATTTCTAGAAACAAAATTCAATCCTGCATAAAAAATTGTATGGTCATCCAAAGATTTAAACCATGAGTAGGACAATTTATTAGCATCAATTTCATTCTTTCCCAAGATTGCGCAACATGTTCATGCTAAAGTTGCTTAAAATTCATGATTTGTTTTCTAAGGGAAATAATTATCGTGGGCGGAAAATACTTAGTAATAAAAGCATCTTTGCACCTATCCTAAGAATCAATACTATTGCAAGGCAAATAAGAAAACCAATTTTTTGCATGAGTTTGTAGAGAAAACGGGAATAACATCAACTTCACAATATCATTGTCCACATATTTTTTATTTTGCATATCACATAATTCTATGAAAGTGTTAAGATGGGAAGCGGCATCCTCATTAGGAGTACCAGAAAATTGATCTTTCATAGAGAGATTCAACAAAGCAGCATTAACATCACAAGACTCCGCACTAGTGGCGGGAGGAGCAATCAGAGCGCTAATGAAATCATTGTTTTTGGTATCGGAAAAGTCACACAAGTTGGTATTTTCTTTAGACATTGCAACTATGCAAGCAAGAACGCAAACAAAGACATCTGACGAGAAAACGACGAACGGAAAAAGAGGGCGAATAAAACGACAAATTTTTGTGAAGTGGGGGAGATGAAAAGGAGAGGCAAATGGCAAATAATGTAAATTGAAAGGAGATGATATTTTTGATTAGGAACCTTATAGATGTTGATGATGTCTGCCCGACAACGGTGCCAGAAATCCTTTCTTGATGGCTCGTGTCTGCGTCGGTATTTTTCCCGAAAAGGAAGGGGTGATGCAGCACAGCTATGGTAGGTATTTACCTCAGTGATGAGACCAAGGTTATTGAACCAATAGGAGAACCACGCGACACTATGTAAACAGTACCTGCACACAAAGAACAAATACTTGCAACCAGATGTGTAAGAGGGGTTGTCAATCCCTCACGGGTAAAAGATAGATAAAATTGTAGTAAATTGGATAAATAGATCTCGCGGAAACACGATATAAATAAATAAAAAATTGTGGCAAAGTATTTTTGGGTTTTTGGATTAATAGATCTGAAAATAATAGGCAAATAATAGATCGGAAGGCAACTATGATAAAGAAGATACTCGGGGGCCGTAGATTTCACTAGTGGCTTCTCTCAAGAAAAATAGCATACAGTAGGTAAACAAATTAATGTTGGGCAGCTGATAGAACTTCAAATAATCATGATGATATCCAGGCAATGATCATTATATAGGCATCACGTCCAAGATTTGTAGACCGATTCCTGCCTGCATCTACTACTATCACTCCACACATCGACAGCTATGTAGCATGCATCTAGTGTATTAAGTTCATGGAAAAAATGAGTAATGCAATAAGAACTATCACATGATGTAGACAAGATCTATTCATGTAGGAATAGACCCCATCTTGTTATCCTTAATGGAAACGATCAGTATGTGTCTTGCTGCCCCTTCTGTCACCAGGAAAGAACACCGCACGACTGAACCCATCACAAAGCATCTCTTCCCATGGCAAGAAAAATCAATCTAGTTGGCCTAACTAAACCAAAGATTTGAAGAAGAAATACGAGGCTATAAGTAATCGTGCATATAAGAGATCAAAACTCAAATAACTTTCATGGATAAAATAGATCTGATCATAAACTCAAAGTTCATCGGATCCCAACAAACACACCGCAAAAAGAGTTACATCAAATAGATCTCCTAGAGACCATTGTATTGAGAATCAAAAGAGAGAGAATGGAAGCCATCTAGCTACTACCTACGGACCTGTAGGAGTACAATGAACTACTCACGTATCATCGGAGAGGCAGCAATGAGGATGATGAACCCCTCCGTGATGGTGTCTAGATAGGATCTGGTGGTTCTGGAACTTGTGGCGGCTGGAATTGTGTTTCGTCGACTCCCCTAGGGTATTTGGATTTCCTGGTATTTGTAGAGCAAAGAGGCGGTGTAGGAGGCCACCGACATGGGCACAACCCACCAGCGTGCGCCTAGGCCCCTAGGCGCGCCCAGGTGGGGTGTGGCCCCCTCGGGGCACCCCTCTGGTACTTCTTTGGCCCACCATGTTCCTTCTGGTCTAGAAAAGATCAGGAAAAGGTTTCACTGCGCTTGGACTCTGTTTGGTATTGATTTTCTGTGGAGTAATAAACAAGCGAAAAACATCAACTAGCACAGGGCACTATGTCAATAGGTTAGTCCCAAAAAATGATAAAAAGTTTCTATAAAATGATAGTAAAACATCCAAGAATGATAATATAATAGCATGGAACAAGCAAAAGTTTTAGATACGTTTGAGATGTATCACACAATGGCATGGTGACGGTGGTGGTGAAACTATTTCCGTAGGGCTCACCAAGCACAACGGATTTAGAGCGGAGGATAAACTAGAGGGAGAGGGGGCGCTGGCACACGGCTTGGTGAATCGTTGTTAGTGGCACCCCTCCCCTCCTCTCATAAATATAGGTGGAGGGGGAGGAGAGGCAGTCTAAGGCATGCCCCAAGGGGGGCCGGCGGCTGCCCTAGGGCGCCTTCCAAGGCGCCCCTTCCATACTTGGCACATGGGGGAAAGGAAAGGGGGCTAGCGGCCCCTATGGGGCCTTCCCTTCCTTCTTCCTTGCATGGAGAAAGCCAGTAGGGGGCCAGCTATTAGTGTCAAACCCAGCGGATCTCGGGTAGGGGGTCCTGAACTGTGGATCTTGGAGACAAGGGACGTGGGACACGATATTTACCTAGGTTCGGGCCCTCTCTAAGAGATAATACCATATGAGTTGCTCAATTATATTGCTTGTGTGTATGGGGATTACAGAATTCATCTACCACGAGATAAGAGGAACTAAACTCTAAACTATTAGGATGGCAATTGTTCTCTTAGCCTCTATGGACTAAACCCTCTTGTTTATATAAACACCAGGGGTAGTAGTGTTTACATATATTCGGTTACATCAAGGGGCCACCGGATCATCCATCTTGACTTGGAGTACACACCGAGGCACAAAAGGTCTTCGGTCCAGATACAGTGTGGCCCAACAGTCCGGCCCATGTGAGATAGGCCAGCATCCCGACGACCCCCTAGTTCATGACTCTCTTAGTAGCCCCTGAACTAGCCTTCAACTCCGGCTTCCCGTAACTCCCAAGACTGCAGACTTCGGCTTGCTAGCGAGTTCCCTTACTTTTTGATTATTCAGGATAATCCGTCTTCCTCTAAATCTTCAAGCAGTGCTCAATCTATTTCGGCCACGCGTCAAGTTTTATCCAGATTCTGAACTATCGATTTTACTTAGCCTCTAAAGCCAACCATTCAAATGTGAGAAGTATTTCTGACTGATAACTTTTGGTGAAGGGTCACGGCCGATCATGAACATGATAAATCGAGGCGCGTCCTGAGGCAGCCCCTTCAATGGCACGTCCCATCAGGGTGGAGATCGTGTCTTTCTTTTTAAGGGATTTAACCAATGATTCACAGTATCCCACTCGTGCATAACGCCACGAGTATATCTGGAAGTGGTGAGGTCGGCGGCACATTTAAAGGACCCTTGGTATCAAAACTGCTTATAAAAGAGACCAGCCGCAGTTATCCCCATATGCCTTCTTCTTCCTCTCGCCATAGCCTTTCCCAATCTACAGAGCTCTAGCACCCCAATACAACTTCCCACAAACTCGAGTTTGGTGATGGCTGGATCTAGAGCAAATGGCATGTGGGAGGCCTTGTGTGTCACCAACGACGACATCGAGGACCTGGAGCAGGTGGGCTTCCTCTCCCCCAACATTGCTCACCGGGCCCCTGAGGAGGGCCAGGTCGTGTCGACGTGGGGGTGGTGTTCACTCCCCACTTAATCCAGGGATTGGGTTTCCCACTCCACCCGTTCGTTCGAGGGTTGATGTTCTACTACAGGCTCGACTTCCATGACCTGGCTCGGAACTCTTTTCTCCACATCTCGGCCTTCATCACCATCTCTGAGGCCTTTCTTCGGGTCCAGCCGCACTTCGGCCTATGGCTAAAGGTTTTTTAATATCAAGCCAAAGATCATCGACATCTGCTACCTCTTGAGCACTGCGTTGGTTTTCCCTTGAAGAGGAAAGGGTGATGCACCAAAGTAGCATAAGTATTTCCCTTAGTTTTGAGAACCAAGGTGTCAATCCAGTAGGAGACTACACACAAGTCACCTCGAACCTATACAAACAAATAAGAACCTCGCAACCAACGCGATAAATGGGTTGACAATCCCTTCACGGTCACTTACGAGAGTGAGATCTGATAGAGATAATAAGAAAAATATTTTTGGTATTTTTATGATATAGATTGAAAGTAAAGATTGCAAAGTAAAATAGATTGGAAACTTATATGATAGAATATAGACCCGGGGGCCATAGGTTTCACTAGTGGCTTCACTTAAGATAGCATAAGTATTACGGTGGGTAAACAAATTACGGTCGAGCAATTGATAGAAAAGTCCATAATTAAGAGAATATCTAGGCATGATCATGTATATAGGCATCATGTCCGCGACAAGTAGACCGAAACGATTCTGCATCTACTACTATTAGTCCACACATCGACCGCTATCCAACATGCATCTAGAGTATTAAGTTCATAAGAACATAGTAATGCATTAGGCAAGATGACATGATGTAGAGGGATAAACTCAAGCAATATGATATAAACCCCATCTTTTTATCCTCGATGGCAACAATACAATATGTGCCTTACCGCTCCTGCTGTCACTGGGAAAGGACACCGCAAGACTGAACCCAAAGCTAAGAACTTCTCCAATTGCAAGAAAGATCAATCTACTAGGCCAAACCAAACTGATAATTCGAAGAGACTTGCAAAGATAAAAAATCATACATAAAATATTTCATAGAAGAATCAAATATTTTTCATAGGTAAACTTGATCATAAACCCACAATTCATCGGATTTCGACAAACACACCGCAAAAAAGAATTACATCGAATAGATCTCCAAGAAGATCGAGGAGAACTTTGTATTGAGATCCAAAGAGAGAGAAGAAGCCATCTAGCTAATAACTGTGGACCCGAAGGTCTGTGGCAAACTACTCACACATCATCGGAGAGGCTATGGTGTTGATGTAGAAGCCCTCCGTGATAGATTCCCCCTCTGGCGGAGCTCTGGAAAAGGCCCCAAGATGGGATTTCTTGGGTACTGAAGGTTGCAGCAGTGGAAATAGGGTTTCGTGGTGCTCCTGGATGTTTTTGGGTATATGGATATATATATAGGAGGAAGAAGTAGGTCGGTGGAGCTGTGAGGGGCCCACGAGGGTCGGGGAGCGCCAAGGGGGCAGGCACGCCTCCCTGCCTCGTGGCCTCCTCGCTCCTTTCTTGACGTCTACTCCAAGTCCCCAGGATCACGTTTGTTCCAAAAATAACTATCCTGAAGGTTTCATTTAGTTTGGATTCCGTTTGATATTCCTTCTCTGTGAAACACGGAAATAGGCAAAAAATAGCAATTTGCACTAGGCCTTGGGTTAGTAGGTTAGTCCCAAAAATAATATAAAAGTGTATAATAAAGCCAATTAAACATCCAAAATATATAATATAATAGCATGTAAGAATAAAAAATTATCGATGCGTTGGAGATGTATCAAGCATCCCCAAGCTTAATTCCTGCTCGTCCTCGAGAGGTAAATAATAAAAAAAACAAATTTTTGATGTGGAATGCTACCTAGCATAATTCTCAATTTAATTTTCTTTATTGTGGCATGAATATTCATATCTGAGAGATTCAAGACAAAAGTTTAATATTGACATAAAAATAATAATACTTCAAGCATACTAACTAAGCAATCATGTCTTCTCAAAATAACATGGCCAAAGAAAGTTCATCCCTTCAAAATCATATAGTTTGGTCATGCTTCATTTTCGTCACACAAGAATGCTCTCATCATGCACAACCCCGAAGACAAGCCAAGCCATTGTTTCATACTTTAGTAATCTCTATCTTTTTTCAATTTTCACGCAATACATGAGCGTGAGCCATGGATATAGCACTATGGGTGGAATAGAATATAATGATGGGGGGTTTGTGGAGAAGACAAAAAAGGAGAAAGTCTCACATCGATGCGGCTAATCAATGGGCTAGGGAGATGACCATCAATTGATGTCCATGCAAGGAGTAGGGATTGCCATGCAACGGATGCACTAGAGCTATAAATGTATGAAAGCTCAACAAAAGCAACTAAGTGGGTGTGCATCCAACTTCCTTGCTCCCGAAGACCTAGGGAATTTGAGGAAGCCCATTGTTGCAATATACAAGACAAGTTCTATAATGATAAATTCCCAATATTATATGAAAGTGACAAAACAAGAGACTCTCTATCATAAATATCATGGTGCTACTTTGAAGCACAAGTGTGGAAAAAAAGATAGTCGCATTGTCCCTTTCCTTTTTTGGGCCTTTCTGTTTTTGGCCTTTCCCTTTTTTGGGGGACAATGCTCTATTAATAATGATCATCACACTTCTATTTATTTACAACTCAATGATTACAACTCGATACTAGAACAAAATATGACTCTATACGAATGCCTCCGGCGGTGTACCGGGAAGGGCAATGAATCAAGGGTGACATGTATGATAAATTATGCATGGTGGCTTTGCAACAAATACGATGTCAACTACATGATCATGCAAAATAAATTGGTGGACTTGAAGAATTTGTCTATTAATCATCTGCAAAAAGGATCAACCTAATCGCACTTTCCAGTAAAAATGGCAGCAAATCTCGTGAGCGCTAAAGTTTTTGTTTTTTACAGCAAGATCGCAAAGACTTCCCCCAAGTCTTCCCAAAGGTTCTAATTGGCACAAACACTAATTGAAAACATAAAACACAAATAAACAAAGGCTATATGAATTATTTATTAATAAACAAAAACCAAAAAGCAAGAAACAAAAATAAAATTGGGTTGCCTCCCAACAAGCGCTATCGTTTAATGCCCCTAGCTAGGCATTAATAATTTTGATGATGCTCACATGAAAGACAAGAATTGTAGTGCCAAGAGAGCATCATAAAACATGTGAGAAACACATCTATGTCTAACATGATTCCTATGCATAGGCATCTTATAGTCAAACAAATTATCAAGGCAAGCAAAAACTAGCATATGCAAGGAAGCAGAAAGAAACAATAGCAATCTCAACATAACGAGAGGTAGTTTAGTAACATGAAAATTTCTACAACCATATTTTCCTCTCTCATAATAATTACATGTAGGATCATAAGCAAATTCAAGAATATAGCTATCACAAAACATATTCTTAACAAGATTCAAATGTATGCAAAGTTGACACTCTTCCAAAATAGTGGGATTAACATTAACTAAAGTCATGACCCCTCCAAACCCACTTTTATCAAAAACTTCATAAGATTGAACATTCTCCAAATATGTCGGATCTAATGTTGACACTCTTCCAAACCCACTTTCAATAATATTGCAGACACCATTATGAATCTCATATTCATCATGGGTCTTAAATAAATTTTCAAGATCAAAAGAAGTATCACCCCAATCATGATCATTGCAACAAATAGTAGTCATAGAAAAACTAGCATCCACAAGCTTGAGGTTTTGCATATCATTGACACAATTGACATTAAGAGAATTTATGATAACATCATTGCAATCATGATTTTCATCGAAGGAACTATCAAGCATTGGTGCAATAGCAATGATCTCATGTTTAACATAAGGAACTATAGCAAACTCATCTTCATAAATATTGGCATCATGGCCACAAGAATAGCAAGCATCATGTTCACCAAGGGATATTTCAATCAAATCATCGGAATCATAATTATCTATAGATTCATGCATATCATTATTTTCTTCCCAAGCAACTGTCATTCTTTCAATAAATTCTTTGACATAGACATTATGAGCATAGTTTTCATAGAAATATTTAAGTATGTCAAAATTTTCAGATTCGTAGAGTAACATCATACTTTTCAATCAATGAAGCAATTTCATAAGCACCCTTAAAAGCAACAAATTCTTCAATTTGTTTGATGTCGTAGTAACTCTAAACACCCTTTGCATAAAAAGATAAGATTTCATTGTCATTAAACTCACATAGGTAGGGGAGGTGTTTTTTAGGGTTCTTAGAGCAACAAGTAAATTCGTAAATTTCACAAAGATTCCAAGCATAACACAACAATCTATTTATTTGATCCCATAAGAGTCTCGCTTTTTCAAACAAACGGTGACGCACAAAATGAGCATGCTCATCTAAAGATTTCCCATCAACCAGGCTAATTGGGGTTTCAGCACAAGCGCATAAGGATTGAAGATGATCCAAGTAGAACATTTAAGTGGATCCATATCAATAGATTTTTAGCAAGCAAAGATGCAAGCAAATGGAATGCACATGGAAACACAAACGAAGATACATACGGGAAGAAGGCAAAGAAAAGGCAAAGGTTTTCGAAAATCATTTTAGAAGTGGGGGAGAGGAAAACAAGAGGCAAATGGACAATAATGTAATGCGAGGGATAAGTGTTTGTGATGGGTACTTGGTATGACTTGACTTGTGCATAGATCTCCCCAGCAACGGCGCCACAAATCCTTCTTGCTACCTCTTGTGCACTGCGTTGGTTTTCCCTTGAAGAGGAAAGGGTGATGCAGCAAAGTAGCATAAGTATTTCCCTTAGTTTTTGAGAACCAAGGTATCAATCCAGTAGGAGACTACACACAAGTCACCTCGAACCTACACAAACAAATAAGAACCTCTCAACCAACGCGATAAAGGGGTTGTCAATCCCTTCACGGTCACTTTATGAGAGTGAGATATGATAGAGATAATAAGATAAATATTTTTGGTATTTTTATGATATAGATTGAAATTAAAGATTGCAAAGTAAAATAGAATGGAAACTTATATGATTGAACATAGACCCGGGGGCCATAGGTTTCACTAGTGGCTTCTCTCAAGATAGCATAAGTATTACGGTGGGTAAACAAATTACTGTCGAGCAATTGATAGAAAAGTGCATAATTATGAAAACATGTAGGCATGATCATGTATATAGGCATCACGTCCACGACAAGTAGACCGAAACGATTCTGCACCTACTACTATTAGTCCACACATCGACCGCTATCCATCATGCATCTAGAGTATTAAGTTCATAAGAACAGAGTAACGCATTAGGCAAGATGACATGATGTACAGGGATAAACTCAAGCAATATGATATAAACCCCATATTTTTATCCTCGATGGCAACAATACAATATGTGCCTTTCTGCCACTGTTGTCACTTGGAAAGGACACCGCAAGATTGAACCCAAAGCTAAGCACTTATCCCATTGCAAGAAAGATCAATCTAGTAGGCCAAACCAAACTGATAATTCGAAGAGACTTGCAAAGATAACAAATCATACATAAAAGATTTCAGAGAAGAATCAAATATTGTTCATACATAAACTTGATCATAAACCCACAATTCATCGGATCTCGACAAACCCACCGCAAAAAAGAATTACATCGAATAGATCTCCAAGAAGATCGAGGAGAACTTTGTATTGAGATCCAAAGAGAGAGAAGAAGCCATCTAGATAATAAATATGGACTCGAAGGTCTGTGGTAAACTACTCACACATCATTGGAGAGGCTATGGTGTTGATGTGGAAGCCCTCCGTGATCGATTCCCCCTCCAATGGAGCTCCAGAAAAGGCCCAAAGATGCGATCTCTTGGGTATAGAAGGTTGCGACGGTGGAAATAGGGTTTTGTGGTGCTCCTGGGTGTTTTTAGGGTATATGGATATATATAGGAGGAAGAAGTAGGTCGGTGGAGCTGCGAGGGGCCCACGAGGGTGGGGGACGCGCCTCCCTGCGTCGTGGCCTCCTTGCTCCTTTCTTGACGTCTACTCCAAGTCCCCTAGATCACGTTTGTTCCAAAAATAACTCTCCCAAAGGTTTCATTCCGTTTGGATTCCGTTTGATATTCCTTTTCTGCGAAACAGTGAAATAGGCAAGAAACAACATTTTGCATTGGGCCTTGGGTTAGTTGGTTTGTCCCAAAAATAATATAAAAGTGTATAATAAAGCCCATTAACATCCAAAATAGATAATATAATTGCATGGAACAATCAAAAATTATAGATACGTTAGAGACGTATCAACAGCCAGCTTGCGGATTGTGGGGGCGCCATGGTGAGCAGGCTTACCCGACTTGGTTGGCCGGAGGGCGTGTTTGTAGACATGGTCAAGATCCCGTAGTAAGAGTGGTTATACATCATAGAGCCCTGGGAGGCGACCTAGGCAGCTACTCCAAAATTCAGATCCAGATGCCCCGCGAGGTTAATCTCGTGGACAAAAAAGGGCCTTGACTGGGAGCCTGCCACCAAAGTGAAGGCGCTAAAAAATGCATTTCCAATATGATAGAGAGCGGCGTGGTCCAAATCATGTTCCACCACAGTCTGCTACCTTGCCAACCTGGGGCTGCTCCAATGTGGTCCTGGAAGCACGAAGAACCCCGCACTGTGCAATACTTCCACGGCAGCACCCATGAGAAGCTATGGAAGGCGATGTTCAAGCTGCAGAAGACTTGGCCGGTTGAGAAGGAGGACATCGGCCTTGACACCGAGAACCCCCCCCCCCTAAGGAGGTAATGTAATAATATTCTATTTATGTTCGGATATTTGCATTCCCAATATGATCCTCAACTCCTTATTTCCCCAGGGTTGGCTTAAGAAGGTCGTGCACATGGATAGTCCGGACCTGTTGCCCGAAGATCCCGTGTCAGCACTGCTGTAAGAGATGCTGATACTGGTGCCTTACAAGGCACCAAAGAAAAATGAGAGGAAGAAGAAGAACCCCGCAAGGGAGGCCAGGGAGGGCCTTCGCCCACGAGTCCCTTCGGACACTAAGTCCGGGGCACCCACGCCCTCTCTGCACAAGAGGGGGAGCAAGAAGAAGAAGAAGAAGAAGAAGAGCAATTCCTCCCGCACCAGGACGAGAGCGGCGTCGGCCGAAGCCGAAGGAGAGCATCCTTCCCCAACTCTGAAGAAGAGGAGTAGGGGCAAACTGGTCATGCTTGATGATAGTTTGGACTCCGATGAGGAGTCCGCAGCCTCCGAGACCTATTACTAAAAATATATGTGTTCTCGTGTTACAACCCACCGCACGACCTCCCCAACAAACATATGTCGGAGGGCACTTCTCCGCCAACTGATCTATCAAAGAGCGGAGGCGCGTCGGACTCTGCACCCTCTCCGGTCATCGGAGAGACTGGGGAGGTGTTGTCCGAAAGAACCCCACCCATGCCAAACACGGGGGGTGATGTCGACATCGACATGGCCGACACTAACGCTTCGGCCGCCGAAGACCATGAGAAGCAGCTCGGGCAAGACGAGCCCTCTTAGAAGACGGTTCCGGGGCCTTCACAGCCCTCCGAAGTGTCACAACCACCTCCCATCGAAGGGGGAGCCTGAGCCCCACCGCCAGTACCGAACACTGGGGGCCGAGCCAAGGTAGAGTGGCCAGACATGATGGGGGAGGCTATGAACAGCTCATCCATAGTCGCAGAACACTGCACCATGATGTTTTGCAAAGCACTCGGTCCGTTAACTGCAGACTGAAAGACACTTTTGGTGGCCTCTTAACAGGCTTTGAGGTAAACAAAGTAATGCTTTTTTGTAAAGAGTATTTTTTGTGAGTAAGATTTGAGCAATCCTTATATGTAGCAGCCCCTGAGACTCTGGCAGGTTGTGAAGAAACCTGGCAGAGGATCGAAATCGTGAGGACATTGGTCAAAGTGTCATGTTGGCTTTATTTTACAGGCTTCGGTGTTGGCGGCTGCTGCCAATGCCCTGGAGTTGGTTGAGATAAATCGGAAGCTGAAGCGTTCCGATGAAGAGCTCAATCTCGTCAACAAACGGCTTGGCTAAGCACAAGGTTAGTCTATTCCAAACATAGCCCTTTGCATATTTCGTGTTAAGTAGAGTGTTCTGGATGATCCTGTAACATCCCAAATTTTTAATTTGGAATGTTATACATTAGATCATCATTGCATATCATATTTTATTGCATTTTGGTTGATCCGAGAAATTCTACGCAACTCAAGGACCCACGGAGAGAGTTGGGGATTTCATTATTTTCATATTCGAGTTTTCTCGAATTTTGAAAAGAGGATCGTTTGATTTTAATTATTTTCTCTTTGAATATTTCTTTTATAAAAATAAAAGAGAGAAGATAAAATGACTTCCTCAAAATAAAGAAATATCGAAGATTTAATATTAAAATCAAATAAGATTTTTATTCGGAGTGTTATCGCTATTTTATTTGAATTAGGAAAAATCTGCATTTTTCAAAATTATATTTTAGGCCCAAATAAATGTTCACCTTGTCCGACATATTTTTAGATGACGGGGAAAATTTACTTCGGGGTTTGTGGAGTCCGTTTAGTACTTTTTTTATTTTTTCCTACGTCGGAATTATTTAAAAAAAAGGGAAACCGCCTAACGGGCCGTGTCCAACCGGGACTCCGCCCGGCCGGCCTTATAAGCCGAGGCCCAGACCCCGAGCCCACCAGCCGCGCCACCCGCCCAAACCCTAGCGCCGCCCAAGCCTGCCTCTCCGCAGCCCCACGCCGCTGCCGCCACTCGTCGCCGCCGCCATCTCACCGGAGGTAGCCACCGCCGCCTCGGTTTTCACGAGAAAGCCGATCGGTTTTTTTTTGGTTTAGTTATTTAGCGGACGTTCGTCCATATGTTCGTTTTAACGAACGGTTTTCGCCCGTTAGTCGCAGACAACGAATGTTCGTTCGTTAGCCTGTTCGTCAGTTTTTCTTTTTCTCGGTTTTTTCGCGATTACTTTCGATCGCGATTTCTGATCCGATTTTCATTTTAGTATAACTTTTCGCTCATTTATCGGAATCAGGTGATTCAAGCGTCTAGAGTTTCGTCTCGAAGCCCTCTTTATGTTTAACCAACTTAAACAAGTTTTTTCTACTGTAAAATTTGACTTTAGTCCAGATTAGTAAACGAAGCTTGTTTCTTTCACCGTTTGAGTTTTGTTGCTTCGTTTGATTTGATTCTTTTGCCAAACAGGAGTTCTTAAGTTGAACCTTCTGGTTAGATCTCTTATTTGAGTTTTACCCGTTCCCTTGATTGATTGCTTATTGTATGCTTGTTTGATTGTGATAGAGTACCCAGAGTGCGAAGCGTGCTACATCGAGTCTCTAGGTTTCACGGATCATCAGCAAGGCAAGTAACACTTTGATCATATCCCTTTCATACCCAGTTTTATGCACTAGTTTCACCCTCAAACATTGCATGGTTAGGATTTGATAACATGTCGGTATTGGGAAGTAGTTGATGGGGTAGGAACTTATTGCCCTGCATTCAAACCTTGGGAGTTACTTCTACGTTATGCCTATACTGCTCTGCTATGCTCGTAGACGTGGATTGGGTGAGTGAATTCATGAAAGATGCGAGTATTGCTAATTAATGGTTAAGTTAAGGTGGCAACTTTAATACACATCTGGGTGGATTGAGGCACCTGGGGAAACCAGTGATGGCCTGTATTTTTGGAAATCCCGGGGTACCGTGTGATTTTCCTATGGACCGCCACCCAAGCTCAAAGGGATCATAAGATTATTCATGCTAGAAACTTCTGTGTGCAGCCACATGCCAATATGGGCTCTGGCATTGTTGAGTAAGTTGTGGGAAACCTTTCCATGATGGGATAGCAGATGTAGGGGATTGTAGGTGTACCGGCCTATCTATCGGTTAAGGGGACCTCTTCGGAAAGACTGTGTCTCGGTCATCCGTTTCTCAAACATTATGTAGTGCGAGAAATCCAACGGAGGAGATCGAGTCTTGTGGGGAAAAGTGCACAAACCTCTGCAGAGTGTACAAACTAATCATGGTTAGTCGTGTCCCCAGTTATGGACATCTTGAGTATCTAGTTCTTGGATTATCATGTGGATCTCATCACTCTAAATTAATTTTGTTGGGTAATTAATTACTTTTAATAGGGATTGAGAGGGGGTTTACCTTCTCAATATTTTTCAACCAACTTTGTAGTTAATTAAAATATATTCCTTTGTAGTCGGGAAAAATTGGCTTTTCGCAAAACCTATTAACCATACAGCCTCCACCATCCATATATGCATGTAGTGATAGCTTTACATTGTTCATTACTCGCTTGTGTTACACTGCCAGCATATTCCATGTGCTGACCCATTTCGGGCTGCAACATATCATGTTGCAGACTTTTCAGACGACGAGTAAGGAGCCTTAGGTCGTGGTCTTTCACTCAGTGATGCTGTTGGAGTTGATGGACTCACTTTATCTTCCAAGCCTTCCGCTGTTATCGTATTAGATGGCCTTAAGCCATATTTATTGTAATAAGTTCTGTTTTGAGACATTCAATGTAATAAGTGTGTGATTTCTACTCTGTTATAAATCCTCAAGTACTGTGCGTGTCAGCATTACCGATCCAGGGATGACACTAATGCACAGAGATCAGACTATTTGAGGTCTGGTCACTACAGATCCTTTGCTACCTCTTGAGCTTGCGTTGGTTTTCCCTTGAAGAGGAAAGGGTGATGCAGCACAGTAGCGTAAGTATTTCCCTCATTTTTTGAGAACCAAGGTATCAATCCAGTAGGAGACTACACGCATGTCCCTCGTACCTGCACAAACAAACAAGAACCTCGCAACCAATGCGATAAAGGGGTTGTCAATCCCTTCATGGTCATTTACGAAAGTGAGGTCTGATAAATATAATAAGATAAATATTTTTGGTATTTTTGTTGTATAGATTGGAAAATAAAGATTGCAAAATAGAAATAGCAAGTTGATACAAAAATAATAAGATGTAGAATAGACCCGGGGGCCATAGGTTTCTCTAGTGGCTTCTCTCAAGATAGCAAATTCTACGGTGGGTGAACAAATTACTGTCGAGCAATTGATAGAAAAGTGCATAGTTATGAGAATACCTAGGCATGATCATGTATATAGGCATCATGTCCGCGACAAGTAGACCGAAACGATTCTGCATCTACTACTATTACTCCACACATTGATCGCTATCCAGCATGCATCTAGAGTATTCAGTTCATAAGAACAGAGTAACGCATTAGGCAAGATGACATGATGTAGAGGGATAAACTAAAGAAATATGATATAAACCCCATCTTTTTATCCTCGATGGCACCAATACAATATGTGCCTTGCTGCCCCTGCTGTCACTGGGAAAGGACACCGCAAGATTGAACCCAAAGCAAAGCACTTCTCCCATTGCAAGAAAGATCAATCTAGTAGGCCAAACCAAATTGATAATTCGAAGAGACTTGCAAAGATATTTAAATCATGCATAAGGATTTCAGAGAAGAATCAAATATTGTTCATAGATAATCTTCATCATAAACCCACAATTCATCGGATCTCGAAAAACACACCGCAAAAAGAATTACATCGAATAGATCTCCAAGAGAATCGAGGAGAACTTTGTATTGAGATCCAAAGAGACAGAAGAAGCCATCTAGGTAATAACTATAGACCCGAAGGTCTATGGTAAACTACTCACACATCATCAGAGAGGTTATGGTGTTGATGTAGAAGCCCTCCATGATTGATTCTCCTCCGGCAGAGCGCCAGAAAAGTCCGCAAGATGGGACCTCACGGGTACATCAGGTTGCGGCGTTGGAAATAGGGTTTCGTGGTGCTCCTGGATGTTTTCGGGGTATATGGGTATATATAGGAGGAAGAAGTAGGTCGGTGGAGCTGCGAGGGGCCCACGAGGGTGGGGGGCGCGTCTCCCCCTGGGCGCGCCTCCCTGCCTCGTGGCCTCCTCGCTTCTTTCTTGAAGTCCACTCCAAGTCTCCTGGATCACGTTTGTTCCGAAAATAACTCTCCCAAAGGTTTCATGCCGTTTGGATTCCGTTTGATATAATCCTTTTCTGCGAAACTGTGGAATAGGCAAAAAAACAACAATTTGCATTCGACCTTTGGTTAGTAGGTTAGTCCCAAAAATAATATAAAAAGGTATATTAAAGCCCATTAAACATCCAAAACAGATAATATAATAGCATGGAAAAATCAAAATTTATAGATACGTTGGAGACGTATCATCCTTGAGCAAGAAATTTATTGCAGCTGTTGCCGCGGAGGTCGAGAGCCTCAAAGCTGAGCCGCGGAAGGCCAAAGTCGAAGCAGCCGAATAGAAGGAGGCGGCCGAGCGAGCGGCCGACGCGCTCACATTGCTAAAAAGCCGACAGTGAGAAGCATGAGGCCAGGGTGGCTGAAGTGCAACAAGAGATACAGGATGACATCACTGAATGTGAGGACCTTGAGCAGAAGATTAAGGAGCATGCCACCAAGCTGACAAAGATGAAGGCGGAGGTCCAAGGTGCACGAAAGGAGACACAAGGTGCTCGGGAAGAGCTCCGACAAGTAAAGAAAATTGTGAATGGTATGCAGTACTTACTGTAGCGTGTCTTTGGCGGCCAAAGATTCGCATTGCTTAGATGGGTCTGGCATTTTGCAGGCGCCTTTGTGGAGCTCTTGAGGAGCGCGACGGATGTGTCAAGGCACAATGCGGCTCGGGAGGGTGACTCCGAGCTGAGGCTATTCTGGGCGCAGTTCCAGGTGCCCAAGCATCCTCCCCTCCTTGTTAACCAAATGAAACATTTGATGGAGCTGCACCGAATGGCAGAGCTGGCTATGAAGGACCTTTGTGTCCGGCTGTGGCCCTCCGAGCCCATGCCGAGCAGCTACTTGGTCTGGTGGTGAAGCTGTGTGACGCTGTTGCCCGTGTTGAGACCGTTAAGTGCTCGGTGTTTCGAGGGAGCTCGGATGGTGTTCTCAAAGACCATGGTGCATTGGCCGAAAATTAAGGCCTTTGAGACGGCCACCAAACCTCCTCCGGCTGGAAAGGAGCATAGGCGTCCGAAGCAGTACTTCTCCATCATGATGGACGGTGCTCGGGTAGTGGAGACGACATGCTCGAAGGATGTACTCCTTAAATAGTTTTATGTATTAAACTTTGGTCGAACTTGATGTTTGTATAATGAGATTATGTTATCATATGGGTTATCATACTTTGATGTGTTTATGTTAATTTTTACTCCTATTCAGCTGTTTCATTCTGAAAGTTACTAGTTATCAGTTTCAACCCCTACATAGATACTACGAGGGGTGTTCCATCCTCCGCACTATAACCCTTACCCGACATTTTGGTGCCCAAAGGTGGTAGTGTAGTAAGGGAACAAGGCAATCGGACTATGCGGCTTTATGACATTCACTTAGCCATAGGAGCTTGACTGTGGGGGCTGGTAACAAGCCCCTAGTGTAGGGGGGATGTACGGCGAACCTGAGGGCCAGGCATCCACCACTTGATTTGTGTAAGTACAAATCCTTCGTGTTACATGGCATACTCGCCAAAGATTTTGGGTTTGACACCAATCATGGGATCGCAACCAGTTCTTGCCTATTATGGAAGTCAGTTTTTGGCTTTCTCCACTGAGGTACTTAACAGAACTAGCGGAAGTACAATTGTAGCAGTTCTCTCTTTACCTTCTTAGCCGAACATGCGGAACGTAGGAAGGTAAGCACAGGAGTGGGCCAACCCAACTATTGGCCCAAGACATAATTCGGAATTGATGCATATAGTACAGTATTCGAGACGCTGGACACATTAGAAAATGGGGTGTTGGACTTAGCGTGTGGGGCGAGTGTTACGGTCGAGCCCCCGGCCTGTTAAACGGTTTGTATGTTAGGGCAGATATACGCCATACGGGTTTAAGACAAGATCGAGGAGCAGTAAAAAGAGCATATTATGGATAACTGTATGGGGACCTCAAAAGGTTTGCTTTTACTTCCCATAGGATCCTGACGTTTAGTCATACAATTCGAACTGCCGAACCAAGTGTCGGAAATGGACATGTTTTCAAAAAGAAGAAAATAAATTTACAGATGAAAGGTTTACATAGGGCCTTGATGCATGTGTTAACTATCAAACTATGCCCTACTGCACATGTGAGCCTTTGCTTCTGTTGGAAGGAGCAACTTCATGGGGTGGTTGTCCGGTGGCGGGTCCTTGAAAATGAGTCTTTGAGAGGTCGCTGCATTGGTGAGGCTTGATGCCGGATAGGTCCTAGATGGTATGTGTTCGTCGTTCGGAGATGCATTGTTCCATAGTACGGTCAAACCAAACTCTTGGTGGTTGTCGGTGTCAAAACCAGCAGATCTCGGGTAGGGGGTCCCGAACTGTGCGTCTAAGGATCGAAGGTAATAGGAGGCAGTGGACACGATGTTTACCCAGGTTCGGGCCCTCTTGATGGAGGTAAAACCCTACGTCCTGCTTGATTGACTTTGATGAGTATAGGGATTACAAGAGTTGATCTACTTCGAGATCGTAGTGTCTAAACCCTAGAAGTCTAGCTTGTATGATTATGACTGCCTCTACGGACTAAACCCTCCGGTTTATATAGATACCGGAGAGGGGTAGGGTTTGTATAGAGTCGGTTTACAGAGAAAGGAATCTTCATATCCGAATGCCAAGCTTGCCTTCCACACCAAGGAGACTCCCATCCAGACAGGGGGGAAGCCTTCTATCTTTTATCTTCACGGCCCACCAGTCTGGCCCACGTCACATAGCCCGGATGCCCGGGGACCCCCTAATCCAGGACTCCCTTAGTAGCCCCTGAACCAGGCTTCAATGATGATGTGTCCGGCGCGCAGATTGTCTTCGGCATTGCAAGGTGGGTTCCTCCTCCGGATACTCCAAAGTAGCTCGACCAAGAGAATTATATCCGGCTCTGTACAATAGTCACAACCCTGAACCACAAAGGCAAAATACTTAAGCAAAAAATAGGTCATGTCTTCTGACAACTTTTTCGGCGAGGTATTGTGTTTTGGCCTTGTTATCATTTTGAACTGTTTTCCACCCTCCCGCTTCGCATTTCGAGATGCGGTATTCATTGACACGTCTTGTCAAAGCAGAGATCATGTCCCCTTATTGCGGGATCCCCATCAATACAGATATGGGTAATCCAACTATGCCACTCGCACGACTCCTGGGGAGTAGGCGAGTTTTATGGCTCGTGGGGGGACGCTTGATATTCACTGCCTTTATAAGGCGACAAGGATCCACCTTTTTACCCCACGCCTTCTTCCTCCTCAGGCCATCTACTCTCGAGCTCTAGTGCCCAAGCTTCAACCCTTTCCGTCCCCAGCAAATGCTCCAACCATGTCCGGATCTGGAGCGCAGGGCAAGTGGATGGCCTCCTCCGTCATGGAGGAGCACATCAAAGAACTCCGGGAAGCAGGGTATTTAGCCAAGGAAATCGCCCATCGGCTTCCTACCAAAAAGTAGGTCATTCCCACACCAGATCCTAATGATAGGGTAGTATTCATCCCTCACTTCCTTCGCGGGCTAGGGTTTCCTCTCCACCCTTTCGTCCACGGAGTCATGTACTATTATGGGCTAGATTTCCATGATCTAGCCCCAAATTCATTCCTCAACATCTTGGCGTTCATCGTCATGTGCGAGGCGTTCCTCCGCATCCCCCACTTCGGCCAATGGCTCAAGGTCTTCAATGTGAAGCCGAAGGTGGTCGAGGCTCAACACGCGTAGTGCGGCAGCGCCGTGGTGAGCAAACTCCCTAACGTCACCTGGCCGAAGGGGACCTTCGTAGAGACCGTGAAAGGGTGGCAACAGGAGTGGTTCTATGTTACGGAACCTCGTGACGCCACATGGGCTGCCACTCCTGAGTTCAAAACCGGTCCGCCAATGCGGCTCACATCATGGCTCAAGGAGGGCCTAGATTGGGCATCATCCGACGAGGTGATGATGCTGCAAAAGCGCATTAAGAGCATGGTGGAGATGAACACCGGCCTTGCTAGCATAATCCAGGTGATGTTGTTTCGCAGGATTCTCCCCTGCCAATGCCGGACTCTCCATATGTGGGAGTTTGATCCGGCAAATCCCCGGACCTTCCAGCGGTTCTTCGGCACGGAGAACGAAGATATACGGAAGCTGATTTTTAAGACCCAAAAGACGTGGCCACCAACGATCGAAGACCTCGGTCACGACTGCGCTCATCCAGCCACTCCAGTAAGTTTTTCAGATTTCTAATCATATCTTTGATTCGTTGATCCAAAGAGTAGGTTTATACGTTCCCCTTATCCCCCGGGGCTGGACGAACAAGGCAGAGCAGATCAAATGTCCGGCTCCCCTGCCCGAAGACCCTGCTATTCCTCTTCTGACGAAGATGCTGGTTCTGGTGCCGTACCAGGCGCCGGAAAAGAAGACCAAGAAGAAGAGCAAACAGGTCCGAAGTGGCCTTCACCGCAAAGGTACTTCGAACATATCGTATGAAGATACCGGAGCTGTCTCCTCCCATGATGAAGACGAGGAGGAAGTAGAGGAGAAAAGTTCTCCCCCTAAGGAGGGAAAGAAGAAAAGGGGAGCTTCCTCAGATCTAGAGGCGGAAGCGTCCAAGAAGGGGAAACTCTCGCTTTCAGACGATTCGGAATCAGACACCGAAGCTGTCCCTGGATGGAACCCCAGGCCAAAGCCTTCGGCCGAATCATAAGTATTTAAGGATAATGCATGTATCCGGCTTTATGCCTTGCGATCCTAACACACAGAATCACGTATTGAATCCAGCCTGCGATCTGCCCCAGCAATCATCATCTTCTGGGAATTCGCTAGGCTCACACAAGATGGAGAGCGAGTCGCCTCCGCCGGCATCCACACCCACTGCTACGGACAACACTGAAGTGTTGTCCCGAAGGAACCCTCCAGGCCATGGAGAGGTGCGGGAAGCTATCAAGGTGGCGCCAGAGGGTAATACCTCTGCCGCCGAAAACATGGCGGAACTGAACCCCATGGAGAATGGCGACGGGGGCCATGCCCAATTCGGCCCCCAACCGAATATCATTTCGGAGACCGACACGACTCCAGAATCAGGTGAGCAGCCTCCTTCCAAAGAAGGGGGTGCGTCGATTCCTCCGGCGACCTCTGTCAACCCGGAGGCACCAGACACTCTGGTGGAAGCGCTTCAGAGCGCCTCCATTGTTGAGGAACATCGTACCCTTATGGGTATGGTGGTTGAAAAGGTTGGGTCCGCTAAAAGCGGATTGAACGAAGCCTACACCAGCCTTTTAATAGGCTTTGAGGTATGGGATTTAGTACTTTCTATCTATATAGAAGGATGCCTGTGTATAGTTAGTAGTCCCCGAGACTCTGTTCGGCATTCGTGAACAGAGGCCAAATAGAGGATCGAATATTTCACAGGAGATGATTGTACATGTCTATTTGAACAAAACAGGCTTCGAAGTGGAGGCTGGAGCGGGCTGATGAAGAGCTCATTTGTACCAACAAACAATTGGAGGAGAAGCAAGGTATGTGATACCTATCCATATTTGAAATGATATGACGTGTCGGTTTATTATCTTGCCGAGTTTTGTAATTATGCTTACAGTTGAAGTGTCTGAGGTCGAGACCCTCAAGAACATGATGGCTAAAACCAAGAAGGAGGTGGAGGAGGAACGAGCCAAGTGCCAAAAGCATGAATCATGAGTAGAGGAAGTTCAGCAAGAGCTCTGTGATGACATAAGAAAATGTGAGCCCTTGGAGCGCAGGATTGCAGATCAAGATGTCAAACTTGCTAAGGCCCTCCAAAGCACGCAGGAGGTCCGGGTTGAAGCCCAAGGCGTCTGCCGGGAGATTCAAGAGGACAAGAAGATTGCGGTGGGTAAGGCCTTTATAATGCAGAGAAAAATTGTGAAGAGAAGGTACCTCTTAGTGGCCTAGGTTTGGAGTTCTCCAGGAGCGTTTGCGGATCTGGCCTGGAGTATTGCTGATGCTGCGGAGTTCTTCCGAGCCAGAGAGGGGAGCTCGATGGAGAAGTTGTTCTGGTTGCAGTACCTTGCGCCAAAGCATTCGATGCCCCTCAGTGATCAGCTAAAACAGTTGACCGAACTGCATAGGGTGGCCAGATTACCTATGAGGAGTATTACAATCCGTCTCTGGCCTGCCGAGCCCATACTCGGCAGCTAGTTCGAGGTCGTGAAGCGGCTAGTTAGTGCCTGCCCCCGGCTAGATTCCATAAAGCAGTCGGTCTGTATTGAAGGTGCCTGGATGGCCTTCGCCCGCGTCAAGGCACAATGGGCGAAGATGAACACCGTCAAGCTAGTAACTGAGGGACCGCCTGCAGGAAAAGTGCACCGCACGCCGAAGCGGTATTTTGATGAAGTCTTGGATGGTTCCCGCATTGTAGAGGGCCAGTGCTCGAAAGACATTATCTTCGAATGAATGTATCCATGTTGCCCGAACTTTGTATTATGAAACAAGGCTTATGTATAATATGTTGCTTGTTTTACTTCTAATTCTTTTCCTCCTGTGCGGCCATTTATGGTATCTGAGAGTTGGCCATTCGTCGGCTTTATCCCCCACGTAGGTAGTACAGGGGTGTTCAGCATGGTACCTAGACACACTTGACCCAACAGCTTGGTCCTTGAAGGAGGTGTTAGTGCGGCGAACCAGGCAATCAGACTATGTGGCTTTATCACTCTCACTTAGCCATAGGAGTTTGATAATGAGATTGTAGGTGCAGCCCCTGGTATTATTCGATTACCCGAACTTGGGTGTTGTAGATGCCTGCCCGGGTGGAGACCGGTCCTTCGTGTAATGCGGAATAAAATGCGAGAGATTTATACTTAGTCACCGAATAGCTGACCAGCTCTTGCCGCATCATGACAGTCAGTTTTCGGCTTTCTCTACTGAGGTGTTTATCCGGATGAACCGGAAACACAATCACAGTAGTTCTCCCTTTACTACTAAAAGCACAAGCGCTCCCTGGGTGATTTTGGTAATTAATGTCAACATATCTCTTGTTGGACTAATGTTTCTACCTAGTATGTTTCAGACAAGTTCAACAATGGAGTGGCATGGACAAGTGGATGTGGCACCCCTTCAAGATGCTAAGGACAAAGGATTGGCTCAAGCTCAAAGCTCAGGACTCTACATTTTCTATTTTAGTGATCCAAGATCACATTGAGTCCACAGGAAAGCCAATACTATTAAGAAGGGATGAGGTCTTGCTTAATGGCTTGATTGCTCAAAGTGCTTAGTGATATGCTCCAAATCCCTCAACAACTTTCTCACTTCCAAATTTGTCCTAAACCAAAAGTCAAACTCGTTCCCACCGATTCTTTCAATTCGGAGCCACCGAGTTCAGTTGACATAGCCACTGCCAGAAACCCTAATCAGTTCGGTCTCACTGATTGGATCTCGGTCTCACCGAGATGGGCTTGAAAACTCTCTGTTACCTATTGCAATATTTTCTGTCCCACCGAGATATACAATCAGCCCCACCGAGTTTGCTTGGCCAACTCTCTGTTTCGCTTATTACCCAAATCGGTCCCGCCGAGTTTGAGTAATCGGTCAAACTGAGTTTTGGATTTACCCTAACCCTAGCACATTGGTCCCACGGAGTTGATCCAGTCGGTCCCACCGAAACACCTAACAGTCACATTATGAATCAAATCGGTCTCACCGAGTTTACTGAATCGGTCCCATCGAGTTTGGTGATTTGTGTGTAACGGTTAGATTTTGTGTGCATGCTATTTATACCCCTCCACCCACTCTTCATTCATGGAGAGAGAGCCATCAGAACATGCCTACACTTCCAATACATATTTTCTGAGAGAGAACCACCTACACTTGTTTTGAGGTCAAGATATTCCATTCCAACCACATAAATCTTGATCTCTAGCCTTCCCCAAGTTGCTTTCCACTCAAATCTTCTTTCTACCAAATCCAATCCTATGAGAGAGAGTTGAGTGTTGGGGACACTATCATTTTGAAGCACAAGAGCAAGGAGTTCATCATCAACACACCATTTGTTACTTTTTGGAGTGTGGTGTCTCCTAGATTGGCTAGGTGTCACTTGGGAGCCTCCGACAAGATTGTGGAGTTGAACCAAGGAGTTTGTAAGGGCAAGGAGATTGCCTACTTCGTGAAGATCTACCCTAGTGAGGCAAGTCCTTCGTGGGCGACGACCATGGTGGGATAGACAAGGTTGCTTCTTCGTGGACCGTTCGTGGGTGGAGCCCTCCGTGGACTCGCGCAATCGTTACCCTTCGTGGGTTGAAGTCTCCATCAACGTGGATGTACGATAGCACCACCTATCGGAACCACGGATAAAAAATCACCGTATCTCCAAACTGCGTTTGCACACTCCAATCCCTTCTCTTTACATTCTTGCAACTTGCATGCTTTACTTTCCGCTACTCATATACTCTTTGTGTGCTTGCGTGCTTGCTTGATATGTATTGTGAATGTTTAAATGTGCTAATACTCCACATGAACCTAAAGAATTAAAAACTGCAACTTTTCTTGATTAGAGTCTATTCACCCCCCTCTAGACACCTCTTCTCGATCCTTTCAACTACCATAGCAGAACGAGCGGAACGTATGGTAGTAACCACAGGAGCCGGGCAACCCAACTATTGACCAAAGACATGATTCGGAGCCGATGCATATAATGCTATATTTGATACGCTGAATTGTACTATAAAAGTGTTCGGACTTATTTTATTTTTAAGAAATGTACGTGGCCGAATGGAGCACCTCACAATTTAAGTCGTACCGAGGTGTACATGGCGATCAGACGAAAAAGAGGGAAAACGGATTAGGAAATAAACTAGTACCGAATATGTTTGGGGAAAAAACTGTTTTCGTTAGAGTTTCATATGTCAAAACATATTTTTACAAACAATGTGATAAGCATCGAGGCTATTTTACATGCCGGGCACCAGGGAAAGCTATGTGCGGGTCCTAAAAAGAAAGAGGTGATGTTTAAAGATACTTTAGTTACTCTGCCACATGTTTATTTGTTTTTCCTCCTTGGTGTATTATCCTTTGAAAGGATCAACGATCGGGTTCTCATGAGGGACCTAGAAAAGGGCCCTTGGTACCATCGGAAGGTGATGGTGGTTGTAAGGAACTTGGAAAAAAATAAGAGAAAATAAACATTAGGGTCCAGATAGAGTCGAGCCGTATTATGGACTTTGTCTTTATTATGCCTCCATCTTGGCCCATGGTATCTTTAGTGTGTAGTTATGTACGCGTGGCACATATGCCGCAATTTGGTTGGGGCTGACACGGAGGCCGAATTGCTAATCAAGCTCCAAACGAGCTGGACTGTCGCTCTGCCGAGTAGTTCGGGCACGTTTAATAGTGTACGGGGGCTTGACTGCCGATGTAGTGTTTGGCTTGATAAGGCCGCTCTGGACTTCCGCTTCAAGGGCCATGGTGTGCTCCTCAGTACGGTGGGAGAGCTCCGTGTTTCCATTGACTGTTATAACACAGCGTGGTCTGGCATCTTCAGTTTGAGATATGCGTAATGTAAGATCGCATTGAAGCAAGCAAACTTGGTTCGTTCGAGCAGTGCATGATAGCCGCTACGGAAGGGGACGATGTCGAAGATCAAGTCCTCGCTTTGGAAGTTGTCCGGCGAACCGAAGACGACTTCCAATATGATTGAGCCCGTGCAACGGCCTCTACACCAGGTATTACTCCTTTAAAGGTAGTTTTGGTGGGTTTAATTCTTGACGAATCAATACCCATTTTGCGGACCGTGTCCTGATAGAGTAGGTTAAGGCTACTGCCACCGTCCATGAGGACCCGTGTAAGGTGGAATCCATCAATAATTGGGTCGAGTGCCATCGCGTCCGAGCCTCCATGACGGATACTAGTGGGATGGTCTCTGTGATCGAAAGTGATCGGACAGGCTCACCATGGATTGAATTTTGGGGAGACTGGTTCTATCGCATAGACGTCTCTTAGAGCATGCTAGTGCTCCCGCTTGGGGATGTGAATAGCGTATATCATATTCACCGTTTTGACCTTGGGGGAAATTTCTTCCGTCCCCCGGTGTTTGGTGGGTGAGGCTCATCGTCGTCGTCCTCACTAGGCGACCCCTTCTCCTTATGTCTGGTGTTTAGCTTACTGACTTGTTTAAAGACCCAACAGCTTATGTTGGTATGATTGGCAGGCTTATCGGGGGTGCCGTGAATTTGGCAAGGTCGATCAAGTATTCGGTCCAGGCTAGATGAACCGTCTTTATTTCTTTTAAATGGCTTCTTCCGTTGACCGGATTTGGAGCCACTGAATCCGGAATTGACCGTCATGTCTTCGGTATTATCATTGTTACTTCGATGCTTGTGTTTGTTGAATCGGGGTCTGCCACTGCCGTTTCCGGTTTCAGAAGTACCAAGGTCGCTGGTACCATTGTTCTTACGGGCTAACCAGCTATCCTCTCCCGCGCAAAAGTGGGTCATGAGTGTTGTAAGAGCTACCATGGATTTTGACTTCTCGTGGCTGAGGTGTCGGGCAAGCCATTCGTCACGGATGATGTGTTTAAAGGCCATTAGGGCTTCGGCGTCCGAACAGTTAATGATTTGGTTCTTTTTAATTAAGAACCTTGTCCATAGTTTTTGGGCTGACTCTACGGGTTGCTGGACTATGTGACTAAGGTCATCGACGTCCCGGGGCCGTACATAGGTACCTTGGAAGTTGTCTCTAAAGGCATCTTCCAAATCTTCCTAGCTGCCAATAGAATTCTCTGGGAGGCTATTTAACCAGTGTCGAGCTGGTCCCTAAAGCTTTAGGGGGAGGTATTTGATGGCATGTAGATCGTCACCGCGAGCCATGTGAATGTGGAGAAGAAAATCTTCAATCCATACTGTGAGATCTGTTGTACCGTCATATGATCCGATGTTCACGGGTTTAAACCCTTCTTGGAACTGGTGTTCAATTACCTCATCGGTGAAGCATAGGGGGTGTGCGGCGCCGCTATATTGGGCTGCATCGTGACATAGTTCGGATGAAGTCTGAATGATGTTTTCGGCCCGGGTGAGGTTGTTCTTGTCGTGCCTGGCCTGATGGCACTTTTCCGTGCGAGAGCACGGCCTCGTGATCCGTCGATTGATCTGGTCTGACCTGCTCTATTGTCCAGGTCCTGTTGTAGGTCATATGTGTATCTTGGAGCTGTTGTTCTCCTGCCTTTACGGCGAGGTTGCGCTTGCTGGTGTTAGGCTTGTGTTACCGATCTGTCCCGGCCACATGCATGGTGGTCGGTCAGGTCTGTCAGTAGCGCCATGTGTTGGCGGTATGGGCTCCAGGGCCTCATCGTCGAATTGGGGTAGCAGCTTGCGCTTCGGGTAGCTCTTTGTTGGGCATTCGAGGCCGTAATCCTCGGCTGCCAGGACATTAGTCCATCTATCATTGAGCAAATCCTGATCAGCCTGAAGTTGTTGCTGCTTCTTTTTCAGGCTTCTTGTAGTGGCGATTAGCCGGCGCTTAAAGCGCTCTTGTTTGAGGGGTTCCTCTAGCATGATAAAATCTTCGTCGCCAAGGCTCATATCCTCTTCGGAGATCGGTAGGTAGTTGCTGTCCTCCGAGTCCTCGTTCCTGACCGGATCGTCGGGGTTTACTTTCCAATCCTCCCAATCATCCTGTTCGGATGTTGGCTCCACAGGGGCTTCAGAGTCTTCGGGCTTATCCGGAGTATTATTGTCTTCGGTGTCGGTATTGCCATCTTTGTTACGACGCGGTTTTGAGTGGCGCCGCTGACGTTGACGCTTCGGAGGGGCCTCAGCATCCTTGTCGTCGACTGGATTCTCCTTGTTGTCGTCACCATCCTCTTTGGGTGTGTCCACCATGTACACGTCGTATGTGGAGGTGGCCATCCATCGTCCGGTGAACGTAGGGTTTTGGCCTTGTTCGTCTCCAGCATCATCGTCCATACCATCGATGTCTTTGGAGGCATAGTCCAGCATGTCTGTTAGATCTTCCATAGTGGCTATGAAGTGGGTGGTGGATGGGACGTAAAATTCCACGCTTTCAGCCCCTAGTCTGGGCTGGGCATAATTCGGAAGTGATCTTTCCATAATGGCGAGCGATGACATTAAGTCCAGAGCCTCGTTTAAAGGAGAGGGTCGAACGGAGAAATGAGAGTCCGTGGAGCTGTCCGGAGTTGGAGCCTCCTATCGGCACGCGCTTGACACATACCTTGAGAGTTTAGACCTAGAGTCCGACAGAGTGTCCGGCGCTTCTCCGGCGACAAGCTCCATAAGTGCAGAGAGTCCGACGGGCTCTAGACTCCCTTCTTCGGACCTGTCGGCCTGCTCTGGATCTAAGACCAGAGCGGTAATCGGGGCAACTAACCCTTTGAAGATCAAATCTCCTCGGATATTAGCGACATGATTTAGGTTCCCAAAACTGATCCGACGACCAGGGGCATAGTTGTTGATCTGCTAGAGGTCGCCAATCGAATTAGCATGGAGCGCGAAGCCACCGAATACGAAAATTTGGCCGGGGTGGAAAATCTCCCCCGAAACAACATCATTGTGGATGATTGAACGAGCCATCGAATCCTTTGTTGACAGCATAGAAGAACTCTCAATGAAAGCACCAATGCCAGTGTCAAAATCGGCAGATCTCGGGTAGGGGATCCCGAACTGTGTGTCTAAGGATCGAAGGTAATAGGAGGCAAGAGACACGATGTTTACCCAGGTTCGGGCCCTCTTGATGGAGGTAAAACCCTACATCCTGCTTGATTAACTTTGATAAGTATAGGGTTTACAAGAGTTGATCTACCTCGAGATCGTAGTGGCTAAACTCTAGAGGTCTAGCCTGTATGATTATGAATGCCTCTATGGACGAAACCCTCTGGTTTATATAGATACCGGAGGGGGCTATGGTCTGTACAGAGTCGGTTTACAGAGAAAGGAATCTTTATATCCGAACACCAAGCTTGCCTTCCACGCCAAGGGGAGTCCCATACGGACACGGGGGAAGCCTTCTATCTTGTATCTTCATGGCCCACCAGTCCAAATCACGTCACATAACCCGGACGCCGGGGGACCCCGTAATCCAGGACTCCCTTAGTGGTTAAGTGAGGGAGTCCTGGACTAAGGGGTCCTCGGGTGTCCGACCTATTAGATATGGGTCGGACTGATGGGTTGTGAAGATACAAAGACCAAAGACTCTACCAGTGTCCGGATGGGACTCTCCTTGACGTGTGAGGCAAGCTTGGCATCCGAATATGAAGATTCCTTTCTCTGTAACTGACCTTATGTAACCCTAGATCCCTCTAGTGTCTATATAAACCGGAGGGCTAGGTTCGTAGACATATATCTTCATAACGATAGTCAGACATGCTAGACTTTTAGGGTTTAGCCATTGTGAACTCGTGGTAGATCAACTCTTGTAATACTCATATTCATCAAGATCAATCAAGCAGGAAGTAGGGTATTACCTCGATAGAGAGGGCGCGAACCTGGGTAAACATGGTCCCCTGTCTCCTATTACCATCAACCTCAGACGCACAGTTCGGGACCCCCTATGCGAGATCCGCCGGTTTTGACACCGACATTAGTGCTTTCATTGAGAGTTCCACTGTGCCGTCGTCATAAGGTTTGATGGCTCCTTCGACCATCTACAACGATGTTGTCCAAGGGGAAGTCTTCCTCCCCAGGAAGATCTTCGTGTTCGGCGGCTTCACACTGCGGGCCAACTCGCTTGGCCATCAGGAGCAGATCGAAAGCTACTCCCCTGGCCATCAGGTCAGATTTGGAAGCTTGAACTATGTCGCATTTATCCACGGAGACCTGATCTTCGACGGATTCGAGACCACGACAGCCGCTCCCTGCCACCACGATGAACATGACGTAAATTTTTCATCGGACCATACCCAGGAGATAGCACCTATAGCTGCTCTGGCCTTAGATCCGGAGCAGATCGCGCCATCCGAGGACGGGAAGCTCAACCCTACCGCGGAAGCCGTAGACCCAGCAGCGTTGGAGCCGCACATAGACTTAACTTCAAGTAACATCTGTGTCACCGGAACAATGGACTCGTCTCCGGCTACAGGTTTTGAAACTTGTGCGTCCGCATACGTTGAGCTTGATTAGTCATCGATCATCGAATTCAGCTCCACGGACATCTTCCGGCACTCGCCTCTAGGCGACGTGTTAAACTCGTTAAGAGCACTATCCTTAAGAGTGGGGGGCTTACAGCCGAGTTATATCCAGTTCAAACTATAGGCTAATGACGGAGAAATTTGCTTCCCACCCACCCCCACTTCATAGCCACTGTCGAAGACTTAACCAACACGCTCAATTACGGCTCCGAAGACATCGACAGTATGGACAACGATGCCGATGAGGAGCAGGGCCAAGACCCGCAGTTTATCGGACGCTGGACGGCCACCTCTTCTTACGACGTGTACATGGTGGATACACCTAAAAGAACTAACGACGATGAGAAAGAAAATCCAGTGGAGGACGAACCTCCTATGATACAACCAAAACGCTGGCATCAGCGGCGCCGCTCTAAGTCGTGTCGTGGAAAAGACAGCAACACCGACACGGGAGAAAATAACACTCTGGACGGTGCTGAAGATAGAGAAGATCCCGACGAACGAACTATCGAACAGGACAATCGGGAAGATGGGCAAGTTAGCCCTAATGAACAAGCCATAAACGAAGACTCGAAGGACAGTAGTTATCTCCCGCTCTCCGAGGAGGAGGTGAGCCTCGGCAATGAGGATTTTATCGTATCGGAGGAACCTCTCGAGAAGGAGCGCTTTAAGCCCCAGCTAATAGCCACTGCAAGGAGCCTGAAAAAGATGCAGCAGCAACTTCAAGCTGACCAAGATCTGCTCAACGATAGATGGACCAATGTCCTAGCACCCGAAGAATACGGCCTCAAGCACCCAGCCAAAAGCTACCCGAAGCGCAGATTGCTACCTTAGTTCAATGACGAGGCACCGGAGCTCGTACCATCATCGCGCAATGCGGCTGACCGACCACCACGTGGCCGGGTTAAAACGGCAACTCAAGCCGGACACCAGCCCGCCCCGCCTCATCGTAAAGGCGGAGGTAAAATAGCTCGTGGTTATACATATGACCTTTGGCAGGACTAGGACAATAGAGCAGGACATACCAGACCGATATACGGATCACGAGGACGTGCCCTGACACGTGACAACGGCTTTCTATTCGTACGTGACAAGCCTAGTCATGCGTGGGCTGACAACCGTAGACGGACTCCATCGGAGCTACGTCGCGATGTGGCCCGGTATAGAGGCGCCGCGCACCCTCTTTGCTTCACTGACGAACTAATGGAGCATGAATTCCCAGAAGGGTTTAAACCCGTGAATATTGAATCATACGATGGAACAACTGGTCCCGCGGTGTGGATTGAGGATTTTCTTCTCCATATCCATGTGGCCCGTGGAGATGACCTCCACGCCATCAAATACCTCCCGTTAAAACTCAAAGGGCCTGCTCGGCACTGGTTAAACAGTTTACCCGAAAACTCTATTGGTAGCTGGGAGGATTTGGAAGACGCCTTCCACGACAACTTCCAAGGAACATATGTCCGACCAGCAGATGCCATTGAGTTAATCCAAATAGTTCAACAGCCTGGAGAGTCGGCCAGGAAATTCTGGACTAGGTTCCTAACCAAAAAACCAAATCGTCGACTGTCCGGATACCGAAGCCCTAGCGGCTTTCAAACATAGCATCCGCGACGAATGGCTCGCCCGCCACCTCGGCCAAGAAAAGCCGAAGTCCATGGCAGCCCACATGGCATGCATGACCCGCTTTTGTGCGGGTGAAGATAGTTGGCCGACCCGTAGCAAAAATAATGCAAGCAACACCGTCACCTCTGAAGCCAGAAATAGCAACGACAAGTCCCGACTCAACAGACACAAGGCTCGAAACAACAATGACAACACCGATGAAACGGCGGTCAATACCGGATTCAGTGGCTCTAAGTCTGGTCAGCAAAAGAAGTCGTTCAAAAAGAATTATTCGGGCTCATCCAGCTTGGACCACATACTCGATCGTCCGTGCCAGATCCATGGCACCCCAGACAAATCATCCAATCATACCAATAGAGATTGTTGGGTTCTTAAACAGGCCGGCAAGTTAAATGCCGAAAGCAAGGAGAAGGGATCTCAAAGCGAGGACGACGATGAGGAGCCCTGGCCACCGAACACAGGTGGACACACTACAGGAATCCAGTACTTTGCCATCTGCAACGGCGGACGGCAAAGGCACGGTCGGCTGACGGCAAAGAGCTTTGCCGTTAGCGGCAGACGGCAAACAGTGACGGCAAAGATAGGGTTGGCAAACGGGTCCTTTGTCGTCCGCTTCTTATGGCGGACGGCAAAGAGCCCTTTGCCTACAGCGGCGAACGACAAAGAGGAGGGATGACAAAATACTGCACGTTAGTCCGTTAGGCGGCTAACGGCGGCCTTTGCCATCCGCCAGCGGACGGCAAATTTGAGCGCCTCTTTGTCGTCTGCTAGCTGACGTCAACAATACGTCAGTGCCCGCTGTGTTTTGCCATCTTCCCGGCGGACGGTAAAGGCAAAGTCTATGCCATCAGCTTAGCTTTGCCGTCCGCCACGGTAGGCAAATTTGCCAAATGGACCATCCCTCAGGAAGCACAGGTGGGCGCCACGTGCCCCCTTTGCCGTCTGCCACTAACGGCAAAGGGGTCTTTGCCGTCTGCCGCGGACGGCAAAGAGCCTGCACTACCTCTTTTTTATTCTGTTTTTCTTATATCCAAGAATTATCACAGCAAATATATCACAGCACATATATATCTATCACACAAATATCCAGCACATATATATCCAACATAATAAATATCCATCCATACATACATAGTAGGTTGCACATAGTTCCATCGATCCATACATATTACAATATGCAAAGTTTCATCATAGCAATCTAGTTTCATCATAGCAAGCGAGCAGAATACAAGAAGTGCATCAAAGGAAAAAACAAGCAATGCATCATAGGAAGCTGGCTTCCGTGAAGTGAATGAAACCTGCAAAATGACAAATAAGAAAGTTAAAAAAAGAAGACTAGAAGAAGAATTAGACTAGAAGAAAAAGAATAGAAGAAGAAGAATAGAAGAAGAAGTATATGCCATTTATTAGCTAACTTAGGTGAAATGTATCGTTTATGAGCTAACCTAGGTGAAATGGGTAGTTTATGAGCTATCCTAGGTGAAATGGATCATTTTGGAGCTAAGTTAGGTGAAATGTGTCATTTATGAGCTAACCTAGGTGAAATTGATCATTTTGGAGCTAACCTAGGTGAAATTGATCATTTTGGAGCTAACTTAGTTGAAATGGGTCGTATATGAGCTAACTAAGGTGAAATGCCACGTTTTTGAGCTAACTAAGGTAAAATGGATCATTTTTTAGCTAACTTAGGTGAAATGGGTCATTTTGGAGCTAACCTAGGTTAAAAGGGTCATTTTGGAGCTAACCTAGGTGAAATGGGTCATTTTAAAGCTAACGTAGGTAAAATGGATCATTTAGGAGCTAATCTATGTAAAATGGGTCATTTTAGAGCTAACTTGGATAAATTGGATCACTTGTAAGCTAACTAAGGTAAAATGAGTCATTTTAGAGCTAACTTAGGTAAAATGGATCGTTTATGAGCTAACTAAGCTAATTATGCAATTTTTGACATAAGTAAGCTAAGTACATATCGTTTTAGAGCTAACTTAGGTAAAATGGATGGTTTATGAGGTCAGTAAGCTTATTAAGTCATTTTGGAGGAAAAGAAGCTAACTCTAGGTCATTATGGTAAGCATATTGGAGGAAATAAAGCTAAGTCTAGGTCTTTATGCATTTGTTAAGTAAAACACTAGAGAAACTTACCGTGATCACGGAGGTGTAGGAGCGGGCTGGCTCGCGCTGGTAGCTGGAGAAGGATCGTGCGATGCGTTTCTGGAGTTAAGCTGCACCAAAGATCATTTCCAATGTCTCGTTAGCATTATGACACTCAAATGTTAAGACTAGCAAGTAATGTCCATTCAAATTAAACATATCCAGGAATAAGAGCAGTTCAAAGGAAATAGAAGTTGCGAAACAATGTACCAAGAACTTACTCGATGTACGGCCGCACTTCTATCAGGTTGTTGAAGATATACAATGAAATGGTCCGCCATTCTTCATTATCCAAAGATACTGGATGTGAAACACTAGCTGGTGCGAGATTCCATTTGAATAGGCTGAGGTTGGATCCACCCTTTTTAGGGTCGTCAGCATTGTACCGAGGCTTCAGATTATGCAAATGACGATTTTTGGCTTCGTAGTGTGCTGTTACAAAGTTTGCCGCCTCCTTTGTGATGAATGCCTCAGCCATCGATGCTTCAATTCTACGTTTATTTTTACATTTTTCTCGAAGCGTCTTCTGCATCCTCTCAGTTGGGTAGCACCAACGATTTTGCATGGGCCCCCCCAATCTTGCCTCGGTCGGGAGATGCAAAATCAAATGCTGCATTGGATTAAAGAAGCCCGGTGGAAAGATCTTCTCTAACTTGCAGATCAACTTCGGCGCCAACTCTTCCATTTCTTCTAGCACACCAGGTGATAGTTCTTTCGCACAAAGAACACGGAAGAAATAGCTGAGTTCTGCCAGTACTAGCCATTCATCCTCAGGGATGAAGCCACGCAACATCACCGGCATTACCCGCTCAATCCATATGTGCCAATCATGACTCTTGAGACCAAATATCTTCAGTTTATCAAGATTCTCTCCCCTCTTTAGATTCGCTGCATACCCATCGGGGAACATCAACTACGGTTGCACCCACAAGATTATTTCCCTCATAGCTGGCCTTCCAAGATTGAACCATGCCTTTGGCTTCGTCCAGTTCTGCTTTCCTTTCGGTTCTTTCATGTTTTGTAACGGCCTATCACATAGCGCCTCCAGATTGACACTAGCCTTAGTATTATCCTTTAACTTCCCATCTATGCCGAACAATGTACCAAAAAGTGCCTCGGCGATATTCTTCTTAGTGTGCATCACGTTGATGTTGTGTGGGCAAAGGAGGTCTTTGAAGTAAGGCAGATCCCATAAGCATGTTTTGTGAGTCCACGCGTGCTTAGTATTATACCCCTTGAAGTACCCTGGACGTTGTGGATCTGGCTCGAGAGCGTTTAACTGATCCAGGGTCTGTTGGCCTGTCAATGCAGGTGGTGCAGAGTTTTTGACAACTCTACCCTGATGAAGTTCTTCTTGTCTTTCCTGAACTTATGGCGAGGATCCAGGAACTGTCTATGCATGTCGAAGCAAGAAAACTTGCGACCGGCCTGAAGCCAACGAAACTCAAGAGCTCCCTTGCATGTGGGGCACGGGAACCTTCCATGCACACACCAGCCAACGAATAGCGCATACGCCGGCAAGTCATGCGTCGAGTACATGTACCAGACACGCATTATGAAGTTCCGTTTGCTATAGGCGTCGTATGTCTTGAACCCATTATCCCAGGCTTCTTGCAATTCGTCCTTAAGCGGCTGCATGTACACATTCATATTTTTCCCCGGATAGTTGGGCCCTGGAATTATCAACGTCAGGAAAATGTTCTTTCTTTGCATAATCTGTCCGGGGGGAGATTCAGTGGAAAGACAAATACGAGCCAACAACTATATTGGGCTGCCGTCATACCAAACACACTGAACCCATCCGTGCTGATGCCGACTCGAGGATGCCTCGGATCTGCCGCTTTGTCAGCATGTAATTCATCAAACTTTTTCCACGCAACACCATCCGATGTGTGTACCATCATCAGATTCCCATCTGCATCTAGTTCGGTTCTTTTGCCTGTTTTGTGCCATGTCATCTGTCTGGCCGTCTCTTCGACCATGAAAAGACGTTGAAGTCTTGGTACGATTCGCATATACCAAAGAACACTAACGGGGATTTTGGTCTGTGTCTTCTCACCCATACCGTTGTCTAGCACAATATTCCTGGAAGACTTGCCAATGGGACAATAGTTCAAGTCCGCATAGTCAAGCCTAAATATGGCACATCCTTTCTCACAGGCATGTATCTTCTCATAGGGAATCTTCAGTGCACGGAGCATTTTTTCCGACTGGTACAGGTTTGCAGGCATTACATGGCCTTTGGGTAGAAAGCGTCCAAATACTGTCATAATTGCGTCATAGCATTCTCTGCCCAAGTTGAACTGAGCCTTCAGAGCCATTACTTGTGAGATGGCATCCAACTAACAAAGCTCAGTGTGCTTGTGGAGCGGACGTTTTGAATACTCCAACATTTCATTGAAGGCCTTTGCAGATTCCTCCATCTCCTCTTCCGAATACCGAGCATCATCATAGTCTTGCACCATGTTTTCCATCCCAGTACCATGCTCGTCGGTGTGACGATGATCCACCTCAGCTCGGTCACGTTGGGCAGACTCACCATGAAATGTCCACACCGTATAATCGGGCGTAAAACCACTCTTCTACAGGTGTTTGCCCATTTCAGCATCTGTCCTCTTTTCCCAATTGCCGCACCGGAAACAGGGGCACCAGGTTTTCTTCTGGCCATTTGCAAATGCGGCTTGCACAAACCCCTTGGTTTTTGTGAACCATTCAGCGCTCCATTTGTTCTGACCAGTGTGACCGGTATACATCCACGCACGATCACTCATCTTGACTTTCAGATCTACTGGACACACAACAATTATATATGTAATTCACCATGTATATATTCATCAGTTGATCTACTTTGTCAATTTTATTACGTCCATGCAACCTACACTCTAATAGGTAATGATAGGTCCTAATCCCATCCGTGTATGTGTAGATTGGGTTCATTTTCCCATGCTATGCTCCGAATCAGACGCAAAATTTCGGCAGCACCTCCCCGCTGTTCTCCTGATACACGTCTCTGCAATAAACAGAGAGGACGTGTACCCGGAGAACAACAGGGGAGGCACTGACGAAATTTACGCGTCGGATCCAGAGCAAAGCATATGGGAAAACGGACCCAATCTACACATACTCAGGCTGTCCATGGATAGCATTGGACAATTCGAAAGAATCAAGGTTATAAATATGCAAATGTATGCATATTTATAACTATGACGCTTTCGAACGGGAGACACATATTGGTTACGCATACTGATGATTCAAGACACATATATAGCTAGCTATCAAGTTTCATAGGAATAGATCAAATAATTAATGGGGGAGGAGGACATGTCATTTGTGCTCACCCACGAACGAAGGGGCAGAGCTGGTCAAACACACAGCGAGGTCGTCGAACACCAAACCTCGCAGCGATGAAACAACTGCACATTTAAAACTACCCGATCAACACAATTATATATGATGTTTTTCATAACAAAATCGAAAAATATATGACCTAACTAATAATTCACAAATATATGACCCCATCGTCCTCTGGAAGGCCAAAGAACACCTTTTCGGGAGGTGTCGGGGGTCGGGGTGTCGTGTCGGTGTCGAGGTGCCGTGTCGGGGTCGGGGTACTGTTTCGGGGTCGGGGGGTCGGGGTGTCGTGTCGGTGTCGGGGTGCCGTGTCGGGGTCGGGGTGTTGTTTCGGGGTCGGGGTGTCGTGTCGGGGTCGGGTTGTCGGGGTTAGGGGGTCAGGGGGTCGGTTGTCGGGGTCGGGGTGTCGGGTCAGGCTCGGTGTCGGGGTGTCGGGTCAGGCTCGGGGTCGGGGTGTCGGGGTCGATCGGGGTCTCGGGGTCAGGGTGCCGGGTCGGGGTCGGGGTGCCGTGTCGGTGTCGGCTTCGATCGGGGTGTCGGGGTCGGGGTCTCGGGGTCGGGGTGTCGTGTCGGGGTGCCGGGTCGGGGTCGGGGTGCCGGGTCGGGTCGGGTTTTTTCCCCTCTTTTTTCCTTTTCTTCTTCTTCCTCTTCTTCCCTATTTTCCTTCTTATTCTTGTTCTTCTTCTTCTTCCTTTCCTTTTCCTCTTCTTCTTCTCCTCCTCTCCTCTTTTTTCTTCTTCTTCTTACTCTTCTTCTTTTTTCTTCTCCTCCTCTTCTTCTTCTTCCTTTCCTTTTTCCTCTTCTTCTTCTCCTCCTCTCCTCTTTTCTTCTTCTTCTTCTTTCCTAAAACTAAACTAAACCTAAACCTAAACCTAAATCTAAAACTAAAACTAAATCTAAATCTAAACTAAACACAAACCTAAAACTAAAAAAACAAAAAAAGGAAAAAACTAAATCTAAACCTGATACTAAACTAAAACTAAACCTAAACCTAAAACTAAACCTAAAACTAAAACTAAAACTAAATCTAAACTAAACATAAACCTAAAACTAAAAAACAGAAAAAAGAAAAAAAAGAGGAGGAGAGCTCACCTGGGGCAGGGCCGGTGGAGGAGGTGGCCGATGGAGGAGGGGGGCGGGGCGGCGGCGCCGGGTGGCAGTGGCGACGGGGCCGGGCCCGGCCGGGGCGGTGGGCGCGGGGGGGGGGGGGGAGGGGGGCGCCGGGGCGCGGCGGGGGCGACGGGGCGGGGGACCGGTTGGGCGCCGGGTGGTGGGGCGACGGCGCCGGGTGGCAGTGGCGACGGGGCGGGGGGCCGTTGCGGCGGCGGGGTGGTGGGGCGACGGGGCGGCGGCGAGTGGTGGGGGCGGCGGCGCACGTGTGAGGGAGAGAAACAGAGAGAGGGGGCGGGGTGGGGCGCGGCCGTTAACGTTATGTTAAATCTTTGCCGTCCGCCCCCCTTTGTCGTCCGCTTATTTGCTCTTTGCCGTCTACTAGCAGACGACAAAGAGGGGGGCCCGTTAAGGTTTTTTCAAGTAGCTCGTCAGTGGGTCCCCCTCCCTCTTTGCCGTCTGCTAGCCGACGGCAAAGAATCTTCGCCGTCAGCTAGCGGACGGCAAAGAACTAGCTGATGGCAAAGAAGGTCTTTGCCATCAGCCAGTTCTTTGCCTTCTGCTTTTGGGTAGCTGATGGCAAAGAGCTTCTTTGTCGTCTGCTAGTATACCGCAAAGAGCTGGCAGATGGAAAAGTAGCTGATTCCAGTAGTACATAATAAGTTTCCCCCTCATGTCAAAACAGTGAACATGATATATGCTACCCACATCCCCAAGAGGGACCGCAAGCGCTCACTCAGGGACATCTACGCGATAGAGCCAGTCGCCCCAAAATTTAATCCATGGTCATCATGCCCGATCACCTTCGATCGTCGGGATCATCCGACCAGTATCCGTCACGGCTGTTCAGCCGCACTGGTCTTGGACCCAATAATTGATGGGTTCCACCTGACGCGAGTCCTGATGGACGGTGGAAGCAGCCTCAACCTGCTCTATCAGGATACAGTGCGAAAAATGGGCATTAATCCATCACGGATGAAGCCCACAAAGACTACCTTTAAAGGAGTCATACTAGGTGTACAGACCTGCTGTACGGGCTCAATCACACTAGAGGTTGTCTTCGGATCTCTAGACAACTTCCGAAGCGAGGAGTTAATCTTCGATATCGTCCCCTTTCCCAGCGGTTATCACGCACTGCCTGGAAAAACCGCATTTGCTCGATTCAATGCGGTGCCACACTATTCTTATGTCAAGCTCCAAATGCCCGGACCACGCGGCATCATAACAGTTAATGGAAACACGAAACACTCCCTCCACACCGAGGACCACACCGCTGCCTTAGCAGCAGAAGTACAAAGCGATGTTTTCAAGCAGAACCTTAATTCGGCGGCCGAGCTCCCGGACACTGTCAAGAGAGTCCGGACTATTTTGCAGCAGGACATCTCAGCTCGTCAAGAGCTCGACTAGCAATTTGGCCCCCGTCCCAGTCCCGACCAAGTGGCGGCAATTGTACCGCACGTACATAACTACACACTCAAAATATCATGGGCATGGATGGAGGCATAACTAGCTTGTGATCCACAATACGGCTCGACCGCCCCTAGACACACGTACTTTCACTTTTTATTCTTTATCCTTTTCAAGTTTCTTTTCCATAGGCCTTCCCAGACGGACTGACCATCTGTCCTTTTCGAAGGATAAATACACGAAGACGGCAAGAAGCATGGACGTACTAGGGAATTTTTAGGTGGTTTGTTTAACAATCCCTTTACATGTTTTTAGGACCCACATGCAGCTCTCCCTTGGTTAAGGCATATTAAATAGCTTTCTGCTTATTGCAGTACTTGTATAAATGCACTTTAACGCACCAATGAAATTATAATGGAAACAGTTTGCGGCCCAAATTTTACGGCTCTAGCTTACTACCCTTTCTTGTTTTTTCTTTTTTGATAACTTTATCAAACAACACCCGTACACTTTGGTACGTTCCAATTTGCCAGGGGCTTCATAGCGCCCCACAACACGGCAACAAAGTCCAAACACTTTTTACAGTATAGTTGGGCACCCCGAATTTAGCACTATATGCATTGGCTCCAAATCATGTCTTTGGTCAATAGTTGGGTTGCCCGGCTCATGTGCTTGCTACCTTACGTTCCGTTATATCGGCTAGGGTAGTAAAGGGAGAACTACTGCGATTGTGCCCTGGTTTACCCGGATGAGCACCTCAGTAGAGAAAGCCGAAAACTGACTGTCATGACGCGGCGAGAGCCGGTTAGCTCTTCAGAGGTCTCAAATCTTTAGAGATTTTTTCCGCGTTGCGCGAGGGATCAGTACTTACCCGATCAGGTGTTTACAGCATCCTAGTTCGGATACTAGCGGTTGTGCCTATATTTTTATTGTCAAACTCCTATGGCTAAGTGAGGGTGCTAAAGAAGCATAGTCCGATTGTCTGGTTCGTCGCACTAAACATCTCCTTCAAGGACCAAACAATTGGATCAAGAGTGTTTATATTACATCCCGAACACCCCCGTACTACCTGCATGGGGGCAGAAGCCGATGACTGGCCAACTCTCAGATTCACACAACACGGCCGCATAGGAGGTGAAAATTTTTAAATAACAAACATTATATTACATAACGACTTTGTTTCATCATACAAGGCAGAGACAACACAAATGTATTCATTCGAAAATAATGTCTTGCGCACATTGTGTCGCCACAATACGAGACCCCTCCAGGACGTCTTCAAAATACCGCTCGGGCGTGCGGTGCTCCTTGCCCTCTGGTGGTCCCCCGGTCATAAGCTTGACGGCGTCCATCTTCGCCCACCACACTTTGACGCGGGCGAAGGCTATGCGCGCGCCCTCGTTGCAGATCGACTGCTTGACGGCGTCCAGTCGAGGGCATGCATTCACCAGATGCTTCACGAGCCCGAAGTAGCTGCCTGGTATAGCTTCGGCAGGCCATAGCCGGATTATTAAATCCTTCATGGCCAGTTCAGCCACCCTATGAAGCTCGACCAGCTGTTTTAGCTGATCGCTAAAGGGCACTGGATGTTCTAGCGCAAGATATTGCGACCAGAATAGCTTCTCTGTTGAGCTCCCTTCTTCGGCTCGGAAGAACTCTGCAGCGTCAGACACACTGCATGGAAGATCTGCAAACGCCCCTGGAGAACTCCAAATCCAGGTTAGTAAGAGATACTACTTCTTCACATACTTGCTTTGCATACTAAACGCCTTACCCGCCGCAATTTTCTTGGCCTCCTGGATCTCCTGGAGGGCACCCTGGGCCTCAACCCGGGACTCTTTCGTGCTTTGGCAGGCCCTAGCTAGTTCTGTCTCTCGAGCCGAAACATCGCGCTCCAAGGATTCACATTTCTTCACTACATCCTGGAGCTCTTGCTGGACCTCATCAAGCTTGGCCTCGTGCTTCTCACGAGCGGCTTTTTCCTTGGCAACTTTCTCCTCGGCCTCGGCCACGGCCTGTTTAAGGACCTCGGCCTCGGCCAGGGCCTATTTAAGGACCTCAACCTTGGTCGCCGCTCCTACAAATATCATGGCACTACGGTCAATACACATCATTTATTCTTTTTTGTATATATAGCAAGTCATTACATACCTTGCTTGTCTTCTAGCAGCTTCCTCGCTTGGCCGAGCTCCTCCTCGGCCCGCTCCAGTCTCTGCTTTAGTCCGGAGACTTCGGCAGTATGTGAGGTTGCGGCCAGCAACGACGCCTGCTTATTCATATAAGACATATTCAGTTAGTTTCCTGCGAAAATTCATCCTCTGTCCGGCTCTTCTTTCCGAACACCGGACAGTGTCTCAGGGGCTACTGTCTATATCAGGACCTTTTCTTTTGCGTCCCTTACCTCAAAGCCTGTTAGCAGGCTGCCAGAGGCTTTGATCAGTCCGCTTTTGACGGACTGGACCCTCTTAATTACCATACCCATAAGGATACGGTCTTCATCCACAATGGAAGCGCCTCATAGCGCTTCCAGCTGATTATCCAGTGCCTCCGGTTGGACAGATGTCACCGGCGGAATAGGCACCCTCCCCTTCTTTCTAAGGAGGTTGCTCGCCAGATTCCGGAGCCGTATAGGTCTCCGGACTTGTATTCGGCTGGGGGCCGAACTGAGTAAGGCCCTCATCCCCAGTCGCCATGGGGGTCTGCTCCCCCATGTGTCTGACAGCCGAGGTTTCACCCTCTGGCGTCACCCCGGCGGCCTCCTGAATCTCTCCCTGGCCTGGGAAGGTCCTTTGGGACAACACCTCGTCTTTGCTCTTGGCCGTGGGAGAGTGAGCGGTCGGCGGTGACTCGCTAGCCATCGCCTTCGAATCCAACGAACCTCTTGATGAGGATCGCAGGGAGTTGTTGTGGGCCGGACTGCAATGGCATAAATTACCATATTAATATCATGAAGCAAGAGAGGTAAGTGACATGATTTTCCATATACCATCTTATACGGAGACATACCCATAGGATTTTTGTATGCAGTTCTATATGCCCATAATGCATCATCAAGTTTCTTAGACCAATTCTTTCTAGACCTATTAACAGTCGTTTGCAAAATTAATTTGAGCTCTCTATTGCTCAACTCTACTTGACCACTAGACTGTGGGTGATAAGGAGATGCAATTCTATGATTAACATTATATTTAGCAAGCATTTTACGGAAAGCACCATGAATAAAGTGTGAACCACCATCAGTCATAAAATATCTAGGGACTCCAAACCTCGGGAAAATAACTTCTTTAAGCATTTTAAAAGAAGTGTTATGATCACCACTACTAGTTGGAATAGCTTCTACCCACTTAGTAACGTAATCAACAGCAACTAAAATATGTGTGTATCCATTAGAGGCAGGAAAAGGTCCCATATAATCAAAGCCCCAAACATCAAATGGTTCAATAACAAGTGTATAATTCATAGGAATTTCTTGACGTCTACTAATATTACCAATTCTTTGACATTCATCACAAGACAAGACAAACTTACGGGCATTCTTGAAGAGGCTAGGCCAATAAAAACCAGATTGCAATACCTTATGTGCAGTTCTATCTCCAGTGTGGTGTCCTCCATAAGTTTCGGAGTGGCACTTGCGTAGGATCTGTTCCTGTTCATGCTCAGGTACACAACATCTAATAACACCATCTACTCCTTCTTTATAAAGATGTGGGTCATCCCAAAAGTAATGTCTCAAGTCATAGAAAAACTTTTTCTTTTGCTGCTATGTGAAGCTAGGTGGTATAAACTTAGCAACAATATAATTAGCATAATCAGCATACCATGGAGTACTACGAGAAGTACTTATAACATTTAATTGTTCATCGGGAAGGTCATCATTAATAGGTAGTGGGTCATCAAGAACATTCTCTAACCTAGACAAGTTGTCTGCAACGGGG